>NW_012140080.1:6259918-6355763 GCF_000956105.1 Propithecus coquereli
TCTTGCTCAGGCTGGTTTCGAACTCCTGAGCTCAAACAATCCGCCCGCCTCAGCCTCCCAGAGTGCTAGGATTACAGGCGTGAGCCACCGCGCCCGGCAAATGCACTTACTTTTGTAATCCACATCCCTATCAAGACATAGTATGTTTTCATCACCCTAGAACATTTCTTGTGCCAGTTGGTTCCCAACCTACCACTCAGTTTGAGGCAACTATTATGTTGATTTTTGTCACAATAGGTTAATTTTGCCTATTCTAAAACTTAAATGAAATTGTATCATATACTCTTTTTGCACCTGGCTTTTCTCACATAGTATGTTTTTGAGATTCTTCCCTGTTGCAATTATGAGTAGTTCATTCCTTTTTATGGCTGAGTAGTAGTTCATTAAATGAATATACCGTAATTTGTTTATTCATTCTCCTATTGATGGATATTTGGGTAGTTTCTAGTTTGGGACTATTACAAATGAAGTTACTCTGAACATTTTCATGTCTGTGTACAAATGTTTTCATATCTCTTGAGTAAATACTTAGGACTGGAATTACTGGTTCATAGTTTAACTTTGTAATAATCTGCCAGACAGTTTACATAGTGGTTGCACAATTGTGTACTTCCTAGTATGAGTATTCTAGTTGCTTCACATCTGTACTAGCGTTTGTTGATGTCAGTATTTTTGGTTTTGGCTATTCCTGTGTTTAGTGGTATTTCATTGTGACTTTAATTTGCATTTCCCTGATGGCTAATGATGTTGAGTACTTTCCCATATAATTATTGACCGTTGCTATATTTTCCATTGTGAAGTATCTGTTAAAGTCTTTATCCCATTTATAAAAGTTGATTTTCTTTTTACTTGAGTTGTGAGAGTTCTTTATGTATTCTGAATAAAATTTTATTGTAGACATACACATTGTGAATATTTTCCCCAGACTATGACTTCCCTCTTTCTTTTCTTATTGATGTCTTTTAAAAAGCAGAAGTTTTTAATTTCGATGAAATTCAATTTATTCTTCTATAGTTAGTGCTTTGAGTGTCCTAAAAATCTTTGCTTACCCCAAAGGTCATGAAGATATTCTCCTATGTTTAGTTCTAGACCCTTCTAATTTTTACATGTATGCCTATGACCCATTTGGAATTATTTTTTGTATGTGGTGTGAGGTAGGGGGTTGAGGTTATTGTTTTTGTTTTTTGCCTTATGATGTCTGGTTACTCAAGAACCATTTGCCAAAAAACCATTCTTTTCCCTTTTACGTTGCTTTGGCAGCTTTGTTGAAAATCAGTTGGCCTTATAATGTGTATTAGGGACAGATGTAGGTGAGCAGAGTTAACCACAGGAAAAGGTGGGGCAAAAATGAGGAGGCCAATGAGCATTTAAAACCTAACCCAGAACAGCAGGAACTTGCAATTAGGGACTTTTCCCAGCCGTGAGCATGCGCAGAAACTAGGAGCTCATATCCAAAGGTAACCTTTTCCCTATTAACATACATTAGCATTGTAAAAATCACACCCAGTGCTGTGACAGTTCACAATTGTCATGGCAACCTCTGGAGGTTACCTTCTTTTGCTTTCTATTTCTGTGCTGAAAAGCCTGCAATAAAAGCTACTTGTGTAAGTTGCTTGTCTATCATCACTCCATCATACCGGCCTGGCTTGTTAGTCTTCCAAGCCAGGAGCCAAGGAACAGGGACAGCATCCCTCAAAAAATCAACCCTGACAATGTGGATCATTTCTGGACTCTTTCTTGTGTTCCAATGATCTGTTTTTTCTTATGCCAGTACTACAGTTCTTAATTACCATAAGGCTTGAAATCAGATAATGTAAGTCTTCCAGTGTTGTTCTTTTTCAAAATTGTTTTGGAAATTCTAGGCCTTTTCCATGTCCATGTAAATTTTAGCTTTTTAATTTCTATTCAAACACCTTTTGGTTTTTGGTTAAGGTAACAATTTATCTGTCAAACAATTAGGAGAAAATTGACATCATAAACAATATGGAGTCTTCCAAGCCATCAGCATGTTATATCTCTCCTTAAGTCATCTTTATTTTTTCTTAACAATGTTTTATATAGTTTTTAGTGTAGAGATCTTAATTAGAATTTTTTGGTTTTTAAAGCTATTGTAAAAAAATGTTTTATTTCATTTTCTAATTATTCATTATTAGCCTGTAGATACAATTGATGCTGAGAGTTGTTTTTATAATCATGAATGAGTTAATTTTATAAAATGCTTTTTCCGTGTTTATTGAAATCTTTGTGCTTTTTTTGTAATTTATTAATATAGTGAATCCATTATTTGGGTGAATTTAATTCATTATCTTGCTATTTGTTTCTACCATCTCACTACTTATTTTCTATTTTTCTTACCTGTTCTTTGTTCCTTTTTTACTCCTTTCTTGACTTTTAGCCAATTAATCAGTTATTTTTTAGGGTTCTTTTTATTTCCTCTTTTAGCTTTTTAGCTACCTATCTTTGTTCCTGGCTTTCTTTTAGATCAGTCAAGTATTTTTTATAAGAATTCCCTGTCTTTTCTCTTTTGGCTTTTTAGGTGTACCTCTTTGTTTTATTTTTTAGTTACTGCTCTTGCCCAAAAGAATTATTCGAACTGCATATGTAATTTCAAGTTTTCCAATAGGCATATTAAAATTAATATATTTTATTTAACCTAGTATATCTAAAGTATCATCTCAACATGTAAATCAGTATAAAGAGTCATTAATGAGATATTGTGTATTCTCTTTTTGGTAGTAAGTCTTCAAAATCTGGTCTGTATTTTACACTTGCAATACATTTCAGTTTGGACTAGCCACCTTGTAAGTGCTAAATAGCCACATATCTGGTGGCTACCATATTGGACAATTGAGCCATAAGGATTACAATATATATTCTAAATTTATGAGATTATTTTCATCTTACTTGCCACTTAGGACCTCATTATAGGTACTCACCTCAGAGTAGTGTAATAGAGCAAGGTGATAACAGTATCCTGAGAAGCTTTTGAAGCTTATGTCTAGAAATGCTTTGGAAGCAAAAATTAAAGTTGTTAGGGAAGTGATCTGCTAAATTTATTGTTGATATAAAAAATATTTTCCACTTGAAAAAATTGCTTTTTATAAAATGTTTTGATCCTTTCCTTTCTTCTAGACAAACTTGGCCCTACGGTATTTGCTCCTGTTAAGATGGATCTCGTTGGAAATATTAAGGCGAGTATGCTGGCTTGTCTCTGTGGAAACTTTTAAATAAGGGAAAACATTTTCAATATTTTTGTGTTTGACAAGAATAAATTAAAAAGTGAATGGTGTATCACAGCTCTTTAAGAGAGCAGATATCTTTCTTCTTACATTCTTACATTTCTTTTTACATTCTGAAAGCTCAGTAAGGGAATTACTAAGCCTTTATCATTAATATCATTAAAGCTAGTGGTAAGCTTTTGGGAGAATGGAATATTGATTTTGAAAATGAAACCAGGATTTCCTTTTCATGCCCAGAACATGGATCAGTAGAGTTTCACTCTTATGTCAACACTGACTTTTTAAATTTTAACAATGAAAAGTTACATTTTTCCAAAAGGTATATTAGATAGTGAAAATCTGGGACTCAAAAGGCCCAACTCCTAGTTGTAGCTGTGGGACCATCAGTAACTCACCTAATCTCTCTGAGCTTATCTCCTCCCAGTAAAATGAGTCGGTTGTATATATTACTTTCAACTTTGGGTCCCTTTTTACATGTACATTGAATTACCTTCTTGAGCTTATAATACTAAATAAAAATCTGTCTCCTTTGTCATTGGCTACTACTCTTTAAGGAAGCAGTGCAAGGAATTCCTATAAATACATCTTTCTTTATTGTGAATTTGGACAGAATAGTTGCATGATATCTCATTTGAACAAACGATTGTTGATTTTATACTTAGAATGAAAAGTATCTACCAAAGACAGCTATGAGAGAGGTTCTGAGGCAGAAAAAAATACTTCAAGAACAAAACTTTAAAAGCCTGAGACTATTTAATTTTAGCAGAAGCCTCAGAATTTTCACACAAAAAACCACATTACCTCGAAAACAAATAAGTTATTTTGATTTCTTAGAGGCCTGCTTGCCAAACTTGTCTCAGTACCATACTGATTTACTTTATAACTTCATCATTTTAAAAATTCCAATAGATTTAGGAGTACAAGTGTTTCTTTTTTTTTTTTAAATAAATGAATTACATAATTCATTCTGAAGTCAGGGATTTCAGTGTATCTGTCACCAGAATAGTGTACATTGTACCCAATAGGTAGACTTTTATCCCTCATCCCCCTCCCATCCTCCTACCTTCTTAGTTTTCAATGTCCAGTTTATGACCATATATACCCCTCATTTAGCTCCTACTTATAAGTGAGAATGTGTGGTATTTGTTTTTCTATTCCTGAGATACTTAGGATAATGGTCTCCAGTTCCATCCAAGTTGCTGCAAAAAACATTATTTCATTCCTTTTTATAACTGAGTAGTACTCCATGGTATATATATGCCACATTTTCTTTATCCATTCATCTGTTGCTGGGCACATAGGCTGATTTCATGTCTTTGCTATTGTGAATTGTGTTACAATAAACATTTGAGTGCAGGTGTTTTTTTTTAATGAAATGGCTTCTTTTCCTTTGGGTAGATACTCAGTAGTGGGATTACTGGATTGAATGGTAGGTCTACTTTTAATTCTTTGAGGAATCTCCATACTATTTTCCTTAGAGATTATACTAGTTTATATTCCCACCAACAATGTATAAGCAGTCCCTTTGGCAGCATCCGTGCCAACACCTATTGTTTTTTGACTTTTTAATAGTGGCCATTCTGATGGCCATTATTCTGAGGGGTAAGGTAGTATCTCTTTGTGGTTTTACTTTGCATTTCCCTGGTGATTAGTGATATTGACAATTTTTTCATATGTTTGATGGCCATTTGTTTTCTCTTCTTTTCAAAAAAATCTGTTCATATCTTTTGCTCACTTTTTGATGGGGTTATTTGGGTTTCTTCTTCCTGATTTATTTCAATTCTTTTTAGGTTTGGATATTAACCCTTTGTCGAATGTATAGTTTGGAAATATTTTCTCCCATTCAGTAGGTTCTCTATTTATTCTGTTGATTATTTCCTTTGCTATACAGAAACTTTTTCGTTCAATTAAGTACCATTTATTTATTTTTGTTGTTGCTGTATTTGCTTTTGGGGTCTTATTAGTCATAAATTCTTTGCCTAGGCCAATGTCCAGAAAAGTTTTTCCTATGTTTTCTTCTAGAATTTTTATGGTGTCAGGTCTTATATTTAAGACTTTATTCCATCTTGAGTTAATTTTTGTATATGGTGAGAGATAGGAATCCAGTTTCATTCTTCTGCATGTGGCTATCCAGTTTTCCCAGCACAATTTATTGAATATGATGTCCTTTTCCAGTGTATGTTTTTGTCTATTTTGTTGAAAATCAGTTGGTTATAGCTACATGACTTTATTTCTGGATTCTCTATTCTGTTCCATTGATCTATATGTCTACCTTTATATCAGTACCATGCTATTTTGGTTACCATAGCCTTGCAGTATAGTTTGAAGTCAGGTACTGTGATGCCTCCAGATTTGTACTTTTTGCTTAGCATTGCTTTGGCTATTCAGGCTCTTTTTTGGTTCCATATGAAGTTTAGGATTATTTTTTTCTAGATCTATATGACATTGGTATTTTAACAGGAGTCATGTTGAATCTGTAAATGTTAAAATAGACATTTTAACAATGTTGATTCTTTCAATCCATGAGCATGGAATGTTTTTCCTTTTGTTTGTGTCATCTATGATTTCGTTCATCAGCGTTTTGTAGTTGTCTTTGTAGAGATCTTTCACCTCCTTGGTTAAGTATATTCCAAGGTATTTTATTTCTTTGCAGCTATTGTAGATGATATTGAGTTCTTGATGTGACTCTGGCCGTTATTAGTATATAAAAATGCTACCAATTTGTATATATTAATTTTGTAACCTGAGACTTTACTGAATTTGTTTATCAATTCTAGGAGTCTTTATGATTTCCTAGATGTAAGATCATATTGATGACACGCAGGGATAGTTTGATCTCCTCTTTCCCAATTTGGATATCTGTTATTTCTTTCTGTTGCCTGATTGCTCTACCTAGGACTTCCAGTACTGTGTTGAATAAAAGTGGTGAAAGTGGGCGTCCTTGTCTTATTCTGGTTCTTAGAGGGAATGCTTTCAACTTTTCCCCATTCAGTATGATGTTGGCTATGGGTTTGTTATATATAGCTTTTATTATTTTGAAGTGTGTTCCTTCTGTGCTTAGTTGGTTGAGGGTTTTTATCGTGAAATGGTGCTGAATCTTATTGAATACTTTTTCTGCATCCATTGAGGTGATCGTATGGTTTTTGTTTTTAATTCTGTTTATGTGGTATATCACATTTATTGATTTGTGTATGTTGAACCATCCTTGCATCCCTAGAATGAAATCCACTTGATCATGGTGAATTACCTTTTTGATGTGCTGTTGGATTCAGTTTGCTAGTATTTTGTGGAAGATTTTACATCTATGTTCATGAGGGATATTGGTGTGTAGTTTTCTTTTTTTCTTGCATCCTGTCCTGGCTTTGGTATCAGGATGATACTGGCTTCGTAGAATGAGTTAGGGAGGACTCCCTCCTTCTCGATGTATGAAACAGTTTCAGTAGGATAGGTGCCAGTTTGTAGGTCTGATAGAATTTGTGAATCCATCTGGCCCTGGGCTTTTTTTGTTGGGAGATTTTTTTTATTACTGTTTCAATTTTGCTACTCATTTCAGTCTGTTCAGGATTTCTATTTCTTCCCAATTCAAACTTGGGAGGTTGTGCATTTCCAAAAATTTATCCATTTTCTCTAGATTTTCTAGTTTGTGTGTGTAGAGGTTTTTATAGTAGTCACAGATGATATTTGGTGTTTCTGTGGTATCAGTTGTAGTGTTTCCTTTTTCATTTCTGATTGAGCTTATTCAAGTCCTTTCTCTTCTATTTCTGATTAATCTAGTTATTGGTCTATTGATTTTGTTTATCTTTTCAAAGAACTAACTTTTTGTTTTGTTGATCCTTTGTATTCTTTTTTTTGTTTGTTTCCATTTTCTTTAGTTCTGCTCTGATCTTTATCATTTCTTTTCTTCTACTGGCTTTGGGTTTGGTTTGTTTTTCTAGTTCCTTGAGGTGTGACATTAAGCTGTTAATTTGTGATCTTTCTGTCTTTGATGTAGGGATTTTAGAGTATAAACTCTCTTGGCACTGCTTTTGTTATATCCCAGAGATTTTGGAAGCTTGTGTCATCTTTGTCATTTGATTTGAAAAATCTTTTGATTTCCATCTCGATTGACCCAAGGATCATTCATCAGCAGATTGTTTAGTTTCAATGTATTCATGTAGTTTGGGCAGTTCCTCTTGGAATTGATTTCTAGTTTTATTCCACTGTGGTCTGAGAAGATACACGGTATGATTTTGGTTTTTCTGAATTTACTGAGACTTGTTTTGTGGCCTAACATATGATCACTCTTGGAAAATGTCCCATGTGCTGATGAGAAGAATGTATATTCTGCATTTGGTGAGTAGAATGTTCTGTAATTGTCTGTTAAGTCCATTTGTTCTAGAATCCCGTTTAAGTCCAGTGTTTCTTTGTTGGTTTTCTGCCTTGATGATCTGTCCAGTTCTGTCAGTAGAATGTTGAAGTCCCTGGCTATTATGATGTTACTGTTTATTTCCTTGCTTAGATCTAGTAGACTTTGTTTTATGAACCTGGTAGCTCCTGGGTTAGGTGCACATATATTTATGGTTGTTATGTATTCTGTTGAATTGCTCCCTTTACCATTATTTTTAATATAACAATTGTCTTTCTTTTGCTATTGTTGATTTAAAGTCTGTTTTATTTGATATGAGAATAGCTACTCCTGTTTGCTTTAGGTTTCCATTTGTGTAGAATATTTTCTCTACCCCTTTATTTTGGGTCTATGAGAGTCTTTCGAAATTAAATGGGTTTCTTGGAGACAGCATATATTTGGGTTGTGTTTTTTAATCCCTTTCAGCCAATCTATATCTTTTAAGTAGAGCACTGTGATTGTTTACGTTCAATGATAGTATTGACATGGGAGGTACTTTTCAGTTTATCATGTTGATTGTTACCTAGTTGCTTTGTTTTCTCCCTTGTGTTTCTGTTTTATAAGAGCTGTGAGTTTTAACTTTCAGGTGTTATTTCACTAGTGGGTATTGATTGTTCTGTTCCATGTATAGAGCACTTTTAATCATATCTTGCAGAGCAGGTCCAGTGGTGACAAATTCCCTTATTGTTTGCTTGTCTGGGAAAGACTTTATTTCTCCTTCATTTGTGAAACTTAGTTTTGCAGGATAAAAAATTCTTGGCTGGCAGTTATTCTGTTTAAGAAGAGTAAAAATGGGACCCCATTCCTTTCTGGCTTGTGAGGTTTCTGCTGAGAAGTCTGCTGTTAGTCTGTTGAGTTTTCCTTTGTTAGTTAGTTAATCCTTTCATCTCACAGCTTGTAGGATTTTCTCCTTCAGTTTGATTTTGGCCAGACTGATGACTGTGTGCCTTAGTGATGTCCTATTTGCCATAAATCTTCCAGTTGTTTATTGAGCTTCTTGTATCTGGATGTCTAAGTCTCTAGCAACACCAGGGACGTTTTCCTCAATTATTCCTTCAAATAGGTGTTTTTCATGCTTTTTGCCTTGTCTTCTCCCTCAGGGATACCTATGATTCTTACATTTGTTCACTTTGCATAGTGCCATAATTCTAGGAGACTTTGTTCATTCTTCTTGATTCTTTTTTGTCTGTATTTTACTGGGTTAATTCAAAAGCATTGTCTCCGAGTTTTGAAATTCTGCTTGGTCTAGTCTGTTTTTAAAACTTTCTACTATATTTCGACATTCCCTAAATGACTCATTTCCAGAAGTTCTGTTATATTTTTCCTTATACTATCTAACTCTTTAGTGAATTTTTCATTCATGTCCTAAATTATTATTTTTTTTGGTTCTTTGTGTTGGTTTTCAAACTACTCATCAATCCCATTGATCTTACTTACCATCCGTATTCTGAATTCCATATCTGACACTTCAACCATTTCCTTTTGGTTGGAGTCCATTGCTAGAGGGCTATTATGATCCTTTGAAGGTGTCAAAACAGCCTGTTTTTTTTTCATGTTGCCAGAATTCTTATGCTGGTTCCTTCTCGTCTGAAACCTCTTCTCTCAGCTCAAGATAGATAGCTTTGCAATACAACCATTCTTCTCTGCTTAGTGAAGAGAGGGAGAGGTCCCTGGAAGGCATGCTTGAGTCTTACTCTGGAAGATTGACCAGGCAGGAGAGGGGTGGCTACACTGTGAGCCTTTAATACTGCTACTCCCCTGCATCTTCCTGTTCTCCTGGGGTTGTCACGGGCAGTCAGCATGCATGGCGTGAGTGCTCACCCTACCCGGATCCACAGCTGTGGCAGGGGCCAGCATGCAGCAGCAAGCATTTGCGCTACACCACTCAGACTGCAGTGACAGGTGCCCAGGCTGTGGGCCCACTGTCTGTCCAGTTCCTGCAGCAGCTGTGGCTGGGTGGGGCTGCCCAGGCAGTGGCAGTGGGCACTGAGTCCTCAGGCACCTTCTCTGCCCAGGTTCCCTGGCAGTGTTGGGGGTGCATGCCATCCACCCACAAGGCTCACAAGAGTACCCAGCCTCCCTGCTCCCTTCCTAGCCTGGCAGGGGATATAGGGAGGTGGCAGCAATGAATCTGCCTCCCCCCCAGGTAGCTGCAGCGTTCTGGGGCTGAGACCTCAAAATGGTGCCAACTGCAGTGCTTAGGGTTCATAAGCAATGGGACCCTGCTGTTCCTTCTCTCCGAAGCAATGCCACTACACAGTCTCCAGTCTGCTCCCAGTGTCAGTCTGGTGGCCTGCTTCAGTGGAGTGGCCCTCCCACAGCTCTAGCTGCAGTGTCTGCAGGGGAAGTGTAGCACCACAGGGTTCTCTCCTTCCCTTCCCCCCATGTAGGCCCTTTCCCTGAGTACCTCTGATCCTACTGAGTGGGTCGCCCCACTCCCTCTCCTTCACTTTGGGTGCCTCCCGTCACCTCTCTGTTGATTCCCAGTGCTCTTTCTCATACGATCCATGTGAAGGTGAATATCTACTTGCAATTTCAATCCTCTCCATGAGAGCTGTGTGTGCAGGCTGCTTCTAGTCAGCCATCTTGGCCCCCCTCCAATTTTAGCATTTTTAACTTAGGTTGTTTCCTTTCTTTTTCTGCAGAAAGTAAATCAGAAGTATATAACCAACAAGGAAGAGTTTACCACCCTCCAGAAGATAGTGCTGCATGAAGTGGAAGCAGATGTGGCCCAGGTTAGGAACTCAGCTACTGAAGCCCTCTTATGGCTGAAGAGGTAAGGCTGATAGGGCGGGGCAGCAGTTAAAATCCAGCTTAATTGAAATGTTACCACCAAGAAAACTATTATGTAAAGGAGACTAATTCCTAATGAAGGATCCAACTGAATTGTTTAGCCACTTCTAGAAGGCCTGATGAATAGAACACCAACTTTATTTTTTTTTTTGCTTCCCTGTTTATGGTGATAAATATTTTTAATAATATATATAAAGATAGAAATCTTAAAGGACAGTAAAGTGAACTGGTTTTTCTTTAAATTAGTGGCTCTCTATCTTCAGTGTTAATCAGAGTCACTTGGAGGGCTTGTTAAAAACAAGAGTTTCTGATTTAGGAAGTCTGGGGTATGGCACCAGAATTTGCATTTTTAACAAATTCCCAGGTATGTGCTAGATCCACTGGTCTTGGGACCACTTTTTTTTTTTTTTTTTATTTCAGCATATTATGGGGGTACAGATGTTTAGGTTACGTATGTTGCCCTTACCCCCGCCTCCCCACCTAAGTCCGAGTTTCAAATATGCCCATCCTTCGGGTGGTGCGCATTGCACTCTTTGTGTATGCTGATACCTGTTTGGGACCACATTTTGAAAACCACTGCTTTGGGTATATCAGATGGGGCTGGGGAAGGGTCCAGAGCAAACTAAAAGGAAGTGACGGGAGAAGCTGAGGACGGACTGCCACGTAATTCGACCTGTTTACTGCTGAGCCCAAAGTATTACTGAAATTGAAGCTGGTGTCTGCCATTTCTTTGTACCCATTCAACATAAATCAACTTTGAAAATAATATTTCTTTCTTTCTTTTTTTTTGTTTTAGAGGTCTCAAATTTCTGAAGGGATTTTTGACAGAAGTGAAAAATGGGGAAAAGGATATCCAGACAGCCCTGAGTAAGTGTTCTTTACATTTTAATTGATCAGTTGAATAGGATTTGGAGTGGAGACCTCTGGAGAGGGAGATAAGGTATAAGGAAAATTTTTGCTTTTCAGGATTTGATTTGTTTTCTTATTTTATTATTATCCATTGTTTGCTTCCTATATGCTTTGTTTAAAAAGGACCCATGAGACAGTGACCTAGTAATCTAGATTTTACTTATTAAAAAATAGTATGTTTTAAGGAAGCACTGAATTAAAAGAAAGCCAACCCTTAATAGGAAGATCTAATATTATCAAGAGATTGGTTTTCCTAAATTAATCTTCAAATATGGTATAGTCCTTGAAAATCAGTATTCAAAGAGAAGCTAACTTTGGAGACCATAAAAGAGGGTGGGAGGGGATCCTGTGGATTTGTTCCAGAGTGAGAGTAAGGGTTGGTCATCATCCTGTATTCCTCAAATGCTCTGCATGTTCCTTTTTGTAGTGCAAGACCAAGACTGGGATAAAGGCACTGGTCAAAGGAGATCGTCTTATATCTCCAGCCTTAATGCAGTGACTGCAACATCGTAGGTGCTTAATAAACATTGGACAGGTGGATGGGTGGGTGGATGTATAGACTGATGCATCTATCAGACCATTTTGGATGATGTTAAGATTTAGAAGCATCCACACAGTGCTTCATGGAGTGGCTAAACTCTCTTGTGGCTTACAGGAAATTTTTCTAGCATGGGGTGTGTGTGTGGGTGGGGAGCAGAAATGAAATTCCATCATATTTTGAAGCCCTGCATTAAAGTATTATAATGTAGAGGTGCACACAGTCAAGCTCTAACTAGCCATGATTGTAAACAGTGAAATGAATTAATAGATGCCCCTGGTAGGGAGGGGGAGCCAGTGCTCTGTGTGGCATTTTTCGGTGTCCTGAGTGGGTTCTGCCTCTCTCTGTCAGGCTTCCCGTAGGCCATGAGTCCTCAGGGATTCTTCCCCTACATGATTCCCTCTGTCCAACCTGTCCAGAAATTGCTGACATGCCATAAAACAGTAAGAGCTGACATTTCCATAGCACTTTGTGAAGAATTTAGACAACTTAATCCTTGCATCAATCCATTTTTACATATTAGGGAACTGAAATTCTGAGAGATTAAAATACTTGCTTAAGACCACACAATGTCTGAAGCAGGGTCATTTTGGAGCCTGTGTCTCAAAGGTCCTCATTTCTCCGACAAAGGGTCTTCTCTACCATCCCTGAACCACATGCACTCTTTGTTTTGTTTTTGGTTTTTTTTTTTAAGAGACAGGGTCTCACTCTCTGTCACCCAGGCTGGAATGTAGTAGCATGATCATAGCTCATTTCAACCTAGAACTCCTGGGCTCAAGCCATCATCCCACCTCAGCTTCATGAGTCGGTAGGACTACAGGTGCATACCAACACACCTGGCTAATTTTTTTGTTATTTTGTAGAGATGGGATCTCGCTATGTTGCCCAGACTCCGGGCTTCAAATGATCCTCCTGCCTTGGCCTCCCAAAGTGCTGGGATTATACGCGTGAGCCACTGCACCTGGCCTCCACCTGGATTTTTGAATTCCCCATACATCCCTGAATTTCTAGATAGTCTCGGTTATATTCTCCCCCATGTGTCCTGATTTCAAGTACTAACAGTGTATTCACCGCGTCTACTCATGCCCCCTAACCAGTATCTGTCAAGCCTTATGGCTTATGGAGTGATTAGGGTCATGGGTTCTGGAGTTGTTCTCTGGGGTCCACCACCAATTAGTGTTCTTTCCTTAGGCAAGTTACTTAAGCTTTCTGTGCCTCAGTTTCCTCCTCTATAAAATGGGAAGGGTGATACTATTTCACTAATAACGTTGTTGTGAAGATTGAGTAGGTTCATTCTTGTGAAAAAAATTAGAAAAGTATTTGGTACATAATATGTGCTTAATAGAGGTTAGCTTCTTTTGCTGTTTATATTTTTATCATCATTATCATGAAATATGAAGTTGATAACTTTCCAGAAAATGGGGCTTATTTATTTCAAATCAGAAATGGAACGTTTATAAAGCTCAGATGCCAAGCCAGAAACTTCTGTCCAGAGTAACTTAGTGTGGAAATTTCACACCAAAAGAAAGACTTCTCCACGTCTTGGAGATGCAGACAATATGGCATTCAGCACTGTGTGCCTGGTGGAGTCCACATGTCACATGCTGCTATTGCTTTGTTAGGGGCTGTCTGTGGGAGGGGAGAAGGTCGATGCTGATCTCATTTAGTCCACTGCAGGAGCTGCAGTAGAACCCAGCTGCTTACAGGACACTAGCAAGTTTTGACCCCAGGAAGTGGAGAGGAAATTAAGCTTATACCATTTCTGCCTTGTCCCCACCCCAATTCTGCCCCCTTTTCTCCTCTAGCTGGTACCTCTTGATTTGAAGACTGGGCACAGGAGATGTTGACTTTGTAAAGAGAAGACATTGAAGGGCAAAAGCTGCTTTGTGACTGAAATAATCACAGCCAATCTCAGCTTTTCCTTCCCTTTCTTCCCCTTCAGCACTGTTTTCAATGAAAAGGAAAGTGGGGCTGTAAATTTGACATTTTCATCCTGATGTTCAGGCTTATTTCAAAGGTGGTTTTTATGATTTAAATCATGTCTTCGATTGTAGTAATCCCTAGTTCCCTGCTGCTGCTCAGTGTGAGGAGATGAAGTTCCCCTAAGCAACCCAGCCTCCCTCTAGACACAGACACTACAAGCTCTGTGCAAACAAACACAATTTTACAAGAAATGTTCACGTAATGGTTGTTCAGAACCCCTAGGCTCCTTGATGCATATTTCTTCTGAGATAACGGCTTCTTTTTTCTCATTTTGAAGTCACAGCTTTTATAAGTGAACTGATACCTTGTCTGAAATGAGGGAGGGTGGATATGTAGGTGAAAGAGAGGATATGTGTAATTTGTAGGCCATATATAGGCAACTTAGCTTGCTTTTTTAATTCTAAAGTTGAATTTGAGTTATTGTAATAACAGCTACCATTTATAGAGCACCCATTTTTACTATTACACTAAGTTCTTGGTACACATTTGAATAAATCTTCCAAATACTCCCTTTTTACAGCAAGTAAACTGGGGTTTAGAGAAGATAAATACCTTCCCTGGGGTCTCAGATTCCAGATCAGTTGTTCTCAAACTGGTCTAATGATACCAGCATCTTCATCACCTGGAAACTTATTAGAAATGTCCAGACTTGGCTGAATAAGAAACTTCAGAGGTGGGGCCTGGTAATTATTTGTTAACAAATCATTCGGTTGATTCTAATCCATGCTAAAGTTTGAGACCTATTCATCTAGACCTAGGCCACTGAAGCTTACCTTTCACTTGGCTATACTTGATTATTTTGGAATTTTGACTGCATCCGAAGGATAGTTAATAAGCAGGAATAAAAGTGCTGAAATTAGTCACAGCATCCATCAGTTTTGCCTCCTTTTCATTATAATTAGAAAGCTTTCCAGAAAACACTGTTTAAGAAAGGTTTTGAGGGGCCAGGCGCGGTGGCTCACGCCTGTAATCCTAGCACTCTGGGAGGCCGAGGCGGGTGGATCATTTGAGCTCAGGAGTTCGAGACTAGCCTGAGCAAGAGCAAGACCCCATCTCTACTAAAAAAATAGAAAGAAATTAACTGGACAACTAAAAATATATATATATAAAAATTAACCAGGCATGGTGGCACATGCCTGTAGTCCCAGCTACCTGGGAGGCTGAGGCAGAAGGATTGCTTGAGCCCAGGAGTTTGAGGTTGCTGTGAGCTAGGCTGACGCCACGGCACTCACTCTAGCCTGGGCAATAAAGCGAGACTCTGTCTCAAAAAAAAAGAAAAAAAGAAAGGTTTTGAGATAAATGTTCAAAAGCTTGTGCAATCTTAGTGACGGTGGAGATGAGACATGATTTGTAAAGTCCTAAATGACACAGTGGAAGCTTTGACATCTATTACCTTTCTGGAAAATGCAGTTGTAGTCATTGTATTGCTGCAGTTCTGTGACCTGGAACAGTTCCCAGCATCTGGAAGGAGGCCTTAAGCTTTATACCGCCTTCTTTTACACTTGAACTGTCACTTGACTTCCCCATATCGATGATCAGAGTGTAACATTTTGGGTGGTTTCATGCCAAGAACTGCTCTATACCCTTAGTGTCCTGTGCCATTCTGTAGAGGTCATTTTAAAGGAGTTGGATTCACAAAGCAGATATGTTTAATGGTTTGCCATAGAGCTGGGCCCTCCATTTGCAGATGCCACATCAAAAAGAAATTTTGGAAAGCATCCTTGTGAGTGGAAGGAAGAAAAGTTGCTTTGGCATTTCATGGACCATTGTACTAAATGTTACATGTTCTGCACTGTTGACTCAGCTGGGTAGCATATTTTCACATCTCTCACCTCAGAATGATTCCACAAATGTCAAGTAAAAATTAACCCAACCAAAGTCTTATTCTGGCACAGAATAGGAAAAATTTTAAAAGGATGCTCAGTCATGTATTTAATATGAAGAGACTTTCACAGACAAGGAGAACTAAGAGAGACAGTCAGAACTCATAATCATATGTTGAACATAAAATCATAACTTGACTAATTATTCCCCCAAAATATTACGGAACATGAATTAAGTCATAACCTCACCCAAACCACCCACAGCATATGCCTCTACTGGCAGGACTGGCTTACGACACTTTGCCTAAAGTGAACAAAGGGCATTCTGGGTGCCTGTTTCATTTCTGTCTGCTGTCATTGAGTTGGCTTTTTTCCACACAACTCATTTTGCCTGAAGCTTAGTCACTATAAGGAATTCAGAGAGTACTTTCCTAATAGCTCAGTTTTTAAAAAATTATAAATATTTCAGGCATTTAACAAATATCTACCTAATATACAAAATAATTCAGTACAGTTAAGTGCCCATGTACCCCTTGATCCCATTACTTGTTCTGTACACCCAGAGACATTATAAATAGAAAAGGCATGCCACAGACTGATAGAAGATGTGTATAACTCATAACTGAAAGTATTAATATCCAGAAAATATAAAGAACTCCGATGATCAATAAGGAAAATAAAACCTAGGAGAAAAATGGTCAAAGTACATGAACAGGCATCATTTTCCAGAGATCAGCATCCTGAATTTGCTGTTTATCATTATCTATGCATGCATAAACATGCATTATGATAATGCATGTTTTTATATTTTTACTATATATTTATGTGTCCATAAACAGTACCTAGTATTAAACTGCAAGTTTTAAACTCACATGGTGTCATATTGTACACATTCTTCCTTTTTCACTCAATATTGTTTTCAGATTTATTCACTATTGATACTTGAGTCCTGGCTCATTAACTTTCCCTGCTATTTAGCATTTTGTTGTATGACTAGACCACAGTTTTTAAAAACTAATATACTGTTGACGGACATAGCCAATTGCAGATTTTCACTATTACAAACAATGCTACCATGTACATATTCCTTTTGCACATATTCTCTGTCATGTAGAAGATTGTAAGATCTGAACAGCACACTGGGAAAAGGAGGAGGCTGCTAGTAACTGAGGGTGACTGGTCCAGGGGTTCTAGCTATTTGCAGATCTGTAATTCACTAGGCCTTACTGGTTGAGAAGCCGTGCTGTCAGAGCAGTGGTTCTCAAACTCTAGCCTGTGTTGGCATCCCTGGAAAACCCCTTAAAACACAGATTGCTCTGTAGGTCTGGACTAGGGTCCAAGACTACATTTCTAACAAGTTCCTAGGCTTTGCTGAGGCTGCTGGTGTGGGAACTACACTTTGAGAACTGCTGCTCTAATATATAATAGAATTGGAATGGCTGAACCACATTACTACATACTGCCAAATTGCTCTCCGGAGTCTATAATTACCAGCAGAATAGTGAGAGTTCCCAATGCTCCACATTCTTGTTAATATTTGTAATTGTCAGACTTTTAAGTTTGTGCCTGATGGTTATAAAATGATAGAATATTGCCAAAGTTTGTGTTCTTAGATTACTAGTAAGGTTGAGCAGCCTTTCCTGTTTTCATTGGCAGTTTGATTTCTTCTTCAGCAAATTGCCTGTTCAAGTACTTTGACCAATTTTCTCTTAGGCTTTCTTTTCTTTATTGATTCACGAGAGTTCTTTATGTTTTCTGGATATTAATGTTTTTTAGTTACGAGTTGTCAATATCTCCTTTCAGTCTGTGGCATGCCTTATCTCTTTATTTATGATATCTTGGTATACAGGAGTTTCGAGTTTTTATATAAACAGACATGTCATTCTTTTCTTTTATGGTTTTCACTTTTTATATCTTGTTTAAGAAATCCCTTTCTCCCTTGGGGTCACAAATATGTTCTCTGATATTTTCTTCTCAAAGTTTTATAGGTTTGCTTCTCGTATTTTGTCTTCAATCTTCCTAGAATTTATTTTTGAGAATGGTATAAACTAGGGATATAATTCTATTATTCCTAGTTAGAAAATCAGTTGTCTTAGTAGCATATATTGGATTACCCGTCCTTTTCCCATTTATGTATATCAGAGTTGGTATTACATACATCTAAATACCTTGCTAAATACCTCATAGCAAGTTTCTGAGTTACTTGTAATGAAATCAGATCTGTGGTGTTTCTATAATTAGAATAAGGTGCTCATTCTTTCAGAAAATGACTGGAAAAGACATTATTTTTCATTTTCTTTACTTTCACCAAGAATAAACATTAGTTTTTGTTTTTGTTTTGTTCTGTTTTTTTGTAGAATGGTTTGATATGACAAGAATTCCCCAAGTTCTCATTGCTTTTAGGTTGGTGACCTTGGGCAAGTCACTACCTCTCTGGGTCTTCCGTGCCTTCATTTGTAAAAGGAAGAGAATTGGGCAAGGTGATTGTCAAGGCTTCCTATTTGGAAATTTTGACTCAGTCTCTGGGGAACTGACACATCTCAAAGAACAGGGACAAAGGTATCATTTATGTCTTTCAGAGGCCAAAAATACTCCCAGATTATAGAACATGCATTATGATAATGAACTGGTATTACAGTGAAGATTAATGTATTTCATTATCTCTTTTCTAGGTAACCAAAATAAGTCAGGCTTAGACTTCATCTTATTTTAATGCAGCCTCATGTGGCAAGAGTATTTGCAGCCCTAGCAGTCAGCTAAGGACTTTTGACAGATATTTTTTTTGTGAGTTTTATTTCATTTTTTGGTTTTAAATTGCAGCAGTGGTCTTCCTGGACCTGTTAGGACTCATCCCAAATTCTGTGACTCCGTCTTCTCCCATTAGACCTTCTGGCCCACATTTTGCCAGGTGGGACTCTCTTCTGGCAAGGTACAGGTACAACAAGGAACAGCTGCTTCTTCTAGCCTGGCCAGGTGGGAAACACAGATCGTGCTGCTGTACAAACACTCCCTCCTCCTTAGGCCAGGATGCCCATGCTGTTTGGACTCACAGCACCTTTGTCTTCCTTGTCTTCTTGCTGTCCTTTAGAAGAGAGCGTAGAGAAGGGCTTTTTGAATGGTTGACTTGAATGGCAAAGTATAGGAAAGGTATAAGGTTCTCATTGCAGGCGTGGCACTGAGTCCAGAGCCCATTTTAAACAAGCAGTTTGTCTGACCAGGTAAGCTTTGGAGCTGAAGGTTCAGGGTTCAGGACACCTATATCTGCTACAGACTGTAAAGAAGTGTCAGTCTCATCTTGTTACTTTTCAACCACAATTCCAAATCAGAATGATCATGACCTTGGTAACAGAAGAAAATAATACTTTCTCGAGAGGAAAAAAAGACTAAGAGAGCATTTCCCCAAAATGCCCACTGTGGTTATTTCTGGGAGAAAGGATTATGGGTCTCTTTAATTCTCTTCTGTTTAAATATTTTTCTTATTTTTGATAATGGACATACATTACTTGTGAAATCAGAAAAAAAGCAATAAATGTTGTATTTTTAAAAACTCCCACTATGCCTCAGGTGCAAGTTCAGAATCCTTGACATGGTGGTTAAAGGTCCTCACACTTTGGCCCCAGCTCCATGCTCACCATTCCCAGCATACCATGACCATTCACAGCTCTGTGGTGCTTCATCTGTCTGCAACACCACCCACCATCCTTCTCTCTACCCACCCAGCCTTGAGGACTCGTTCCGAGAATTCACTCTGTTCTACACTCCCCTTTAGGCTGGATTAGTTTCTCTGTTCTTTCTGTTCCTATTGCACTGTGTATAAATCTCTACTGTAGCAGTTAGCAGTTTGTGTAATCATGACTTGTTAAATGTTGGCTCTCTTATAAAGCCATCAACTTCTTGAGGGCGGGGAATTGACTGAGTTTAAATCACCTGAAGATCCCTCTGCCTAGCACAGTCTGTGGAGTGTGGTAGACTCAACACTAAATTCTTGTTGAGTGGAGCAACTGTTCGTTGTAGATATCTACCAGCAAATTTTAATGGTATTTAATTTATTTGTTTATCATTTAATGGCCTGGAATAGGGTCACAAGAAAGAAAGGATTCCTATTATCTTACCTCAATAACTCACCTCAGGATGTTTTCCATGGACCTGTGTACTCTGGCCAGACCAGAAGGCTCCTCAATTGCTGGTTTTTCCTAGAAGCTGTGCCTAGTATTCTCTGCCCATCAATATTATACCTTTTGTGGGTGAGCCAACCGTTTTCTTCACTTTTCTCAAGATATCCTCACTAAGGCCTTATGTATCTAAAATTTCCCTGATACCACATGTCCCCTTACAGAGAATCAGCCAGGTTTTATGTGTGGCCTGAGACAGGTATCTTTGACCATGCTCTTGTCTACTCAGACTGTTCTCCTAAGAAAAAAACTAAATTTAATCTTGGGCTCTCCTGTTTCTAAGAGTCTTCGCCATATGTGAATTTATTAATTCTTTATCATTTATCACTTCTGTTTTAGCTTCACCACCCTGGGTACTGGCATTCCACCCTGTTTCTAATACTTTAGATAACCAGGGACATCTGTCGTTATATTTCAAATGTATAGTCTTTTATATAAAATACAATACATATTGAATGTATGTTCTTTTATATAAAATATAATTATATTTTATGCAAATGCAAATTATGTGAAATTGAAATAGATGTACTAAAAGTATTAATAAAGCTTCATCCAAATTTTTAAAATAAAAGTTAACTGGAATTACATAATTTCAAAGCTGGCGGGCTTGGGTAAATGGTAAACTATGTCAAGCCGCAGTCACATGGCAGCGCCAGTTTGGCTAATAAAATGCAAATACCTGACTTCCTTCAGTGGACCCTTCACGGGCAGTGTCCTTTGAGCCTCATTGCTTTTCACTGCATAGGAATATGTACTTGCGGTTTTAGTGTCTGTCTTTCTGTTATTTTAACATCTGCTGTTGTTGTAATTGAAAATACGTTTATAGCCTATTACAGTGTCACCTAAGCATTTATGAAATGGTGGTAGTACTTGTGCTAGTGCTAAAACTAGCACATAAAAATAAATAAGTTTAGAATACAATTTAAATGTGGGAAAGCATGAAGACAGTCAAAACAGTCCCATTGTATGCTGTGCTGTTAATTTAGGAATGAGCACTCTGTAACTACTGGAGATGATGCTTAGAAAATAAAATGGAACATTGAAATAAAAACGTACCATGGTGATGTAGATCTGTACCTCCTGAGAATGCATTTATTCTTGTGGAAAAATCAGCCTTGAATTTTATACATACTGCATTATTCAAAATCTTTAGGAACATATCCCTCACATAAAATACATCCATCTTATTCTTGTTTTTTTCCAGTAATTATTATATTCCTGTTTTTAAATCTCATTTTAAAACACATTGGGACAAAAATAATAGGTTATTGTATATAGTTAAGGTATAAAACATGAGTGACATTTATTAATAGGTCTCACCAGTTACTTTAGCTTAATAACTTCAAGCCATTCTCTCCACAATATTTTTGAAAGTTTGTAGCTTTAATACTGTATACCCAGGATCATAGGAACATTCAGGACAAACATTTGACATCCCAGAATAGAATGTTAGCATTGGAAAGAACCTTTGAGATCATTTTACAAAGGGGAAACAGATGGTTAGAGAGGGCAGCTGAAGGAACTGTCTCAGGGTCATACAACATTTCAAAAAACTGTATTTCTGTATTTTTTAATGGTGTATTTCTAATTGTATTTAGTCTCAATGTTTCAATGGTCTTTCCTCACTATTTCTTTATATGTATTGAACTTTTCCCACTGTAATAATAAGTTTAGATATATTGACCCAAGGTAAGAGTGAAAGTATCTGTTTTTCTTTTTTTAAAAAAAAATTCATGTGGACTTTTTTCCTATTTTAGACTTTTGGAGTACAAATTATGTAATTTGATTTTTTACATCAGTTCCAAACACCAATAGGGCCATGCTACTACATACATTAAAAAGTACATTATATAAAGAGCACATCAAATTCCGATGAAGTTGTTCCTCATGGCGTTTTTCTTCTTTTCAAGATAACGCGTATGGTAAAACACTACGGCAACACCATGGCTGGGTAGTTCGTGGGGTTTTTGCGGTAAGTAATCCTTCTGCTCTTGGTTCTGATGGTCAGAAGCAAGGTGTTTTGTGTATATGGTGTTTCTGCTTTGTTTTTTGAGGATAAGAACTCAGTGTTGCTTATTTCATTTATGTGTATAGGCCTTTGGTATGTGGAAATGTCCACACTAAAAAGTGTCTAGACTAGCAAAGATTATTAAACATGAATAAAAGAGTATGCTTTACCCTATCCAGTTCCAATGACCTTGTAGAGATTTGCCTGAGAGATGGTTGTCTTTCTGGTAAGGTAGTAAAAAGCTTGCATATCACTGCAGAGGTTGGAAGGAAGCAGTGATACCAAATATTTACCATTCAGGAGAAATGATGCATTCAAGTGATGAATTCCAGCTAATAGCTCCCTCTGCTGCCCCATTGTATTCATTCTTTTTAATTCTCAGGTCTTAGTTGATTTTTTTTTATTAGTTGAATTTTGTCTTTGAATAGTAACTGTATTGGGTGTGCCAGTGGCTAGGGGTAGACATCTCTTTTTATCCAATTATTTTCGTTGTGAAGGTGTTTGTATTCATGTATTTTGGCTCCAGTTACCCAACACCTCCTCCCTCCCAGGATGTTGAGCTAGGAGGAGTGCAAACCTGAGAATCATCGAATACCGGGGGTAGATGGCCCCTTTATGTTAGCAATGATACTCTGTGATTCTTCCATCCAGGGAAAGGTCAGTCTTAGTCAAGAAATGTAGCCATGAAAAGGCAGAGCCTCATAATTGTATGCTGGGACACTCCTAAGCATGAATCTTTAAAATGACTTTTTAACTTACAGCCCTTTTCCCCAATTTATAGTAATATATACTACAAAATATTTTACAAATTATGGAAGAATAGAAAGGAAAAAAATTAAAACTGTCCATGTTTTCCATTTTTCACATTTTTGTGTTTTACTTCATTTGCTTTTATTTTTGTATCTTTATGTATTCTTTTAAATATTGATCTATTTAATTTTATATATTTAGGTAAATATATATTTCTGTTTATAGGTGTTTATAGTGTATGTATATAATTATCTTTATATATTTGTATATACATATAAGTTTTTTCTACATTTAGCTTGTATTTCTTTATCCCCCCCCAATAGATTCTATCATGACCATTTTTAAATGACATAACAATCTTTGAAAAAACACTATTTTTAATGACTGCATAGTATTTCCCTAGTCCGGTGGTATCAAAATTTATTTGTCCAGTCCTCTTGTCAGAAACTTAAACTGCTTCTAAGCCTAGAAATAAAACAGCATCTGTTTACATGCACTTTTTACTAAAACTGTTATTTCCTCAAAATAGGTTCTTAGAAATAGAATTGCTATGTCTAATACCAAGAACTATAATTACAACTTACAGTTTTAAGCACTTACCATGTACTACATGTTTTAAGTGCTTGACATACATAAATTTCGGAATCTCATAACTCTGAGATAGGTTCTGTTATTTTCCCTGCTTACAGACAAAGAAACCTGAGACACAAAGAGATGAGGTAACATACCCAAGGTTATAGAGTAAGAACATTTTGAAGGCTTTAGGTATTATTGCCAATAATTTTTAAAGTTGCAGGATTTAAAGAAAGTAAATTACGTCAAGCATTTGGCAACAGCCTTCTCAATAGAAGATTTAAGTCTGTAGCTGGATTGGCCCTTTCATCCTCTCTACTATTCTCCAAGTCATCCCTGCTTTGGAAGGTCTGTTGAGTTTTTTAATGTGCTAATATATGGAGTCAAATTCATTTTAACTGATCTCAGTCACTCAGGGAAGCATCGTTTACATCCAAGGAATTTGTCTCATTTACCAGCCAAATAGTGAACTTTTATCCTCCAGCAGTTATAGTCCATTGAACTGATGCCCAGTCCAGACTCTGCCTCCAGCTTGCCATTAAGTAGCCATCATTTGACTTTTTTGGTTTTCTCTTCAGTCAGAGTAGATAATTGAACTCTATTATTGGTTTTACCCCTTTTTTCTAGAGTGCTGGTTTGGCTGGGTATAGAATTCTAGGTTAATAATCACTTTTCCTCAGAATTTCGAAGCCATTATTCTATTCTCCAGCTTCCACTGTTAATACTATGAAATCTAATGTCATTCCTGTTCCATTACATGTAAACTATTCCGTGTCCTCCTTGGAATGTTTTTATAATCTTGTCTTTATCCCCACATTCTGAAACTTCACGACGTCCTCTTTTGGTCTTTATCATTGCTTGTGCTGAGCACTTGGTTAGGTCTTTACATCTGGAGACTCCTATCCTTCACTTTTGGGAGATTTTCTCACATTATGTTTTTGGATAACTGCCTTCTCTTCATTTTCTGTTCTTCTCCCTTGTACTCCTACCATTATCTGAGTATCATGTGCCAGGTAGTGGGCTAAATACTTTCTGCATATCCCATTAATCCTTAAAATAAGGAAAGTGGTATTAGTTTTCTTCTACAGATAAGGAAACTGAGGTTTTACGAGGTTAAGCACTTTGCTTTAATTTCTCAAGCTAATATATGAAAGATCTGAGATCCAAGTCCAGGTCGACTTCATCTTAGCCTGCGCTTTAGCCACTGCATGATAATGCCAGTCATTCTCTTATTGCAAAAATGGGGAGGGCTGATTCTCAAAGACTTTCAAAGTATACAGAAGATTAGGAAAGCAACTGTGGAATGATAATTCAAGATTCTCCAAAAAGCCTCTACTGAAATCTGTTGTTATCAGCAGAGCCAACCTAGTGAATGTCAGACAGAAAATTTTAGCAAGCTTAGGGAATGTTGGCCTGCAAAGGAAGGGGGGGAGGATAAGGAGCCTAGGAAATCTTCCATTAGGAAAGCAGCATGATGTGGTGGTGTGGCTGAAAAGCACAGAGATGATCTTAAGTTCAGACCCTGGCCCTGGCACTCATTAGCTATATGAAGTTCATCCGTAAAACAGGTATGTAAACTGCACAGGGTTCTTATGAAGATTAACTGGGATAAAATATGTTAAAGCGTCAGTGTACAAGCAGACAACAAATGTTAGCTCCCTTCTTTTCCAGAAAGTATGCAAGGGTTCAAAGGAAATATTATCCACGTGGGAGAAAATGGATAGGCAGAGAAATGTATATGGAGATGAGATATAAACAGGACAGTGGCATGCCCTGGAAGGCTGGCCACATGGAAACAAAGACCATGGTGGTAACACACATTCAGGTAGATTCAGCAGACTCGGAGAATAGTCTGTATCACACTGTGGATCAGAAGGGAGCTTTTCTCAAACTCTCTCTCTCAGCATTTCCTGACTTGATGGCATTATTCATCCTTAAGAGGGTTCGAGTACATCCTTGCTTCTTCTAGCCTTAAAGTTATTTGATTTGTGCTTGGAACATAATTTTAGAGAGTCCACAAATTAAAAGGGTATTTATGTTTCTTTATTCTTGCTCTCACAGCTCCTTGTGAGTGTGTGTGTGTGTGTGAGCACGTGCATGAGAGTAAGTGTGCGAGAGAGACGTGGTGCACATTCTCATGGGTGATTCTTTTGCAGTTAGCTCTGAGGGCAGCTCCATCCTATGAAGATTTTGTGGCCGCGTTGACTGTAAAGGAAGGTGACCACCAGAAAGAAGCTTTCAGTATTGGGATGCAGAGGGACCTCAGCCTTTACCTCCCTGCCATGGAAAAGCAGCTGGCCATACTGGACACCTTATACGAGGTCCACGGGCTGGAGTCTGATGAGGTAGTATGACAGCTGCAGGACGGCGCCTCCTAACTTCAGGGAATAAAGTTTGCTCAAGTGTTTTGTTGCCCTACTTAATTTCCAGCAACAGCCTCAACCCTCTCCAGCCCCTTCACTTGGGAGGATGGAGAGGAGGAGGCGAAACCAGTGCTTTTATATATAATTTTTTAAATGCATATGCATTTTGTGTGTTTAAAAATCAAGGTGCTATATATTTGAGTTCAATGGGCCTACTGGAAACCAAATCATAGCTGTTACAGACTTGAACAGCAAGTTATAAGAGCAGATTTGACAAATGAATTTGCCGTTATTATGTATTGTTTTGTTTTTAGATTTTAGTTTTAATGGACTACCCAAACCCAAGCTGAAAATGAGCAAATTCTGTATGAAGGACTATTATTCATAGCCAGTATTTCAACCAGTTTAGAATTAGACTAAACAGTGGTGGGAGTGTAAGCCCCTTTGTTGAACCCACTGTGATGTGGAGTTTGCTATTCCGAGACGTTCTTCAGTGGATCCTCTTCTCCGTGGCTCTGTCAGCGATAAGAGCCTGTGTAGTAAAGATTTCAGGGCATTTGCATGTCCGTGCAGTTGTGGGAGGTGGAGAAGACATGGACAAGGAGTGCCATCCCTGTTGACAGGCAGTGGACTGTGGCTCCGAGACGAGTGGCCTGCCCTAAACCCAAGTTGGAGGACAGTGTGGGAGAAGTGGGGCAGGTCATTTGCGATGACACCTACCTGCTGCCTACCCTTTGCCAGCATGTGTCCCGTGCGTTATCTCAATTGGACATCACAAAGAAACCATGATACTCAAAGGGATTATTACCCCACTTCAAAAGCAAGGTTTAGAGGTCAAAGGATGTGCTCTCAGTCATGTAATCTGTAAGTAGAGAGCTAGGTGATTTCCAAGTATGATCTGAGCCACCTCTGCATCAGAGTCACACGAAGTGCTTATTTAAAGAGTAGGTTCCCAGGCCTTATCCTGACCCAAAGAACCAGAATCTGGGGGGTGGGACTGAGGAATCTGCATTTGGATAAACCCTCCATGTGATTCTTCTGCACGGTGTTGAAGAGCCACTAGATTAAATTCTAGTTTACCGAATTCCCAGTCTTCTGCAACAACTAAATGACATGTCCTTTTTTGAAAGAGGAAAAGGCCATTATTTAAATAAAATAGCTAAATAGAGAGTGAGAAATGGAGCAAATTTACTCAGCAGCATTCGTAGTTGAACCAGCATAAGGACCCAGCTGTGGCATTGCTTTAGAGATGATGGCTCTGAGTCTGCTTTCTGATCAGTCTTGGTTTAATCACCAAGAGTGCAGAGCAAGCTAAATGCAGCTGTTCATCAATCTCAAAAGGTTTGGGACAGTGTCAGAGGTTAAAGATAGGACTTAAGTATTTCATAAAACAACATTGAGTGTGCATTCTTCTACACGGTGTGATGCCCAGGCTCTGGCCCTCGACTCCCAGTAGACCAAGCCGCCTAGAGTGTGCACTGGAGAGAAGCCACGGGTGCCTTCCCCATTAGAGGCTGCTTCCTTCTAGTAACAGGAAGAGTAAGTAGTTCCAGCATAAGGCAGTTCCCCAGGGTGGAAGCTGCTCGAGTGAATTGAGCAGCTCTAGATGGTGCTATTTCTGCTTCAGATCCCTAGGGCAGAGCGACTCCTCTCTTTAGGCACAGAAGTTCATGTAGGGAGGGAGATTGATTTGTCTTTTGTCTGTCTTTAAGCAAATGGGCATTTATTTAGCTTAAATTAATGAAGCAGGTAATTTGTCCACATAAGGACTTCTGGAAAATGCTTAAAACTTAGAAAAGCAACCTCACATGTTTTAAGGCTAGGGGACAAAAGGGCTGCTAAAATGATATTTTGTATTTTAGCATTTGCTGTTGGCAGCTATCAAGGTGTGTTGTTATTTTCCTCCCATTCCCCTGAGTCCTTAGTGTGGATCTCCTTCTCTGGCTAGTATGAACATGATGGCAGGACTAGGAAATAATTCAGACTCCTGCCTTTGATAATAGCATTCTAAAAGGGAACAAGACAAAGCAGCAAGTCTTCGCTTGTACTTTGAACGAAGATGCTTTAGGCATTGTGCCATTTAGAGGGGATGCTACCAGGAGATTGGAAGCATTATGAAGCAGGTTTGGTCTGAGCAACTGCTGGTGCTCCCTGTCACCTCAGGTGAACTCTTGTGGTCTCTTGGAGAGGAGGTAGCACTCTGCAAATACCTCAGGTTTGTCCTGAGACTCTAAATACACAAAAGGAAAGATGCTCACTGTGGCCATTTCACATTTATATAGGTACTGCCAAGGCATATACGACTCAATTACCTGGGGAAGAGGGGGTTAATATTATCTGGGATCACTGGGAACCCAGATCAGACAGATTGAATAACTTGAATAAGTTACATTTTCCAGTCACTCTTTTCCAGCCCTGTAGAAAGAAAATAATGTGTTTTGATGGGTATTTTCCTTACTGGAGCATATTAAGTATGCCTGAGATGTGTAAAAGTTTGCTAAGGTGTGTAAAACTGAGGATCCTTAAATAGAAATAACTAGAAATTGAACCTAACATTAAAAAATAAATTCAATTGGACCTGAATGGTGGGATGCTCAGAGCTTCCTCCTTGGGTGTACAGTATTTGCGTCTCCATTTTAAAGTCAAAATTTGTGCTGATTTGTAGTTACTTTCTGAAAAGGGAGCAATTAGAAAAGATGCTTAAAACTTTTTCTCCATAGCCCTCCAGTATTTCTGGGACACCTAAGTTTGCTTTCACCTTGACTGTGAAAGGAGATAAGAAAACTCTACTGTGTTTGTTGACAGAGTAATCGCCTTGCTTTCATTGCTCAAAACAGTTTAGGATTCCTTTTCTAGCGTAACCTTTAGGAAGAACAGGAACACGAAGGAAATGTGTCTTCTGAGTATTAATAGATGTGAATAAGTAACATCTTGCTGACCCCTTACAAGGGACTTCACGCACAGAATTTCATCATGCCGGCACTTCTCCCCACGATAGAAGCCAGGCTTCATACTTTGGAGGGATCGGTGTATATTTGTTGAACTGGAAAAAATACTTTCAGTGATGGCAAGTCTTTCGTCCTTTGAAATTAAATCAGATTCATTGTAGCTAATTCTGGTGAAAAATGTTAAATTGGAAGGATATCTTTTGGGGGCAAAACCAGCTTGTAACTGTGAGGTGGAAATGATTTTCTCATCAGCTCTTGATCAGCTCTTGATCAGCTCTCAATATCTGTTCTGCTCATGTCTCAGCAGCAGCTTCTAGCACATATGTAGAGCATCCAGCACTGTCCTAGCCCTGAGCTAGGTGCCTAATCCATGGGAATCCTGTTCCCTTCCCAGACTGCAAGAGCTTCTTAAGGAACTCTCATTCCCATTTATGGCGGGAAAGCAGGTGGACACCATGATTTGTGGCACCTAGGAAAGGTGATATATTATTAGGGGAGTGCTGCTAGAAAAATTTGCACTCTTCTCTTTTTGGTTATTACTTCCATATATATATTTCCGAAAATGCTTTCAACTTCATACTTTCAGAAAAGTGTTTTTAATTAAGAGAAATACGTGGTAAGGACTAATAAATACTCTTTTCTTCACTAAATTTGAAGTGAGGAAAAAAACTAAAGTGTAAGGGGTTTCTTACTAAGGAAACCTAATGTGAGTGTGAAAATCATACATGTGAAAAAATGTCAGGTAAGGCAATAAGAGTTAGAGGGTCATGAGCAGTAGATGACGATGGTGAGGCATTTTGGAAACTTCCTGGAGGAAAACAATTTTTATGTTTTTTCCTACTAAACCTCCATGTCCTACAAGAACTTGGTTACATAATGGTGCATTTCTGAATCATTGATTAAAACCAGTTGCTTCTGATGTTAGTCATAGGTTTTACAACTGTTCACCTCCCCCACCCTCATGTTTCATTACTTTTCTTAAGGCAAACTATCAACATTTTTTAAATTTTAAAATTCTAAATGTAGAATGTTTAAGTAAGTAAAATATATTTTAAGCCATTGTTCTGTTAGCTGAGCTAATGTGTTTGGTCTGAGAGGTCCTAACTTCCAATGCTCTCTGTGATCTTGTACAGTCTGTACACAAACTTCAGTATGTACGGTAAACTTGTATCCCTGTGAAGTGTACATAGAATGCTTTATTTAGGAATACGGTCTACTTCTGTGTGTCCCTTTGTAATCTGCAATTGCTTACTCAGGGGTTTCATAGTAATGACATAAAAAATTTTATTAACTGTCTAATGATACATTAAGACTGTTTATCTATTATAAGGCTGTTAGGGTCCTTTCAACAATTCCATAAACATACTGTTTATTAAACCTTCCCTGTAAATGTTACCAATTCCCGTCCTGTCTCAGACAGTCAGTCGTCCTGTGTACAGTGGCCGTTTGCATGATTCCTTGCTGCACTGCCGCATTCAGGCATTCCGGGGCATGATTAAACAGTCATTGACGTGCCTCTCTGGTACAGTTGACGCATGCATTGATCTTTCTCCTCTGCTGTTTATGTATAGCCTTTAATTAAAAGGAAAAAAATACCACCACTCTGCAATGCAAAAGTTTTCAAAATTCTTTGGTTACCCTTATTAATCACTTCTCTTTCAGAGTGAACAAATGTTTGTAGCTAAGCTATGTGAGAACCTAAGAACAACATCCTGCTTGTTTTATATATTTCATATACTTTAAAGTGTGGTCAGTATTTCCTTCCTGCACCTCACAAACGGAAACCACCCTGGGTTGGTCAGCACCCTTTGCAAAGCTGATCTCATCCACACAGGCTCCCGGGTATGTGTGTTTATTTACAGGTATATCTGGAGTCAGTGGTGATAAGAGTGATCTAGAAGTAATTCTGTGGCTTCCTAGAAAGCTAATGAGCCAGTTTCATGGCATGTTTAATGTGTAATTCCCATGTGTCATGAGAATTTCACTAGAATGTCATTAAACAGCCCAACTACCTCACGTGAAATTGGCTGTGGACAATCGGTGTCAGATGAGAAATGTGTTCAGATAAATTTATTCTGGTTAATAGATTTAAGAAATTGATATCTATATGAAGAAGAAACATGTTAGACCAGATGCCAAAGGCTAAAATGTACATAGATTTCCTTGGATTAACTTTTAAGTTAATGTTTAATTCCACACCCAGTATTCTTATGAATGTTTGTGGTTTCGTACATTCATGCACTCTGAGTACCTGTGACATGCAGTCTTACACGTTACCTGTTTTTGTTCGTAAGCATTTTGAATGAGCATCATAATGACAGTAGAAAGCAAGTTAAACTACAAGTGTCAAGTGGTTTGTTGACTTCCTAATTTAATGGACCTTTACTTACAATATAATGTGTTGGGGCCTTTTAGGACCAACCGATGAATGAGAATTTCATGGTTAGGTTTGTATTGTTTATCTGTCCAAGTTCTTATTCTGCATTTTGTGGGGAGGGGTGATGGGAGGGCTTTACTTTTTTTGCAAAAATGTTTGAAAACATCTGTCAAATTTTATATTCGTTAGTTATAATAAACTTATTTTTAAAGTATTTTATCAAGTTCTTCTCAAGTATATTTTGTGGGTTTCTACTTAATTGAGTATACCAATAAGTATCATTTATGGATCACATATGACTTGCATCAATCTAAATCCTTTACAAATATTAACACATTTCATCCTCCTAATAACTACAGGGCAAGTACTATCATTATTCTCAAGTTACAGATGAGAAAATTGAGGCACAGATTGGGGAAGCCCCTTGTCTAGGGTCCCACAGCTAACGAGAAATAGAGCCAGGCAACAAACCCAGACAGTCCAGCTCCAAAACCTTTATAAAACTATTGAAAACCTAAACAAAAGGTCATTTTGAAGCATCAAACAGCCTCTGTGATAGCATTGCCCTGAGTGTTCCAAGCATTTTAGAAAGACTGGTTCCTTTCCAGAGGTAGCTGAGCTGAGGTGTTTTTTTTGTTTTGTTTTTTTTTTTTTTTGGCTTCTTTTAATTCTGTTTTCAGAGAAACCACAGATGCAAAACAGATAGTAGATGCATTTGCGAAGCGTAATGTTTGAGTGGCTGTGTGCTTAGTTTATATTCGATAGCAGACACACTTTTGCCTAAACTGCTTGACGCCAAGAAGGGTGAACACTTGTCAGGTTTTTCCTCTCATACACTTGTTTGTAGATATTAGGATACCTGGAGATATATAATAATGGCTTCTTATAAATCTTAACACCAGTACTGCCAGGGCAGGCTGTGTAAGGACCGGCTGTCTACCTCCTGCTTCTCCATGCGTAGGTAGAGACGTGTGCTCAGACAGGAGCGGTGTGAAGGGAGTCCATTTCTGTTCCTCAGCTGCACCCTCTGGGGCACTTGGACTGCTTTCTGGAGGATGACCAGAGGTGATTTCAGAAAGAACGTATTTGCACATCTGTCCCAACTTCTAGTGGGAAGGGGAGTAGAGCTGCCTCATGGTAATGAGGGGTTGACAGGAGAGAGTGTGGCTGCATTTGCCACTTGCTCTTATTCCAGAAGCTGCAGGTACTGGCTCATTCTCTGTCCTCTCATGTTATAGTAACCTTGACACACGTGGAAGATCTGTGCCCAGTGGCAGCAATGGAGAAGCCAAAAGAGCAAGAAGGAATGGAACAATCCTAGAGTTGGTATTTTAATCTGTTCTTACATTCACATTGGTACATTAGAAGAGATGTCCTCTCATGAGCACGTGTCGTGCATGTCCACATGCATTGGTGCACACACCTCCCACCACTGTCGTCGTCATCATTCTTTCCAGAGACACGACAGGGAGATAGCCCGTGGAGCGGCGTGGTTCATGGTGATGGAGAATTGATGAATGTTGATTTTCTGACAGCGCTGAGGACACAGACCACATCCTGGATGGTTCGCTGGATGAACACATCTCCCTCAGCAGGGTTGTGACATCTTTGCTGACGCTTATGTATGGCCAATTTTAGGACCTTTGGCTTTGGCTTGAGAGACCAACTTGTTGAAAAGATTTTTAGTTATTTTAAAAGTCAAATCCTGCTTAGAGTCCTTCATGAGATCACTGTAGACAGTGACTTCCCTCAGTCCTCCCCTTCTCCTGACCATCGTGCGTCACTGAGTTCCGTGATCACTGGGGGACATGAGGTGATTCTCCACTTGGTTCCTGATTTAGACCTGGCCCTCTGCTCTCCTCCCTGCAAGACAGCCCTTAAATTACACTTCAGGTGCAGGTCACTCACCTGGGCTGTGGTCTTGGAGCTCCAGGCCAAACCCACCTGCCTCCTGATGGTCCTTTAGATGTCCTACCTTCACCTGAAACCCCAGCTCCAAACTTGGTTGCCCCTAAAGCTTTTCCATCCAAGTCAGTGTGTCACCGTTATCGTAGTCTCTCAGGCAAGAAAGTCAGACACCCTAAACGCTTACTTCCGCTCTCTGTCCTACCTCGGCACTCACATTCCTGGTGCTGTGGCTACAGTCTTGATCTCTGAACCCTCTGCTCTTTCAGCCTATGATGGCCTTCCAAACCTGAATGCTCCCTTTTGATTCCATGCCAAGTTTCAAGTCCCTTCACAAACTTGGCATGCCCTTTCCTCTTTCCCTTGCCTGGAAGTCCCTCGAAAACTTCCCAGACACAATACATCCCAGCCTCCAATTTCACCTCTAAACACCCCCTGCATTTCTAAATGATACCTCACAAATCAGAACTTAGGGACTAGAAGCGTGACTCCAAGGTAACTGCACTAATTCTTTGGTATCATATTCTGGCTATTGGTGTCGGTACCACTCTCATTAAATCATGAACTTCACCTTCGAGTCAGTGTGCCCAGCACCGGACAGTGCCTTCCTTGTCCGTGGTACGTTTCCAAAACTGTCCTAGAAGTTGGGTGTTACCTCAAATGGTGCTTCCCTGATTCTTTCAGCTGTTAGTTCTGTTACCCAGCTGGATACAAATATTTTTGGAGCAAAAATCACACACATCTATTCCCTCCTGCTTCCTTGGCTGCTCAAGAAATACTTTTGAGTGACCACTCAGGGTATAAGTACTTTGTGTTTTATATTTTGCCCTTGTTAACGCACATATAAAATGTTTGTATCAGTGGTACTCATATGTATCAAATTATGAGCAATTAGGAGGCAAGGTCCAGCTCGTGGCTTTCAGCCCTGTTTGTACATCAGAATCAGGGGAAGGACTCAAACAACAAGCAAATAAAAAGAAAAAGAAAAGACACTTCTAGGCCCCTCCCAGACCACTTACATCAGGCTTAGGCACATGACCTGTCACCGATATTGTTAAAATCTTCCTAGTGATTCTAATGCAGCCCAGAGTGAGAACCCCAGAGCTGCTGGTTTAGTCACTTGAAATTGTACTACGGAGTTTTTAGGAGAAATATGGCCAGATCACAGAACCTCCATCTCCTAAAGCCTAACAAAATGAACAACCAAAATAAAGAAAAATCTAAAAAGTAGAAACCAGTTAAAAAAAATCACCAGCAATTGAGCAATGGAAGGAGCCCTGCCTTGTCCTTGTGCCTTAAACTTCAAAGGATGATAGCCAGAGAAAAAGACCAGACTGTTCTGGCGTGAAAGAAGAGCTCCTAATTCCACCCCTTACTGGGAAATTTTCAAAATTGAAAACACTCAGTAAAATCTCAGGTTTTGGAAGGAAGTAGACGGGTGAGCTGGGGCAGGATCGGTATCCTCCCTTCCTGTGTGTGGAGCTGTTGCAGGGCAGCGTGGGGAGGGGTGTTGCTGGGGTGAGATGAGGGAAACAAGGGATAGGAACTAGCTCATCCCTGAATTAAAACCCACATTCCAAGGGTCTTGTTCCCATGATGAGGAGATACAGTAAATATGTCTCCTCTCCATTTGGGACTCACCCCGGTGCAGGACTTAATGCAGGGACCAGAAGACAGAGCGGAGTCCAGTCCCTCTAGCGAAAGCCTGTGTACACAGCTCCTTCCTCCCCCGCACAGACACAAAGACGTGGATGAGCAGTCCTCATCTGTGGCTGCTATACACTGGTATGGCTGTGCTGGTTACTAAAATATCAAAATACTTCCATACCGGGAGGTAAATAACAACTATCCAAGTGTCTCATGCTGTTCTGGCCACCTCAACCCCTCTCACAAGAAGCCTCTCACTCCAGACAACCCCACGGGACAGCAACTACAGGAGTAACATGTGGCCCAGCAAGGGACCTTCAGGCCCCTGCCCCAGAGCTGTGACCACCCTCTATTCTGTCTTCTCAACATCCGTGTCATACTGGTTGTTGAATATTTTCACTGTCATCTGTGCAGGAAAGTATATAGAACACAAGCTCGCAGAAGAGAAATAGATACCAAGTAAGACAAGAAATATGTCAAGGAGAATGCACCGGCACTATATGAAAGCAAATAAATAGTCTGAACAGAGCTGTCCACATTAAACATGAGCAAATGTAAACAAAATGATATGGCAACTGTGTAAGTATGCTACAGCCAGAAAGAGGGGGGCAGAATGGGAAACAAATGAAACCAGTTTGGAAGAAAAGCTAACGTAAGACAGAAGTTCATGCCAGTATATTGTGCTCTTAAAGAACTTAAAAAGCACAGGAACTCAGTAAAACAACCACTCAAATATGAGTTGATGAAACAATAGAATAAGATTAAAAGATTGCAGTTAAGGAAACAACTTGGCTAAAATAATGTAATAGAACAAATAACTGAACTAGGAATAGCAAGAAACATGGTTGAAAACCAAACCGATAACAGAAGAAAAGGCTTGAGGTGACCGCAGTGAATGAAGAACGTCAAACACAAAGATTCGGGTAAGTCTTGAGTGGGTAATTGTAGGAGGATAAAGATATTCTAACATAAGAGTAATTGGTGACCAAAAAGAAAAAAAAGGGACTAAAGTATTAAAAATACGATACAGAAAAATTTTCCTGAAATGAAGGAATGAATCTTTAGATTAAAAGAGTGCACTATGTTCTAGGAAATCCAACAAAAAACCCGACACCAAAACAAATCCCAATGAAGTTACTGAACTTCAAGAATAAAGAAAGAATTCTTCACCATTCAGATAGAAAAAGCAAGTCACCAAGGGATCCCAGACTCTGTAACACAATGTTGACAGGAAACAATGCAGGACTATTTCCAAAGATCTGAATAGGAAGAGTGATTTAAATGTACTATTGCCAAGTCCTCAAATATAACGTCGAGTCCTGATACGCATGCAAGAACTCAGGGATACAACACCCACGAGCACTCCTCAAGGAAACCATCTGATAGGAGAGGTGAGTCAAATAACTCAGTAAGGAGCAGCTTGTAGAAAAAGAACCGGCGGGAAGCACTGAATTTATGCAAATAAAGAGCCAAAACCAAACTGGGAATTATAGTTCCATTATAGATATAGACTGCAAATATTACAAACCTTAATAAGGTAACTCATAAATTGGCAATGGGGGAAGGAGGTATAACAGTGCCAATACAGTCTTATTTTCATAGTAGAGAATTGATATTGTCTAAAAAAAGAAACTATCCTCTTAAATTTTTTGGTAATCTTTTATTTTAAAGAAACTTAAATGGATTTTTAAAGAAATATCTGTTTAGCAGTTTCTTCAGTTCACTTTAGTTTCTTATCTGAAATACAAGCAAATTAGCTGAATGCTTTTATCTTAAAATACATGTGATCAGAAATAAATGAGAAATTAAAAATAAGTATGATTCTATGTTGATAAAAATGTCCTCTATCTTTTTGTCTGTATCTATGTAGAGAAAAGTCAGGAATGAGGCTCATGCGGTGGCACATGCCTGTAGTCCCAGCTACTCCAGAGGCTGAGGCAGGAGGATTGCTTGAGCCCAGGAGTTCAAGGACAGGCTGGGCAACATAGTGAGACCCTTTCTCTAAAGAAAAGAAAAAAAGAAGGGTCAGGAATGATATTTACCTAAAGTCATTGATGGCTATTTTTAGCTGGGTGTTGATTTTGTTTTAGTCTTTTCTTTGTATAGGTCATTAAACATGAAATATCTGATTTTGAATCAAAAGTTTAGTTTATTATATCTCAAATAAGAAGCAGTGCAATTAATCAAAGTATGCACCTAAACTATAAAAAGGCATTTTCCACAGCTTGTTGAGAATTGAATATTTTTCCTTGCAAGAAGTGGTCCAAAGCCTGGAAGAAGTGGTAGTCAGTTGGTGCAAGGTCTGGTGAATATGGTGGATGACAGAGCGTTTCCAAGTACAGCCTCTGTAGTGTGAGCAGCGTTGTTTGTGCGACATGTGGTCAAGCATTGTCTTACAAGAGGATTGGTTTGTGTCTATTGACCAATCTCAGCTGCTTAATCACAAACTTCCTTATCATTTCATCCAGTTGGTTCCAGTAGACATCTATTGTAATCGACTGACCAGGTTTCATGAAGCTGTAGTGGAGAATACCAGAGCTGGACCACCAAACAGACACCATTAGCTTTTTTAGATGAATATTCGGTTTTGGACTGCGTTTCAGCACTTCATCTTTATCCAACCATTGTGCTGAATACTTGCAATTGTCAAAAAGAATCCACTTTTCATCACACGTTACAGTGTAGAAACGGTTCACTTTTGTGTCGTGACAGCGAAGAAAGGCAAGCTTTGAGACAATTTATTCTCTGACATTCATTTAATTCACGTGGACCCCATCTATCCATCTTCTTTACCTTGCCCATTTGTTTCAAATGGTCCAATATTGTTGGAATAGTAATGTCGAACCTTGCTGCTAATTCACCCATAGGTTGAGATGGATTCACTCTGCTACAGTTTTCAGCTCATCATTATCCACCTTGGTCTCAGGTCGCCCACGTGGCTTATTTTCAAGATGAAAATCACCAGTATGGAACTTCTCAAACCATTGATGTACTGTGCGTTCATTAGCCACATCCTTCCCATACATTTCGTTGACATTTTGAGCTGTCTGCTCAGCGTTGGTTCCACAACAGCACTCATGTCCGGAAATAACATGAATTTTTGACTTATCCATGCTTTCACAAAAACTGCTCTAAAAAAAAAAAACTTGAAAGATAATCACAAGCCAAACCCTGTATTTGAAAGCCTGAGGATGTACCTTCACAATAAAAATAAAACAAGAAGTGTCAAAGTGAAATGTCAGCGAGATCAACTGTCAAACTTAGGTCTTAAGGAAATTGGACATTTCATACTTAATAACCTAATACGTTACAATATTGCTTGACTTGTGTTTGCTAACTGTGATATCTTTTTATTTTTAAATGGAAAAGGGTCGGTGTTATCCTCAAATCAAGATCAAAAAGCACAGTATGGTGGATCCCTGGCACGTGCTGCTACTTGTAATGACATTTGCTTTATAACTCCTATCAAAGTACTTCAAAATTTTAACCTTATCTCACCATGCTTCTTTTTTCCCACTGATAATCTTTCTCATAAGCTACTATTCCTTAACCCACACGAAGATATCACTCACCTAAATATTCCATTTTATGCGATTCATAAGTGTTGTGACATTCTCTGGGGCTAAAGGGAGACGCTGAACACCAGTATGACACCTAGGGACTTGCCCAGCACATCTGAAACAAATGAAAAACAGGGAGGAAAAAAGCCACTTGGAGTGGCTGACAGTCATCTTACAAGAAGCCAGAAAGACTCTTAGCAACATGGGGATTTTGCACATGAATTGGCTGCAGTTCATTGGAGGAGCTGAAAGGTTTCTTTCTTTGTGCTTCTGTGAGTTTGGAAATGAAATGTCAACCCTTTCCGTGCCCAAGTGAAACTGCTGTGCAATAGAGCTTCAGTTCTGCATTAGTTTATGCCGAGCAAAGCCAGCCAGCCGGCAGTGGCAGAGGAGAGAATGCAGCAGTGAACTTGACTCAGTAAGCATTTGTTTTAAGGACCATTTAGCATCATGTTTGTGGAAACCCGTGCAAGCCCAACATCACTGTGGCATGTGTGTGAGCAGCTCAGGACCCTCTCTCTGTGTCACACAAAGAGTTTTATAACATCTCAAATCCTCCACTTGATTAGTATGAAAAGATGATCATAGGATTGCAGAGCTGGAAGACTCCTTTATCCATAGTGGGAGACATAATAGCTATTGCAAAAGATTGTAATAAGGTTCAAAGCAGGAATTGTGCATAATGTGTGAAGCACAGCGCCTAGCACAGGGCAAGAGCTCCAAAAATGGTGGTGGTAATGATATTATAGTAGCTGTTACTATTATTGATGTTTGGAAAGGAAGTGTGGCTCCATTGTGCCTGGAATTTTCCTGGCTCCATAAAGCCTTTTCTTATTTGGGCCACTTGTCATGGCTGCTCCTAGTCCCCTGCTCTGCACTGCGTGTCATGGCCCCTTCAAGGAGGAGACCCTTGACTAATCACGTCTCTGTGTAAATGTGGCACTTCCCCTTTCTTGCCTGAGCCTCAGAGCCACCTGGGATACTTCACAGCTGTATCCCAGCTGAGAGATTCCAGAAGAATGGCTAACTGGGCATTAGGGTGGACCTGACACTGTCCATAGGGCTCCACTCTCCATACGCCAGAGGACATCTAATATATTTTTCTGCCCTCACCTCTTCTCCCCTTATTCTGGAACGTGCTCTCATTTCTTTGAGTGAACTTCTCCTTCCCCACTCTTTGAGTTCTGGCTGGGCTGCCAGCCACCATCCCAGGCCTCTGGCCACGGCAGTGGGCATGTGATCCAGAACAGGTTCACCACGGGGCTTTCTGGGACTATATATTTGGGAAACAGTGTCCCATGTCTCTAGGGTTAGAGCGAGCCTGAGAGACAGAGAATATGGATAGGACATGTTGAGTGCTGGATCAAATCATGCCTGGGGCCACCTCCATGCTTGTCTTTCCCAGTTATGTGAGTCAGTAAGTCCCACTTTACTGAAAGCTTACTGGAATTAAGTGTCTGTCACTTGGAACCAAAAGAAGCCTGAGAAGTTTTCAGATAAGTGATTAATTTGCCTTTGGCCAAGTTATCAAATGCTCTCTCAATTCTTTCAGCCTCCACATAATATGTGGACGTGCTCTTTTATGGAGGGGTTAATAGAAGAAAATTGAGAAATACGCCTAAACTGGGGCCAGCTGGGGGTCCAATTTAAGTGATAATTATTTGGTTCTGCTCCAGCACCAGGACACTGGGCTGAGTTTTTGGATTCTGTTAGCTTTTCCCTCCTTCCTAAGTAACAATAATAATCATGAATACTTATGTCCTATCAAGCACTGGGTGGAAAACTTTATATGGATTATCTCATGTAACCCTCAGCCACGAAGTAGGGGCTATAATTAACCCCATTTATAGGTGAGAAGAAGACTTAGAAATGTTGCTTGTTTTGCCCAAGGTGGGTGACAAAACATGCGAGAGGTAAACTGTGATGTGAGCCCAGACAGGCTGACCCCAGAGCCCACAGCCGTACCACTGTGTGGCCATGTCGTGTGATGTAAGAGAGGGCCGAGACTGGAATCAGACAGACCTGGGGTCAAATCCCAGCCCCACCGTACCCTCATCGTGGGGCTCTGAGCATGTCAGTTAACTTCTCTGAGTTTCACTTTCTGCTCTGCAAACTCAGATAACAAGATTGCACTCCCTGCTCGTAAAATTTTTGCAAGGATTAAATGAGGCAAGGGATGTAAATCACCTGGCATGTTGCTTGACTCACCTGGACAGGCAAAAGCTTGGTGTTTTCATCGTGACCCACTTCCAAATCTCCTAAGCTTAGCTGACTGCCCCCTGCAGAGGGTGCTCAGCCCTGTGCAGGTCCTTCTGCACCCTTCTCCTCTTCCTGGGAGTGAGGGTGCAAACTGCACTGGACTTGGACTTGGATTGGTAGGAGAGCAAGTTTCTATTTTTCTTTTCTTTTCTTTCTTTCTCTCTTTTCTTTCTTTCCCTTTTCTCTTTCTTTCTGACAGGGTCCTGCTTTGTTGCCTGGGCTAGAGTGCAGTGACAGGATCATAGCTCACAGCAGCCTCAAACTCCTGGGCTCAAGTGATCCTCCTGTCTCAGCCTCCCAAGTAGCTGGGACTACAGGCATGCAGGCACCACACCTGGATAATTTTTAAAACTTTTTTTGTAGAGACAAGTGTCTCGCTGTGTTGCTGAGGCTGGTCTCGAACTCCCAGCCTCAAGCGATCTTCCTGCCTCGGCCTCCCAAAATGCTAGGATTACAGGCATGAGCCACAATGCCCAGCCCTTTCTTTGTTTTTGTTTATTTTCTTTATTTTTTAATTTCAATTGCAAGTTTCTTTTTTTAATTACTTAAAATATCTCAAATTTCAGAAAATATTTGTTCATACACCAAAACAGAGAATTCTCTATTTAACACAGCCCCTCACCAAGTCTCTGCATTGTAAGACAATTCTGTTAGCAGAAGCGTCTCCACACCAGGCAAGAAACAAAACACTACAAACGAATGAGTACCCGTGGTATACAAGTCACCATGGTAGGTGCCTTACAGACACAGAAATGAATCAGAAACGCTCCCTGCTCTCCAGGCGTTTGCAGTCTAGTAATGGACATAAGACATGTTCTTAAATAGCTGTATGTTATAAAACAGAATGTAATACAAGCTTTCTAAGAAATAGAAACAAAGCTTGGGGAACCCAGAGCATAGAGTGTGTCCTTTTAGGTGAGGGCAGAGCACAAAGGCTCCCTTGAGGAGGTGGCAATGAAGCTTGCAGGTCACTCTTGGCTGCAAGTGACTGAAACCTGAGCAACACTATCAACCAGCCCAGCCTTCTGGACGTTTGTAGAACACTACGTCCATTTGTGGAATGTGTACTCTTCAGGTACACGTAGAGCACTCACCAAGTGAAACCGTATGCTGGACATAAAACACATTTAAAATCATTGATCTGCAGAAGGATTCTGGGGAGAGGACAGTGGCAGCAGTGTAATTCCTCAGTCCCTGTGAATTCCCACGTGAAATAGAACAGCTAGATAACAAAACCAAAACTTCACGAACAGCTTTTACTACGAAACTAGATACTCATTTCCCAAGGCAATAGCAAATTACTACAAACCAGGTGGCTTATTCTCTCATGGTTCTGAAGGCTGAACTCCACCATTAAGGCATTGGCAGGTCCATTTGCCTCTGAAGGCTTCGCAGAAGGATCATTCCTTTCCTTCCCCAGCTGCTGGCGGTTACTGGCAGTCCCAGTGTGCCTTGGCTGTGGCAGCGTATCTCCATCTCTGCCTCCTTCTTCACATGGTGTCTTCCTCTGTGTCTCCAAATCTCTCTCTCCTCCTAAGGATGCCAGTCATTGGATTTAAGGCCCACCCTAATTCAGTGTGACAGCCTCTCAATTCGATTACATCTGCAAAGACCCTGTTTTCAAATAAGGTCACATCGCAGGCACCGAAGATTAGGATTTAAATATGTCTTTTGGAAGGATGCAATACAACCCACAACAGTAGGTATTATTATACCTAACAATATGATAATGAATGTTTTCCCCAAAGATCAAAGAATAAGGTAAGGATATCTTCTCTCACCATAACCACTTCTATTCATTATTGAAGTTGAGGTCATTGCCAGTACAGTAAGGCAAGAAAAGATACTAAAATATGTACAGACTGAAAAGGAAGAAATAAAAACTCTTATTTGCAAATGGTGTATATAGAAAACCCTAAGGATTCTACAAAGACTGCTAAAGCAGATAGCTGAATTTGGGATGTTTATAGGATACAAGATAAATGTAGAAAAATGAATGGTATTTCTAGAAATTTGAAAAACAATGCCATTTAAAATAGCATAAAAATCTTAGTCTTTTGGGGCTGCTATAACAAAATGCCATAGACTGAGTGGCTTATAAATAATAGAAATTTATTTCTCACAGTTCTGGAGGCTGGCAAATCTGAGACCAGGGTGCCAGCATGGTTGGGTTCTGGTGGAGGCCCTCTTCCAGTTGCAGACAGCCACCACCCCACGGCGCCCTCACGTGGAGGAAGGCGCAAATGAGCTCCCAGGGGTCTCTTTTATGAGGACACCAATCCCAATCAGGAGGGTTCTGTCTTTGTGATCTAATCACCTGCCAAAGGCTCCACCTCCTAACACCATCACCTTGGGGGTTAGGATTTCTACATATGAATCTGGGGAGGACACAAACATTCAGACCATAGCAAAATCTATAAAATAATCAGGAATAAAATCTAATAAAATATGGGAAAAAACCTTTACAGTAAAAACTGTAAAATAAATTAGAGAAGACCTAAAACAAATTTTAAAAGGTAGAGCACATTCTTGGGTTAGAAGATCTGACACTGATAAGCTGTCAGTTCTTCTCAAATTGATCTAAAGATTCAGTTCAATCGCAATCAAAATACCAGCAGGTGCATATGACACGAAAAGCGTGAACAACAGAATAAATAAATGAATTGGATCTCATCAAATTTAAAAACTTTTCTGCATGAAAGGACATTGTCAAGAAAATGAAAAGACAACCTACAGAATGGGAGAAAATATTTGCAATTCATATATCTGATAAGGGACTTGTATCCAGAATATACAAAGAACCCTTATAACTAAATAACAAAAAGACAACTCAATTAAAAAATGGGCAAAGGATTTGAATAGACATTTCTCCAAAGAAGATTTACAAATGGCCAATAAGCATATGAAAAGATGCTCACCATGATTAGTTATTAGGGAAATACAAATTAAAACAGCAGTGAGATACTGTTCATACCTATTAGGATGGTTATAATGATAATTTTAAAAACACTGAAAACAAGTGTTGGTGAGGATGTGGAGAAATTGCATCCTTTGTACATGGCTGGTGGGAATGTAAAATGGTACAGCTCCTATGGAACCAGTTTAACAGTTCCTCAAAAAGGTAAACACAAAATTGCCTTATGACCCAGCAATTCCACTTCTATGTATAGACTCAAAGAAATTAAAAGCAGAGACTTGAACAGACACTCGTATGCCAATATTCATTGCCGCATTATTCACAATAGCCAAAAGGTGGAAACAACCCAAGTATCTATCGACAGATAAATGAATAAACAATGTGGTATATACAAACAAGGGAATATTACTTGGCCATAGAAAAGAAATAAAAGTTCTGGCACATACTACAATATGGATGAACCTTGAAAACATTATGTCAAGTGAAATAAGCCAGACGCAAAAGGACAAATATTGTGTGATTCCACTTATGTGAAATATCTAGGAAAGGCAAATTCGTTGAGACAGAAAGGAAGTTAGAGATTACAGTGTCTGGAGGGAAGAATGAGGAGTTATTGTGTAATGTTTACAGAATTTCAGTGTAGAATAATGAAAGTGTTCCAGAACTAGATATTGATGATGTTTGCTCAACATTGTGAATGTATTTAATGCTTAAAACACTTAAAAATGCTTAAACTGGCAAATTTGATGTTATGTACATTTCTATAATTTTAAAAAATTGATAATTTAATATATCAAAACCATTGCATGCATTGTACACTTTGAATTGTATACTTGAATTATACTGTAAATGGGTGAATTGAATGGTATGTGAATTATATCTTAATAAAGCTGTTTTTTAAAAAAAATACCAGCAAGATTTTTTAGAAATTGATGGGCTAATCCTAAAATTTGTGTGGAAATGCAAAGGACCTAGAATAACCAGAACAATCTTGAAAATTATCAAAGTTGGAGGATGTACATTAGCTAATTACAAGACTTTCTATACAGCTGCAGTAATCAAGATGGTACGGTATTGGTGTAAAGATCCATGGAACAAGGAAGAGTTCAGAAAGAAGGATATACGTGTGCAGTTGGGAGTGACTTGAATCTTTGTAGTCAATTGATTTTTGATCAAGATGCCAAAGCAATTCAATGGTGAAAGAAAGATCTTTTGAACAAATGATGCTGGAACAACTGCCTGTCTCTGTGAAAGTAATGAGCCTCAGCCAAGACCTCACATCACATGCACAAAAAATGTCTTGAGATAGATCACATAACTGAATGTAAAAGTGACAACTCTAGATAAAGTTTCCACAAGGAAACATAGGGCAATATCTTTGCGAACTTGAAGTAGACAGGATTTCTTAGGACACAAAAAAGAAAAAAACACTCATCAAACTGCCCATCTGTGATCTGTCATTTCCCAATGTGTAAATTATATTTGAATTTTAAAAGTTAATTAAAAAACATGTTCTCAGGACAACAGGGTTAAAACATCAGGGTCAGCATTGCTAGCCAGATCACAACAGTGAGTTCAAGACTTGAAGAATCCCCACAAATCAGTTAGAAAATACATAAAACACAGCAGGAAAACATACAGAGGAGAGGATATGACTACATAGCTCACAAATGAGATGGCTGAAAAGGATGGGGGAGAGGGTGGAGAGTATCATTTCATATGTCTTTTGATATTTTTTTGTTGAGACAGGGCCTCGCTTTTTTGCCCCAGCTAGAGTGCAGTGGCGTCGTCATAGTGCAACCTCAGACTCTTGGGATTAAGCCATTCTCCTGCCTAAGCCTCCTGAGTAACTGGGACTACAGGTGCACGCCAACACACCTGGCTAATTTTTCTATTTTTTTGTAGACATGGGGTCTCACTGTGCTGCTGAGGTTGGTTTTGAACTCCTTGCCTCAGATGGTCCTCCCAACTTGGCCTCCCAAAGTGCTGGGATTACAGGTGGGAGCCACCATGCCCGGCCTCATGTCATATGTTTAGTGGCCATTCAGAATTTTTCCTCCGGATATTGCTTATTCATACTTTTTATCATTTTTCTCTTGAATTGGTTATCTTTTTATTCTAGATATATTGGTAGCATAAGTAGCAAATATCTTCTCGTAGATGGTGGCTTCATATATCACGGTTTTTTGTTACATACAATTTTAAAATTTTAATATAATCACATGTAATCCATTTCTTTGTGTGATTAGTGGTTGTTGGGTTTGGTTTAGGAAATAATTCATTATTCAAATATCACTGAATATCATGTGATATTTTTCCTAATAATTTTATATGTTTTCATCTTTAGGTCTTTAAGCCACCTGGAAATTCTTTGTGTATGGAATGTAATTTGGATTAATTTCATCATTTTCCTTATGGATATCCATTTGTCTCAGAACCATTGAGGCTACCTTTTCCTATAATTTAATTGCAACCACTATCATATATAAACAGGCTTAATTCTAGGTCCTCTGTTCTACTCATTTGCCTAATTTTCTTTCTCTGGGACAATACCGTACTATTAGAAGGTATCTGCTGGTATTAGTGCCCTCCCTGTACATACAGATACAGCTGGCCCTCCTTATCCATGGCTTCCATATCTGTGGATTCAACCAAGGATGGACTGAAAATATTTGGGAAAAAAATTCACAAAGTTCCAAAAGGCAAAACTTGAATTTTCCCTGTACCAAGTATTACCTTGAATCCATGTGAATGAAGTGAGGTGTAGGCATTGTATTAGGTATTACAAGTAATCTGGAGATGATTTAAAGTTGTGGGAGGATGCGCATAGGTTATATGCAAATACTACTCCATTTTATACAAGGGACTTGAGCATCTTTGGGTTTTGTTATCACTGGGGTCCTGGAACCAATCCCCCACAAATACAAAGGGATGACTCTATAGAGTTTCTCATCTTAAAAATTGCTTTGGCAATTCTTGTCCCTTTAAGGATGATCTTTTCAAGTTCTGAAAAATATCTTGTTAGAATTTTTATTGGAATTATACTGAATTTATAGACTGACATTGGAGGAAATCACTGTCACTACAAAATTGCATCTTCTCAACAATGAATATGGTTTATCTTTCCACCCATTACTATGTTCTTCAATAAAGTTTAATAATTTTATTGATAAAAGGCTTATGCATCTTTTGTTAGATTTATTCCTAGGTACCTTATATTTTATTGTTGCCATTGAAAAATATATCTTTCTTAAAATTACATTTTAAAATTTTTATTGCTGGCGAATAGCAAGGCTGTTGATTTTGTATACATATTTGTTTTTCATTCAACAACCTTGCCAAACTCTTGTTTCTAGTGGTTTATAGATTCTTTTGAATTTTTTTATTTTTTTTCTAATCTTTATAACTTTTAGTTCTTTTTCTTATCTTATTACACTTGCAAAAAGCTCTAGTAATAAGGTTATTAAGTATGAAATGTCCAATTTTCTTAAGTACTAAATTTGATGGTTGATATCTCTGACATTTCACTTTAACACTTCTTGTTTTATTTTTATTGTGAAGGTACATCCTCAGTCTTTCAAACATATGCTTTGGCTTGTGATTCTCTTTCAAATTTTTTTAGAGCAGTTTTTGTGAAATCATGGATAAGTCAAAAGTTCTTGTTACTTGCAAATATGAGTTTCGTCATGGAACCAATGCAGTGCAGACAGCTCAAAATATCAATAAAGTGTTTGGGAAGGATATGGCTAATGAATGCACAGTACATCAATGTTTTGAGAAGTTCCATTCTGGTGATTTTAATCTTGAAAATAAGCCACGTGGGCCACCTGAGACCCAGGTGGATAACAATGAGCTGAAAGCTGTAGTGGAAGCAAATCCATCTCAACCTACACGTGAATTAGCAGCAAGGTTTAACATTACTATTCCAACAATATTGGACCATTTGAAACAAATCAGCAAGGTAAAGAAGATGGATAGATGGGTTCCATGTGAATTCTCCGAGGAGAAATCTTCTTGAAGCTTGCTTTTCTTTGCTGCCATGACATTAAGGTGAACCATTTCTATACTATATTGTTATGTGTCATGAGAAATGGATTCTTTTTGACAATTGCAACATTCAGCACAATGGTTGAATAAAGAGTAGAAACATACAGTCCAAAACCTAATAATCATGCAAAAAAAGCTGATGGGTGTCTGTTTGGTGGTCCAGCACTGGTATTATCCACTACAGCTTCATGAAACCTGGTCAGTTGATTACAGCGGATGTTTACTGCAACCAATTGGATGAAATGATGAGGATGCTTATAAGCGTCTGAGATTGGTCAACAGAGACAGGCCAATCCTCTTGCAAGACAACACTTGACAACATGTCGCACAAACAATGCTACTCAAACTACAGAGGCTAGACTTGGAAACTCTCTGTCATCCACCATATTCACCAGACTTTGCACCAACTGACTACCACTTCTTCCAGGCTTTGGACAACTTCTTGCAAGGAAAAATATTCAATTTTCAATAAGCTGTGGAAAACACCTTTCTCGATTTCATCTCCACTTGCTCTCCAGGCTTCTTGCTGCTGGCATAAACAAGCTACCATTAAGATTTTTAAGATGGCAAACTGTTGATAGTTTAGGTGCATAATTTGATTACCTGCACTGGTTCTTGTTTGAGATATAATAAACTAAACTTTTGATTCAAAATTGGATATTTCATATTTAATGACCTAAGACAATGTTGAATAGAAGTAGCCATAGAAGCTATGCTCATTACATTCCTAATCTGAAAGGGAATACTTTCAACATTTCACCATTATACATAATTTTTGCTATTGATTTTTTGTAGCTGCCATTTGCCAGGCTAAAGAAGTTGCTTTCTCTATGTTGTTTTCTAGGGATATTAATTATGAAACAATGTTGAATATATAAAAAGTTATTCTACATTTGTTGAGATGATCATATGGTTTCTTTCTTAAACCAATTAATATGATAAATCTAATTAAGAAATTTTAAAATTTTAACTATCATTGCATTTCTAAGATGAATCCAGTTTGGTAATGATGTACTTTTAATAGGCATTTCTGGAATCAGTTTTCTAATGTTTTATTTAGGATTTTTGCATCTGTATTTAGAAGTGAGATTAGTCTTTAATTTTCCTTTCTCTTACTCTCCTTATCTGATTTGCCATCAGAAATATTATACTTCATAGAATGAGGTGGGCAGTATTCTCTCTCATTTTATATTCACTGGAACAGTTTGTATAAGATAATGATCTATTCTTTGAAGTTTGGTTCTAACTGGTAAAACTTTCTGGAATTAATGGGTTGCTTCAGTTTATCTTTTTTTTTTTTTTAACAAGGAGGGTAGATTTTAAAACTCTTGATTCAAAGTTATAAATCTAACCAAAAATTATATTTCTTGTTGAGTAGTTCTTTTAACTTACATCTTTCTAAGAAATTGTGCATTTTGTCTATGTTTTCAACTTACTAATTATGTGTGTTAAGAAGAATTGTACATAAATGATCCTGAGAACTTACTCTGGGTAATCTGGACAAGAAGCCAGCAAGGACTGGCCCTCCCTTCTCTTAGAGAGAGGCTGCCCCCACGCTGAGCTTCCCAATGACTGGTAGCTCCCTTCCTTTGGCAGGAGTGCCTGCAGCTTTCCATAGCACCCCGGTGTGGGGCTTTCTCAGCAACTCCTATAAACAGCAAGCATTTAAATCTAGATCGCTCCTGCCAAGCAGTCTGTTAGATTCCCACAAAAAGAGTTAATTCTCATGCTTGCACTGTAAAATAGAATAGCCAGGAGCCAATGACTCTCTACAAAATGCAAACCCACTGTAGGTCATCACCCCGGTCCTGCCGCGACTGTGCAATAATTGGAGTACAGTGATTCCGTCTCCACTATTTCTAGTTTATACACCATTTGTCATCTATAATTGTTCAAAATCTCTTCCTCTGTCCCTCCCCACCCTCCCCAAGGTTTGTCATGGTTGTTTTTACTTTTATTTTGGAGTAATTTTAGATTATAGAAAAGTTGCTAAGATAGTACAGAATTCCTGTATAACATTTTCCCAGCTTCCCTAGTGCTGAAATTTCACATATCCATGTACACTTGTCGAAAGAGATTAACATTAGTACAACACTATTACCTACACTACAGATATTATTCAGGTTTCACCAGTTTTTTCACTAATTTTTTTTTTCTGTTTCAGGATCCAATACAGGATACCACATTGCATTTAATGTCATCCTATTTAATTTTCCAAAACTCAATTGTATTGAGAAAAATTAACATACCATAAAATGTGCCCACTTAAAGTGTATGATTTAATGGTTGTTATTATTAAACTTACAAAGTTGTGCAGTCCTCCCCATAATCTAAGTTTAGAATACTTTCATCACTCCAAAAGAAACCCTGTACCCATCAAACAGTCACTCCCCATTTCTCCCTACTCCTGGCCTGGGAAACCACTAACCCGCTTTCTGTCTCTATAGATTTTTCTATTCTGGACCTTTCATATAAATGGAATCATAGAATGTGTGGTGTTTCATGACTGGCTTCTTTCATTTAGTGTGGTTTTGAGATTCATCTGTAATGTAGCACGTATCAGTTCTTTTTATTGCTGAATAGTATTCCATTGTGTGGATATATGGCATTTTATTTATCCATTCACCAGTTAACAAGCATCTGGATTGTTTCCATTTTTTTGGTTATTATTAATAATATAGCTAAAATCTTTGTATATCAGTCTTTGTGTGGGTATATGTTTTTATTTCTCTTGAGTATGTACCTGGGACCAGAATCGCTTGATCATATGGTAACTCCATATGTTTAACATTTTGAGGCACTGCCAAACTGTTTTCTAAAGTGGCTGCATTTTATAATCCACCAGCAATATTTAGGGGTTCCGATTTCTCCACATCCTTATCAACACTTGTTATTATCTGGTTTTGTTTTTTTGTTTTGTTTTTAATTATAGCCATCCTAATGAGTGTGAAGTGGGTATCTCATTGTGGTTTTGATTTACATTTCCCTAATGACTACTGATGTTGCACATCTTTTCGTGTACTTATTAGACATATGTATATCTTCTTTAGGGAAATGTCTATTAAAATCCTTTGCCCAATTTTTAATTTCATTGTTTTCTTATTTTTTAATTGTAAGAGTTCTTTATATGTTCTGGATGCAAGTCCCTTTTCAGATATATGATTTTCAAGTATTTTCTCACAGTCTGTGGTTTATCTTTTCACTTTTTGATGGTGTCATCTGAAACACAGAAGTTTTTAATTCTGAAGAGTCCAATTATCAATTTTTTTCTATTTTATGGCTTGTGCTTTTGTATTATATGTAACAAGTATTTGTCTAATGCAAGTTCATGAAGATTTACTCCTGTGTTTTCTCCTAAGAGTTTTATAGTTTTAGATCTATGACCACTTCGAGGTAATTTTTGCATATGATATAAGGTAGGGGTCCAACTTCATCCTTTTACATGTGGGTATCTAGCTGTCCCAGCACCATTTGCAGAAAAGACTATTCTTTCCCCCCATTGAATTTCTTGGTATGTTTGTAAAAAATCAATTCATGATTAATATAACAGTTTATAATGCCACACTACCTTGATATCTATAACTTTGTGACAAATTTTGAAATCAGAAAGTGTGTAAGTCCTCCAACTTCGTTCTTTTTCTAGACTGTTTTGGCTATTCTGTATCATCTTATTTTAAATTTTTTTCATTTAATCACTTTTGGTTTTGTGGTTTTTATTTATTGTTTCTTAGTTTTCTTTTTTTTTTTTTTTTTTTTGAGACAGAGTTTCACTCTGTTGCCCAGGCTAGAATGCCATGGCGTCAGCCTAGCTCACAGCAACCTCAAACTCCTGGGCTCAAGCGATCCTCCTGCCTCAGCCTCCCGAGTAGCTGGGACTACAGGCATGTGCCATAATGCCCGGCTAATTTTTTCTATGTATTTTTCGTTGTCCAGCTAATTTCTTTCTCTTTTTAGTAGAGACAGGGTCTCACTCTTGCTCAGGCTGGGTCTCGAACTCCTGACCTCAAGTGATCCTCCTGCCTCGGCCTCCCAGAGTGCTAGGATTACAGATGTGAGCCACTGCGACCGGCCTTGTTTCTTAGTTTTCTATTGCATTCATTTCTATTTTTGTAATTTCCTAGCTTTTACATTCTTGGATTTGCTTATTCGCTTTATAACTGTAAAATTAACATTTATTTTTAGGGCTTTTTGTCTTTTCTAATGTGTGCAATTAAGGCCACAAATGACTCAAGTTCTACTTTAGCCACATCCCTTAGATTTTATTATATGCTGTTGTCACTGTCTTAGAGCTAAATATGTACTCATTTCTCTTAAGATTTCTTTTTTGACACATTAACCATTTAGAAATGTGTTTTTATGTTTCTGAAGGAGTTGTCTTTTTGTTAACTAATTTCAAATTGTAGTACATTTGGTCAGAAAACCTTGACTTTTTTGGTATACATTGAGTTACATAAATTGTCTTATTCAAATCTTTCATATTCTATTTTTGTCTGACCCATTACAAATATGAATTTGTCCATTTTATCATCTCTTTCTGTCAATTGTGCTGTTATTTGTTGCACAGAATATCAGAATTGTTGAATATTCCTGGTGAATTGTTCATGTTCTCATTTTGCAATGACCTTTTTTATTCCTAAAAGAAATTCAAATCTCTTTTGTCTAATATCAACATAATTACACTGTCTTCTGGCCTCCAATGTGGCTAATAAATTATGTGCTATCAATTAAAAAAATTATTTATCTGATATAATCATTTTGCCATTCCATTATTTTCAGCCTTTCTAGGCTATTAGATTTTAAGTGTGCCTATTATTGTTTTTTTCTTTTTTGGTTTTGTTGTGGTTTTTAGTTTTTGGGTTTTTTTTTTTTGTTGGAGACAGAGTCTCACTCTGTTGCCTGGGCTACAATGCCATGGCGTCAGCCCAGCTCACAGCAACCTCAAAACTCCTGGGCTCAAGTGATCCTCCTGCCTCAATCTCCTGAGTAGCTGGCACTACAGGCACATGCCACCACACCCAGCTAATTTTTTCTATTTTCAATTGCCTGGCATATTTTTTTTCTATTTTTTAGTAGAGACGGAGTCTCACTCTTGCTCAGGCTGGTCTTGAACTCCTGACCTCAAGTGATCCTACTGCCTCAGCCTCCTGGAGTGCTAGGATTACAGGCGTGAGCCACTGCACTTGCCTATTGTGAACAGCAGCATATGGTTGAGTTTTTGTATCTGATATCTGAGAGTCAATTTTTAAACTTATGTATTTAGACTATATATGTATACACACAGTCATGTGTTGTTTAATGACAGTTCTGAGAAATGTATTGTTAGGGGATTTTGACATTGTGCAAACATCATAGAGTGTACTTAACACAAACCTAAATAGTATGACCTGCTACACACTTAGGCTATATGGTATTATACCCTATTTCTCCTAGGCTACAAACCTGTACAACATGTTACTGTACTGAATGCTGTAGGTAACTGTAACACAATGGTAAGTATTTGTGTATCTAAACATATCTAGAGAGGAGACCAGACCGGAAGAGGAGACTAGACTGGATAAGGAAGAGGAGACGAGACCAGACCAGACCAGACGAGGAAGAGGAGACCAGACCGGAAGAGGAAGAGAGTACTAAGTCCTTAATATGCACCTCATTCAGACCTCAGGAATCATCCTATAAGATAAGTATTGTTCTTTACCTTGTTTACAGATGAGAAAACTAAGGCTAGAGAAGTTATATAATCTGCCCAAGGTAACATCTTAACTCAACAAACTGAGAGTCAATACTAGGCCTGACTCCAGAATCTCTGCTCTTAGCCATTATGCAAGTCAGATACCTTCTTTCTGCCTATATGGTTTGTTCCCATAGCTTCCTGCAAAGGTGTCCTCAGACTGGCCCTGGGGCTGAGCCACAGCTGCTGTCCTGGTGATTTCCAACCCCAGATTTTACTTTTACTGTGGATGGGGGGAGGGGCAGAGTCCTGGGCTGGAGGGCAGAAATTGGGCTTCCTGTGCTGTTCTGTCTCTGGATACAAGAGGGTGAACTCTCAGTAGGCATCTCTTGCACTAGGCCTCACTTGCCCCGTCAGTAACATGGGAAGAATAATCCTACTCCAGGTGCCTGCCAAAATTACTCTTTTTTGAGATCAAATATGGAAGAAATCAGCATAAAGGATTAGCACTTATTAGACTATGTATAGATCTAGCCCCCAACCAAAGTTCCAGACTTAATTCCCAAAAGTTTCCGGCAAATTTGGAAAACCTCCAAAGGATCCTTACCTCCCTGCCTTTGTTCATGCCTTTCCACATATCTGAAAGGCCTTCTTATCTTCATCTACCATAATCCTACCTATCCAAAAGGCCTAGTTCATAGGCTTCCTCCTGGAAGGTGTTTGTGGACAGCTGTCTTTGAAGTGATCCATTTCTCCTACCTAATCTTTGGCCGTAAGCATTTAAGACAGGCATCACTCCTAGCCTTACCATATAATTACTGATGTATAGGACATCTCTATGGAGGACATGTGTTGGTCTTTGCTTGCTAATATCTTCTCCCCCTTTTAGTAACAGCAACTTGATTTTCCTGTGGTAAACAACCTTCCCTCACTTTTAATCCATATGATTTGGATGGGGTCAACCCCACTTCCAAATCCAGAGGTAGGCATGTGACGTAGGCCTATTCAGAGTTACTATAATGGGTTCAGTGAAGGGCAGGTGACTCAATTAAAAGCATTGAGAATTACTCCTAGGACTTTTGCTAGGACCATTGGCATAAAAAGCTCTATTTTTGCTACAATTGGATGCAAACATGGAGCTGTGAGGGGCTTTCACATGGGAAAAAAAAAAAATTCCTGCGGATGAAGCCACTGAAGAGCAGATTATAGAAAGAGACCTAATCTGGAGGATAACATTGTTGGTAACGCTCGGATCTTAGAGTCAGCTATTCCTGAAACTATTAATAGAAGTAACCTTCCTAGGACAAATAAGTTCTGTCCCCCCCAAAAAATAAATAAATAAACATATCTGAACATAGAGAGGTAATATGTTACACCGCCAGCTTCAGTATAATCGTCACATATGCAGTCCATTGTTGACAAAAATGTTATGTGATGCATGACTGTATATATGCATATGTGTATGTATGTGTATAAGGATGTGTGTGTGTATTAATAGTTCGATTTATTTATATCACCCTTTTAAACTTTCTTTTTACCATGCTTTTTTTTTCTTCTTCCCTACCCTCTATTGGATAGATCAAGTATTATTTATTTACCTCTTTCTCCTTGGTTTGGAAGTCACATATTGTATTTCTATTCTTTTAGTAGTTACCCTTAAAATTTTAATATTTATGCTTGACTTAACAAGTCTAAAATTTGTCAATATCTCTACCTTTCCCCTAAAAGATATAAATGACCTTGGAACACTTCAACACCAGTCACCTTCCTCTTGTCTGATATGTTTTTGTCCTCTGGTATTTTTGTTCCTCCTTGTTTTTGTGACCCTCAAATTAGTCATCGCTATCATTATTTTTAATGGTAGTGGTAGTGTTTTATGCAGTCAGTGGTTGCTTAAGTTTACCTACATGTTTGCTATTTCTTTGGAGATCATTATTTTTTTCCTTCTGTTTCTTTCTTCTGGTTTTGATTTCCTCCTTCCTGAAGTACACTCATAGTAATATTTTCTGTGAGGGTCCATGAATGGTAAACTCAGTCTTTGCCTAAAAATTCTTTTTTCCACCTCACTTTTGGAACCACAGTTTAGCCAGTTATAAAATTCTAGATTGTCAATTATTTTCCCTCTACATTTTGAAGATATTTTTCTGTTGTCTTCTGGCCTCTGTTGAGCTATTATTTCTTTGAACACTGCCTCTTCATCATTCTCCCTATTGCTATTTCTGGAATTCCCATTAGATATGTATTGGACTATCTCATTTTTTTTTTATCTCTTAACCTCCTTTTCACATTTTCCATCTCTTTATGCTCTTGCTGCATTTTTCATAATTTCCGAAAATGGGACTTCTAATTTACTAATTCTCTCTTCAACTTCTTTTTCATCAGCTCACTAACTTTTTAATTTCGATGACTCTAGTTCTTATTTCTAGATATTCTAATTTGTTTCTTTTCAAAATCTTACATCTCTTTTTTGTTATAATAGTAGCTAAAACTTACTATGCACCAAGCATATTTATACACTTCTGAGTACTTTATATATATTAACACCTTTAATCCTCACAACAACCCACTGATATGGGTACCATTAATATCCCCACTTTACAGAGGCAAAGACCTGAGGCACAGAAATATTATGCGATTCACCCAGGGTCACCCAAGTAGTAATTGGTAGTGCTGGGATTTGAACCCAGCACTTTAGCTCCAGTTTCTTTGCTCATTACTCATGCAAGAGGACCTTTCATGGGCTTTTTTCTTTTCTTGGGGTTTTAATCACGTCTTTTAGAGCTTAAATAATTTTTAAGTTTTTAAATGACTGTTTTACATATTCTGTTGCCATTCTGTTATGTGAAGTTTTAGGGAATCTTTTTAGTGTTATTTGTTGTGCCTGCTGATTCTCAAGGAGGATTTTGTCCTCCTACACTTCATTATTTTTGTTTGTGAGCTCATCTTTACACTTGATCTTAGCCAAAAAGCTGAGAAGAAGTGAGCTCATCTTTAGAGAAGTCTGTTTTTCTGGGAGAATCCCTTGTAGCCTGGGTTATAGATGTATCCCTTGAGAACTGTTTTGCATTTGCCACAGAAATATTACCATACCTGGACCACTTTTTTGGACATCATCTTGGAGGTCATTTATCATCATGATTCCTAGACCACCTGCAAATTTGAACCTCTAAATTTGTAGTAGAAACAGATCCAGAGAATTTGTTTCTCAGATGGACATTTTTCTCCATTCAGGCAGAGGCATATAAATTCTCTCTGTGCCAGTGAATTGATGTTTTTCCTAATCTACTCTTTCAGTATGAGTTCAGCCCTTTAAAAATTGCTGCAGTTTTTTAACTAACCCCAGCTGTAGCAGCATCTCACATTCTTACCACTCACTTCCCTCTTTGTTACTGACATTCCTAGAGACTTCCTTTCTCTCTTGGCAGTTCATTCATGCATTTAAAATAATTTTTGCTATATGTCGTCAAGCATTTTAGGCAATATGGAAGGTGAGTTTTCAGATTATCTTTTCCCACATCTTCTCTTATGAAAATTAGAAGTCTCATTCCACTCTTTTAAAAACTGTGCTGTTCTTTATTTTCTCTTCATAAAAGTAGTAAAAAATTGGGGACATGCATGCAACTTTTGGGAGGAAAATGCAAACTACTCATGGTACCACTACCTAAAAATGAACACTATTTATATGTTTCCTTCTTTGTGTCTTATATATGTCTAGAGATATATACACATCTGGGTACGTAAATATGTATATACTGTATAACTGGATTCATATATGAACATCTGTTTACATGTGCCATTTTTAAACCTAATATTTTATTGTGTTTTTCTTATGTCATTAAAAAACAAGCAACTGAAGAGAAATTTATGTCTTATGAAGCTTAAGGATAAATGGGAGGCATCTTCCTGCACATATTTGGCTGCCAGTTCTGCAAATTTACTCTTCTGCACCCTGCAACCTAGAAATAAAAAAGGGAATACCTACGCTAATAGCCCTACAATCCTAATTAACTGTGTGCCACTGATAGATGCCTTACATTTAAGGCAAGATCATGTTGTATCTCTCCTGCAGAAATGATTTTCATTGACTATTCTGAATAACTTGATTATATTTCCGGTCTCCAATTTGCTGTAACTAAATCTTAGCTACTCCCTCATTCCAGCTTTCTTATTGAAAATTGCTCTCTGAGGGAAGCCTGGAATGTCTGAAGTCGTCCCCCAGCACAGTTGCTAGATATGGACTGTGAGAGGACAGAATATTTAACAGCAAGTCTCTCCATAGGCCAGAGGATAAAGAGGCCCTGACACCCAGGCTGGGAATGACAAGTATGCTAGGTGGAATGGCACTCCCCTGCCTGCCTTCTAAAAGCAGTTTGACTTCCGGAGAATGGGCATGGATTTCACTTGGTCTTGCAAATGGAGGTCTAAGTTTGGCATGGCCTTTCTGTCTGCCTTCCAGCATCCATGTCCCAGTTGACATAATGATTGTAGGAGGCAGATTGAACATTAAAGAGGAGACAAGCCTGGAAATTGTGAGAGGCAGGCAGGGTCAAAGGAAGGCAAGCATTTTGGGAGGCTGGGGTTCTTAGCTCACGGTAATCAAGAAATCCACTCAAACCCGTGTAGTACGATGAAATGATGCGTGTGTGTGCATTTCCTAGAAGTTACCCATAGCCCTCCCCAGTTTAAACAACACTATTCATTGTCTCGACTAAATGGATTTGAGTTCCAAGTTAGGTTCTTGAGACTCAAATTAGTTCCAAGTTAGATTCTTAAAATTTGCGGTAGAAACAATAGCCTTAAATTTTTATTTTTTTGAAAACTAAATTGAAAATCTTAAAAAACAACATGTTTGATTTAGAACAGCCAGAATTTATGAGAAAAAGAAGAATTTTAAGCTTCAAAGGACTGTATCCTAAAAAAGATCAAAGCACAAAGTTTATTGTTGTCAACAAGATATTAGAAACAGATTAGAAGAATAACTAGACAACTTCACTTCCTGCAGATTAGTTCAAGGTTGCCCAGACTTTATTCAAAAATCTTTTTATTAAAAAAAAAGATAACACAATTTAGATATTAGTGCATTCCTAAAAGGGACACAAAAATGTCTGACGGTACCCAAAGACCTGTAGAGGGCTGTCACTCAGAATAAGGTGGGTGGAGAGTGGCCTGTGGGACATGACAACCCAGGATGAAATGGGAAGCATCACATTTCGGCTATACCTCTGTCCACGGGAATGAGCCCAGACTAAATGCCTCCTCGAGGCCAGGGTGCCCAGCAAGCCACGGGATGCCACTCTGGAGAGAAGGAAGTATGTGGGAAAATCCTAAATCGAGTGAAACCTGAAATACCTGAGAAAGCACTGAAGTGACTGAGTTCATTTGCAGCTTACTTGATTGTTTTTCTGCCATCAGATGAAGCCTCAAAAGAGAAATTAGGTTGTGTTACAAAAAAATAAAGTTCAATTGCTTGCCTATTTGAGTTTGTGGCCTGTGAGAATCTTGCCCACCAAACTACGAAAAGCAACATGAGGAAATTTATTATAACGCAGGTGGGCGTCTCATGGAATCTGAGGGAAAAAGTGTGGGCTGGTCTCAGAAAAGACTAGAACTAGAAATTGGAAAGCCATTAGGATCTTTTCTCAGCTCTCACTGCTGTTTCTCGTTGCACATCTGCTTCTCTCCTCCCTCGCTGAGAACTGGTTTTCTCCACTTCTCACGTCCATCTGCCAGAATATAGTGGCATCTAGATTCCTAAGTTATGTGACCCAATTCTAGCCACATCCAGGCTCTAACCTTCTGTACTCCCCAAGTATTCCCCAATACTTGGCCAGAGATTTTAGAAACAACTAGGTTTTTTTTGTTTTTTTTTTTAAAGAAGCAACAAGTATATTGATTTGGGGAGGAGAGAAGCGGTGCAGATGGGAAATAGGAGGCCAGGATCTCCTTAATGTTTGCCAAAACCACTGCCACACCTCCCTACCCCCTCTCACCTTCCTCGTCTGTGCTGGGCCCCGGCAAGCTCTCACCCCTTCCAGTGGCCTCCCTCTCCCTCCTCCCTGCGTCCCCTTAACTTCAACCTCCAGTGACTACACAGAGCCCACCCAGGCTCAAAGAATCTGGTCCACGTTAGTCCCATGTCTGTCTCCCTCCATTCTCTGGTAGCCTGTGGTACAGACATCACTGTGGTGGGCCCATCACCTAGGGTCAGGGCACAATCCCCAGGGAATTGGAAATGGTTGTGAGCTGGGAAGATACCCCGAAAGATAATGACTTCTCAGTTGCTGTGGGGCTTGTGCCTCACTTTTCCCATCTACAAAATAAGAGGAATAATATCTATAATAGTCCTACTTTTAAGTGAAGGCAAAGGGAACTAACATGTATTGACTTCTCTCCATGTACCAGATGTTGTAGGAAGTTAATCAGGGGTTATCTTGGCGCATCCTAAAAACAACCCTAAGAGATGGACATTTTAACTTCCATCTTTATAGATAAGGAAATTGACACACGCAGAGGTTAAATCTCACAGCTAGTGAGTGGCAGGACTCAGATCTGAACCCAGACAGAACCAGTGCTGCAGCCCAGGAAACAGCTATTATTAAGATGGAGATAATGCCTCAAAGCTGTGCCTTACATTCTCAGCTATTAACATTAATAAATTGCCTGGGACAGTATCTTACATGTAGTAAATGCTCAGAATTGGAAATCTCATTAATAAGAGCACCTCGCCCTTCAATTGCAGCAGAAGTCTTATCATCACAGAGTGTTTTGCTCACATTAATCCACCAGACACCTCTGGGAAGTGGGCACCCATCTGCCTTAAGAGGTTTCTGCCAAGACACATTTTATTAAAAGTGAAAAGGGAGATGAAAACAGCAGCTGATACCTGTTTTAACTGTAATTGACCTTCAGCCACCATTTGGTGCAATGGATTAGGAAGCTTCTAAAACTTCCATCCGGCTTCATGTTATGGTGTGAATTTGTCAGCCTAGGAGCCTGTTGTCACAGACTTTAGAATGTGTTCATGTCCTCTGATCTCTGGCCTCCTGAAGCTAAATATAACTCTTTTTCATTGGTACTGAGCTGATACACAAAGCTTAGGCTCTTTGTGAATGTTTGCGGGGGGAGAGATTTGTCAATACTGTATCCTCAGATCTGAAAATACTAAACCTCTACGATACAATCCATGCCTCTGAGAGCAAACAGTCTTTTCTGTGCCATCAAAAAGCTAAGAAATTAGTCATTAGGGAAATGCAAATCAAAGCCACAATGAGATACTGCTTCATACTCCCTAGAGTGGCTATAATAATAATAACAAACTCCAGAAAATAACAAGTGTTGGCAAGTGTTCAAAGAAAAACTTCAGACAAATTAAATTGAACAGAGTTTGAGCAAAGAATGATTTGCAAATCGGGCAGCCACAGAACCAGAATAGGTTCAGAGCAACTCTGGACAGAAAAAGGAAAGTGACATCAGAAAACGGAAGTGAGGTACAGAAATAGCTGGGTGGGTGACGACGGGGTGTTTGCCTGACTTGAACACGGTTTGGACAGTTGGCTGCCTGCAATTGGCTGAAACTCTGTGATTGGTACGAGAGTAGGTTACAGTCTGTTTAAACATCCAGTTAGGTTACAGTTAAACCTTTAGGCAGAACTTAAAATATGTAAAGGAGGCAGCTTTAGGCTAAATTTAATTTAACACAAGGATATGGAGAAATTGGAACCTTTGTGTATTGCTAGTGAGAATGTAAAATGGTGCAGCTGTTGTGGAAAACAGTCTGGCGGTTCCTCAAAAAGTTAAACATAGAATTACCATATGACCCAGCAATTCCACTCCTGGGTGTATACCCCAAAGAACTGAAAACAGGTGTTCAAACAAAAGGTCACACACAAGTGATCATACCAGCACTATTTCTGATAGCCAAGAGATGGAAACAACCTAAATGCCCGAGTGACAAATGGATAAACAAAACGTTGTATATCTGTACAATAAAAAATCATTCAGCCATAGAAAGGAATGAAGCACCGATACATGCCACGAAATAGATGAACCTTGAAAACATTATGCTACGTGAAAGAAGCCACATATTGTATGATCCCATTTATATAAAATATCTAGAATAGGTAAATCCATAGCAACAAAGAGCAGACTACGGCTTTCCAGGGGTTGGGCAAGGGGAGGAAAGGGATGTGTGACTGTTTACTGTATATGGGGTTTCCACTCAGGGTGATGAAAATGTTCCAGAACTAGGTAACGGTGATGGTCGCCCAACACTGTGAATATACTAAATGTCGCTGATGGTAAATTTTATGTTACGTATATTGTACCATAATTAAAAAAAAAAACAACTAAGAACCAACTATAAAATCACCAGTCAGGTCTAGTTTGGATGAAATTAATTCATGTTCACTTAAGGGCATTTGTCGAAGCCCTTTCTATAATTCAGATTAGCTTGGTTGGTGGTAGTCTTGCTTTGGTTAAATATAATAGGATCGAAGAAGTGACTTCAAACATTGTAAGTGGGGTTCTGGTCTGTTTTTGTGAGCATTAGTACAGGTAGGGGGATCATGTCATTGATCATCCACACTGTGACAATTATATCCAAGACAAATTCTAAGCCAGAAAGGACACTGGCAAATTCTAAGCCAGAAGGCCCAGCCCATGGTTGTCTTTGCTGGAGGAACAGCAGGGACATATTGGCAACTAGAGAACAGCCCCTCAGGAGCACATGGCAGATTTGGGAATAAACCTCTCTGCAAAAATTACCAGTTTCCTTACTTCTAAGGGCATATGAGTGAATGAACATGTAGTTTGAAAAGTATGTTTCAATGTTTCACTGAATTCCTTAAAATTCTCAGCAGAAAATCTTTATACCAAAATTCCTACCCCCTCTATACCTCCAGCCCCTCATTCCTGGAAAATTTTATAATTCTACCATTGCATCTCAAAGAAGATTTTTCATTCAATATGGCCCCTTCAGATATATTATTTCTGGCTTTTTCTTTACCAAAACCGACCATGGTCTATTCTGTGATTAATCTGTTTTACCTGTGGGAAAAATGAAATCTAAGGCCTAATGGCAGAGCCAAGGGATACATGCCACGATTAGAGGAGGAAGCAGGAATGGCAGGGTTCTGCATGAAGAAATACGCATCTTTTCCCCTTTTTCAGGTCTGCTTCTTTGACTCATACACACTTTTCATTTCCTTCTAGGGAGATTGACCAGGAAGTAGCAGCTCAGGGTGGATATCAGGAAGACAGTGATCAAAAACAGACCAAAAGAGGGATTTGGGCCCCCTTGGTAAGAGAGGAGTGGTCAAAGGGATGAAGAATTTGGTTTACTGATTTCTCTTCCTTCACATGGAAAATGAGTTGGCTGCATTCATTTGTGACTTTTGATCTTTGTATCTCTGCCAAAATGCACATTTCAGAGAGAATGCTGTTTACATTTCCAAATCCATAAATAAGCAGGGTCAAAGATTCAAAACTAGCAAATTGCTATTTCCAGGAAAAGACACTGGCCTTATCAATGTGGTTCTGTCCTACACGCACCAGAGTGTTCATACTTTTCCTGTCCAGGCCTAGCGTTGCTTGGAGCCATTCTATAAAAGTTCCATCCAACTATCTTGGTATGATTGCCACAGGGCACTTTCGAGGAAGGCTGAATTAGGTGAGCCTTAGAGACCTGCATAGGAAAGCAATATGCCTAGATTTATGTATGTATACATAAAGAATTGTAATAGCTATCACCAAAGAGATGAGGATGTCAATGTGAAACTCCTTGTGATTCTGCCTGGGTGTCCATCAGATGGCCTTTCTTCTAAGAGGTAGAATCAGAACACATAGGCTTGGGAGCTGCTGTAGGAAATTGGCCCATCTGGCTATTCTAATTGATTTTGGAAAAGAAACACCACTGGATCCATATATGGATCTCTCAGTGTCCTCCCTGCCAAGTATGTATAGATCATACAGGACCCTTCTACTTTGGCTATACTTCCCACTGTGCTTGTTCCCCCCACTTTCTTAAATAGGGTTATTATGACTCATGTTCAGCTTTCTATACTCTTTGACTTCACCCCCTTCTAAGAAGTTTTTTTTTTTTTTAAATCATGTTTGTCTATCTAAAAGCCTTATAGTTGTAAAGTTCTTTCCTTTTGTTAGTACCTTGAACTTGTACATGTAGAAAAATTACCCTAACTGTTGAAATAAATACCTTTTGGGGTATCTTCCCAGCTCAGTGCTTGCTTCCAAAGAGAACATCTCCATCTCTATAAGACATCATGTTTGGGATCAATGACCCTGCTCTCCTGGCTATGAATGGACACCTGACTTGAGACGAGCCAATCAGATTGGAGCTAGGATTCAGAAATGATACACAGCCCATTAGCTGGAATGAGGGTTGTGCAAACTAATAAGTAAAAGCTGCCATCATGGAAAACCATTCTCATTCACATGCGTGGGGAAAGCAGAAAAAGTGGACATTTAAAGAGAAGAAGGGAATGAATGCGCAAATAAGGGACAGATGAAAAATGATCTGGCCAGAGACAGATAGAGAAAGAGAGAGGGTGAGGGAGAGAGAGAGTGGGGTGGGAGCAGAGAGAGAGAGAAAGGGGTTGGAAATAATTGTTCTGGTACATTTCCAGCTCCTGATTCTCAGCTCTCTTGAGGCCCACTCCTGTCCTTGGGTTCTGTGAGGTGCTCTGAATTCTTATACAAAGTTCCCCTGATTTTCCCCCCACTAAGCTAGCTTGAATAAATTTCTATTATTGACAGCCAGAAGACCATCGACTGAGACAACTAGAACCTACTTCTCCGTCTTGCTTTGAGGCCCAGAATCCAGTGAACCTTGATTCTTCCTGAATTAATGAACTACAGTTACAGACATTTAGGTCTTTAATCATCTAATCCAACCCATTAATTTTATAGATGAAACAGTGGTGCCCAGTGAAACAGAGGAAGTAAAGTAACTTACCCAGGGTCGCACAGTTAGGGAATGGTAGAGCCAGAACTAAACCTTAGGTCTTCTGAAAGCCAGCCTGCTGTCCTTTCCACTAAACAAAGCTGCCTTTTCATGAAAACATTGAGCACCACGCTTGGTGCAGAGAACACCTGCTCCCTATTCTGAATGATGCAGTAGATCTGGCAATCAAGGGGTTCCCCCTCCTCAAACATGGGGGGGTCAGGGGATCCAGGACAAGCATTTAGGGTACCACAGACCTCAGGGGTCAGTGATTGGCCCAGAGATGGGGTTCAGCTCCAAGTAGAGCCAATTAAAGACCTTTCAGGGGGAATAATCAGATAGAGAGAAAGAGAGAATATGAATTTCTCATTTTATGAGGTCTGAGACACTAAGGACCATGTAGTCTTAGAGCTGCTAGTGGTTGTCTTTTCAGCATGAGAAGACAGCAGCTGAAGAACAGAACCAGCACAGAGAAAAATAGAACCAAGAGATGGAGAGAGACAGATACCCAATAACTTCACTTGGGCATGCAGATGCCGCCATGCCTGAAGCTCTCCAACCCCTGAACTTCTCAGTACCCAGTGCATTGCCTTTTCTGCCTAAGCTAGTTAGAGTTGACTTTCTAGTATATGCAGCCAAGTAAGGTATAATACCAAAACTTTGATAACAGTCAGACTTTAATTTTGTAAATATTTGCTTCTCATTTTTGTATGCTATAGAAAGGCTTTATCCCTGGATCATAATAAACAGATATTAATTACTTTGGTTAAAAGTTAAATTAGTATGAGTTATTAAGGCTAAACTAGGAGCAATAGTGACAAAGAAATACAATTGTATGTTTTTATTTTCCAAGGAGAAAGAGAAATTTTATCCTAAAGCAGTAGTTCTTGGGCTTTTTTGTTTATTTTCTGACCCCTTTTACATTCTTAGGACTTATTGAGGACCCAAAAGAACTTTTATTATGTGTGTTATAACTATCAATATTTACTATATTAAAAATAGAGACTGAAAATCTTTTAAAATATTTTGTGATTCATTTGGAGATAGCAATGACGAATACATTGCATGTTAATGTAAATAACATCTATTATAAAATTAGTTTTGACTTTGCAAACCCCCTGAGATCTGTTCCAAAAAAAAAAAATGTCAGTTTATTGTAGAATAGTAAAGCACATAATGGAGGGGAAAAAACCTTAGAAAGTGATTTTTATTTGCCTTAGTTTATAATACTTGAATCTGAAAAGTAGTTCTATAATGTGTTGAAATCTTAGCAAAGTTTGCCTAATTTTGGTGGGCCTGTTTCCTTGGTTTACCGATTAATTCCTTTGCCTACAATGTAAAAGGTTATCCATTACTTGCTGTGTAATCTGCCTGGATGGCAAAGATTCTGGGTCTTACCAGAATAATTTCCTGCGCTTTATGTTGACTTTACAATATCCTCGATTATTTAAGGAAGAAAAAGTACAAAAGTTTTTCGCTTATGAAAGAGCAAAGGTTCTTTTTAATCACGTTACTTTGTATGTTTGTTTTTAAATGCTTTATTGTAAGTTAAATTAAATAAGTAATAAAGTACTGTTTCAAAGGCACCCATGATTCTGTCTTAACCAAGTATCCAAATATCTTCTGATAAGTTTTTTTTTTCTTTGCTTTCTCCCAAAAAATCATATCTTAAATTTAGGAAAAAATAAAATTAGAATTTTTTGCCATTCCTTAATCATAACTTATTTTATTGTTTTACTTTTTATGCTAGTAAAATACATGGAACATAAAATTTACCATTTTAATTATTTTTAAGTGTACAGAAAATCAGGATATCTTTTACGCTTAAAACTATCTTTGAGATTTTTCCGGTGGGCCCCTCAAAAAATCACAAAGCCTTGATCTTTCGTCTTATGAAAGGATAGGTTCTATAAAAGGATAGGTTTCTTTGATGTGTAGCTGTTGTAGGATTCACATGTGGAGAGTTGTCAAATCAGAAGAGATGCTTGGCCTGCCTTAGGTTGAATTTGTATAGATAAAATATTGTTAATATAAATATTTCAGAAATGGTATACAAATGGTCCCCAACTTACGATGGTTCAACTTAACAATTTTTTGACTTTACAATGGGTTTGCCAGGATATTAAATACACTTTTGACTTATGATATTTTTGACTTATGATATTTTTGACTTACAATGGGTTTATCGGGATGTCAAGGAGCATGTGGACTCTATAGGAAGTCCCTGGAATTTGTCAATGCTCTGTCTGCCCATCATCTGTTTTTAGCCTCGAGGAGAATACTGATCAAAACTCTTATGGAATCATTATGTTTTGTTTTCCTATAGTTATCAGAGTCCTGACAATGCTTTGCCTGATGATATTAGCAAAGTATAGTATTCTCAATCCTACTTTCAATTACTATTTAAAATGTTACCTTGGCCTGGCCACAGTCTTGTATTTTTAATTTGAAAGTAGTATCTTCTAGGCCAGCGGTTTCAAATGGGGTCTTCACTATGGAATTTTATAAAAATAAAATACGTAGGCCCTACTCCTCAATCTCTTCACTTCATATTGTTGGTATATTATGTCTCATGATTATTACATTATATCTCAAGATTTTCTCCCCTATAAAAATTATGTTCCTCCACTTTTATAAATCAGGTTTCTTTGATTACAAGCTTAACTATTATCCTTAGAGACAATTCGTCTGGTTTTTTTTATTCTTTTTTGGACCAGTTTTATTGTCTTTGGAATGCCACAGAAGCAACCAAATTTCCTTACTGGTTGTACCGTAATCGTGCACCCCTCTCTGAACTTTCACATTTGAGGTTTACGAGTTATAAATTAACCACAGTCATTTTAGGTTTCTGCCATCTGCAGATAGGTCTTGTTTCACTCTGATGCTTGCCTGAAGGCTCTGCTATAAGCGACAGGACAGATTTTGTATCTTTAACCAAGAAGGATAGTCTCAGAGCCTCACAGAAAAAGTCTGTAACAGATACTTCAAACTATTGACACTTTAAAACATAGACTGTTGGGTGTAGCCTTCTGAGCTGGCATGTGTTAGACAACTTTCGGACCAGATCAGTGGACTGAGTCGAGATCACCAGGACTCTTTTTACTCTAGGGGACTGCTAACTCGAGATCCACAGGACTAGAGTTAATTACACAGGACTAAATGAACAGATGAGGGAAATTTTCATTGTGTGTGTGTGGTTTTTAAATATGGTTGTTTTTTTCCCCAACATTCTCTGCTCTGGTTGTGTAAATAAACTCCTTTCTTTCTTCCTAAGCTATCTATAACCTATAAAATTTAGTAGACTGCTTTTGTAGACTGAAATGAAACATGTAAAAATGATATTTGATTCTCACTGACCCCACAGAATTCACAAACTCTTACTGAGTCTCTTTATTACTTTTTATGACAATATGGTTATTGCAAAGGTTCAGTAAGAATCTGTTCTTCTTACTGGGATACAACTGGATGGATCAGTTGTACAACTAGGGCCTTACCTGGAGTGTCCTTTTGGAGAATGATGCTTACTTCATGAGGTTTGACCAGCCAGTTTTAAGAAGCTGAAGTTGACTTTACTTACGGAGCCGGTGCTTACAAAGCCCTCCTAGGAAAACTGGCTGGTGTCTGGCTTATAGGACCCCAGCCTTACAGGAGGCCAGGAATGTTACTTCCTGTCAGGCCAGAAACTTAAATTGGGGGGACTTTAAGATGAAAGAAATGTACCCAAATTTGTAGATACTGCAGGTGAAATTTGTCAGTGAGAGATTCCTAGCCACAGAATAGCAAGTCTTTTAAAAGATCATCCTGGCATTCCCTGTGAAAACTTCTGGACAGAAGATTTTGTAACTGGTCAACCCTGTATGGACCTGGATTTTGCGAGTGAAAGTTCAGAATAATCTTTCTTAGAGATTGTTATGATCACAAAAGGAGAAGGACACCAGGGAAAAATAGAGAAAGACTTTGAAATAGACCCAAAGATTACTGGGTATCTTCAGTGGAAAACTATGCATTGTTTTCAAGCACATCCTTCTAAGTTTTCTGATTCTATAAAGTATGTGCCTTTTGTTATCTTTGAGCTGTTTTATAGAAAACTGACAGTACTGTAAATAGTTCTTGTCCACAGAAATAAAAATTGTATTCAGTGAACTGCAATTGATTGTTCTCCTGTGGGTATCTATTTGTGCATTCATTTTAGCATTCCCGATTCAATTATAAAAGTGTAGTACATTGAATTCTTTTATAGCATCTTACTGATTCCCTTGAGTTAAATAAAATTTTTGATGTTTCATTTTGTATTTGTATCACGTGTCCTGATTTACCCTTAAAAATTGTCCTTTATCAGGTATTTATATATATTATGATTATAATATCATATATTTTCCCATTCCTTTGCTTTCACACTTCCTCTGTTATGATTGGTGTGTCTCTTGTAAACAGCATATAGATGAGTTTTGTTTGATTTTATTCTATCCAACAATCTTTGCTTTCATCTATGGGTAAGGCGCACATTGATTCCCACATTCATGGTGATAATGATTACACTTAATTGTAATTATTTATTCCACCTTATTTTGTACACTTTCTTTACGATGATTTTTCTTGGCTGCTTCTTATTCCTTTCTTGTTGTCTACCGGATTGATGGAGTTTTCTTTATTCCCCATTTGCCTTCCTACTTGTTTAGAATTTTTTCATTCTTTTTTTAATATTCAGTGGTTACCCTTGTGGCGAGCCTGCTAGACACCCTGCGTCTTAGTCCTTTTATGTTGCTATAAAGGAATATCTGAGGGCGGGTAACTTATAAAGAAAGGAGGTTTATTCGGCTCACGATCTGTAGGCTGTACAAGAAGCGTGGCACTGGTGTTTGCATCTGGTAAGGGCCTCAGGCTGCTTCCACTCATGTGGAAGGTGACAGGGAGCCCAGGAGTGCAGAGATCACATAGTGAGAGAAGAAGAGACAGAGAGAAAGAGAGAGAGGGAGAGAGAGGGGGGAGGGAGATGCCAGGCTCTTTTTAACAACCAGCTCTCTTGGGATCTAATAGAGGGAGAACTCACTGATTACCAAGAAGACAAAGGTGGCACCGAGCCATTCATTCAGGAATGATCCACTGCCCTGACCCAAATACCTCCCGTTAGGCTCTGCGCCTCCAACGTTGGGGCTCAAATTTCAACAGAAGGTTTGGAGGGTCAAATGTCCAAACTATAGCACTCTGTCACAGTCATTCTCCCTTCTTTCTTCCTTAGCGGTAAAATTCTGGGAAATATGCCTTGTTCAAAAACTACACTTCTGAATTTCTCCTCACAAATAGAAAGGAAACAATAATATGTAAGGAGAAGTTGTTGGTTGGGACATAAAAGTCATGACAATTGGCTTGCGTTCCTTTGTCCTTCCTTCCTTTGTCCTGCTTGGAATGTGGGTGTGATAGCTGCAACTCCAGAAAGCATCATGGGCCATGAGGCGACTTTGAGGCTAGAAGCCACGTGCTAAAAGACGGTACAGCTCGGAGCTGAAAAAAGACGCTGAGCCCCGCTGATCGAGGAGAGGCCAAATCTGTCCCCAACTGCCCACCTCCAGATTCCATTCATGTGAAACAAAGATAAACTTTTATCTTGTTCAAGTCATTTTAGTCAAGATTTTTATTATTAGATGAATGCGATTTTCTCATTGATACACTAAAATTTTTAACATGTACACACGATTTAACAAAATCTAGAATTAATCAACACCTGTCCACACATTATAGTCCAAAGTCCTGCTATAAGAACTTTGGATATATAGTCAAATTCCTCACATTTCTAAAAACTCTTTGTTTATTCTTTGCAACCCTCCTCCCCCCCTCTCTCTCACACATACTCAAATATTTATTTTCTCAAATTCTTACAACAAGTTAAGCATATGCACGTATTTCATTTTTACTGATGAGGAAACTGGGGTTCCCAGGGGTTAAGTAACTTATCCAAGGTCACACAATTATTAATAATTAGTGGCAAAATCATCATTTGAAGACTTTCGAACACCCACGTTTCCACTGTGTCACGAATCTTAGCTGCACTCTTTCTATCGGTTACTCTCCCATTATGGTAGCTGATGACACACACACTCACTGTCTGGGGCTAGGCTAGATAAAGCATGCTGTGCTGTCATCCAGATCGTCGTATGCTGGTAAACGGATGTGTCATAAGAGATGAGTCTGCCAGTAGAATGACAGCAGCTTCTGGTTTAGTAAGTTACCTGGATACACGTCTTTTCCTAGAGAAAAATCCCACATCCTCATAGGAGTTCTAGAGTAATGTTCTTGGGACATATCTCTAGAGTATGAACTATATAACTGGGTCCAGTGAGCCTCAACAAACAAAACAGAGACAGAACTGTACTCATTATCAGAAAAGCAACAGAGAAAAATGTTAAAGCAATGGTTTTGCTGCCTTAAAGTCTGTGTTTGTCTCTTAGCACCACAAATAAGATATTGCTGAAAAGGAAGTTTTGTGTATTGTATTTCACTGAAGGAAAGCCATGCAAATGCTTAGAGATAGGGAGAATGAGAAACTATTCTAGTTGACAGAAAGGGCAAGGGGGGGATTGTTGAACAATATAGAATACTGAAGTGTTTAAATGAATAAAGAAACAGTAAAAAACCAAATCACATGTGAATATGTCTGTTTCTTTGCCATATATAAACGGGAATGTTTAGCAGGTGAATTTGATCAACTAGACATGTTTTGAAGGTAAATGTATATAGCTAAATCACATAACTCATAACTCCCTCAAACTCTAGATCCAAACCTTTTAGAGGAATACAAAAAAATGTGTAAAAACCAAGGTTGGCAGATTCGAAAACAAAATTCAGAATGAATTTTCCTAGCAGAGTGTAGGAATGCTGAAATAAATCCTGTTCCTGAGCTTTATTGGGCATTTGGGGTAAATCACAATGACTCATTTATGTAGATTTTAAATTTTTGCTGACCTTCCAATTTCATTTTTTTTTCCAGACTCTAGTTGCAATGAAACATAAACTTTGGCCTAAGCTCAGATCACATGTCTGCCCTCTAGTTATCCTCCCCACCCTGCCACCTGGGGTCACTGTTCTTGAGTGTGTGTGTTGGGGGTAGGGGGCATGGCTCTCTCATCCTTCCTGTGTTGCCCTCTTGGGTGTTGCTTCTCCAGATCTTAGGGTCCTTTCACCTCTCCCATTAGCACTATGGCAAATCATATACTTCTCTACTGACCACCATCCTGGGCTCTACAGTCCCTTGATACAATGAGGCTCCCTTGGGTTCAACCGAAGGGTAAACGTGGAACCAGTCACACTTCCCTTTCTGCCTACAGTGTAACCACAAGGCTATGCGGATGAAGCAGATTTATCAAAGGGTAGGGCTAATTAAATGGACTTATAACGTAGGAGTGAATAAAAGGTCAAATTATACGTGAAAGTCAACTTTACACACACTAGAATAAAAACCATGGAGGAACAGGGGTGGGTGGCAGGGTCAGCTTTAGTAGGTGTCTTTGCAATTCTAAACTGGGCTCCTGAGACCTCCCGGCCAGTAGGGTTGGAATATGCCTCCCTTCTTGCCAACACGCATCTCTCAAAGACAAATGGTGGTTTTCAGAGATAGCAAAGTCCAGTTTCCTACAAAGGAACAAAAACTTTAAACACAAGGAAGACTGCACAACTCTTTACCCACCGACAGGGATAAATTTTAGTTTTCCTTTTACTTCCAAACCATGGCTCAAGGCTATTGGGACACAAGAAAGGGGATCCAGGAGCCCCTGGTGTTGTTTTACCTGCTGGCTGCACAAAACACCTATCTGAAGTTCTGGAATAACCACTGCCCTGTACATGGGGCCTGACTACATCCCTACATGGGAAGGCTCGTAGGACTCTCCTTAAGGAGAAGGGAGGTAGGGTGAAGATTTATGGCCTTCTCATCTAAACTGGTGACTTTTACATTTGTTTTAAAGAAACCAAGTTTCAAGTGACTTCCCAGGATGAATTTCAGCTGCTTTATGTGTGCACTTTTCCAGTTACTTAATAAGAATGACCAACAGAGACCTGGTACAAGACTTTTCTCCCTAAATCTGTGGTTCTCAAGTGAGGACAATTTTGCCCTCCAGCGTACATTTGGTAATGTCTGGAGACATTTTTGGTTGTCACAGTGGAGAGATGGGAGGGGAGAGGGAGACGCTACTGGCCTCTAGCAGCTAGAGGACAGGAATGCTGTTAAATATCTTACAATGCATGAGACAGCCCCACAAGAAAGAATTATCGGCTCCAAATACCAACAGTGCTGCTGTTGAGAAACCCTGCTCTAAATGCTTGGAAAAAATGAGATTTAGGTTCATCTGTGACCCATACTCACCATGATATCACCCTCATGTCACTCTTAAATTTTATTTTTAAAATCATTAGCTGATCTTCCTACAAATCATCCCTAAGAAGCAGATTAAGAGTAACAATGGTGTTTACGGAGCTCCTACTATGTGCCAGGTTCTGGGATAAGGACTTTACGTACTTTGTCTCACTATTGTCCCTGTTTTCAAAAAAGAAAACTGAGGCTCAGGGCAATTAAGGAAGTTACAGATGTACATAAAACTTAAAACTGCAGAGGTGGAATCAATCCAGACACGGAACTCCAAAGCTTTTGCTCTTTATCTCAGTGTCTTTCTAAGGAAACCGACAGTATATATTCAATTGCACGGTATCTATGCAATAGCTTTCTACCCAGAGTTCTGTTTTTCATCATGAGAATTTTTCATTTTCTGACAGAAAGTATTTGATAAATATATTTAACTTTATAATTGAGGTCATCCATCACTTGGAGCAAACTGGGTAGATTTTGAAACGCAGTATTTAAAAAAAAACTCCCCCTTTCCCAAAAAGGAAAAAAAGCAATGTATTTTTCATTTTGTATCAAATTTAAGGAATTCTTCAGTTTTGGAATTCCCAGACTAACACGTATTATGCTTTCAATGGTAGAACACGTAAAATTGCAAGGAAGCATGTGCTATTTTGAGGCACCCACAATTCTTTAAAAAGGCAACATTTTGAAACTTTACAACAGCATATTACATTTTTATATTCATGTGTCTGTCTTTCATAGTTTTGTGTCTTAGTTTTCTACTGCTGCATGAAGAATTTAAACAGACTTAGCAGTTTAAAACAATATCCATTTATTAGCCCACAATTCTGAAAGTCAGAAGTCCCAGCACAGCCACATCATAACTGGGTTCTCTGCTCAGGGTCTCCCAAGGCTGAAATCATGGTAACAGGCTCAGCTCTTGTCTGGAAAAAACAAGAAGTTTGAGGAAAAATATGCTTTCAAGCTCATCGTTGGCAGAATTCAGTTCCTTCATTCTAAGACTGAAGCTTCTGTTTCCTTGCTGGCTATAGGCTAGGAAAGAATTGCTCTCAGCTCCTAGACACACTCTCTGATCTTTGCCAGGTGGCCCCTTCTATCTCCAAAGCCATCAGTGGAGGATCTCCACTGCCTGAACCTACTTCAAGCTTTGAATTTCTCTCCAGGAAGAGCCCAGGCCTTTTTAAGTATTCACCTGATTAGGTCAGGCCTACCAAGGATACTCTCCCTATTTTAAGGTCAATCGATTTGGAACCTTAATTACATCTGCCAAATCCCTCACACCTAGATTAGTGTTTCATTGAACAACTGGGAGAATGTGTGTGTACAACAGTGGGGTAGGGATCCTGGGGACCATCTTAGAATCCTACGTAGTTTACAGTCTGTAAACTACTCGATGGCAAAAACTGGACCTTTGTGCACCTTTGGTACCTAGTAGATAGCTCCATAAATGTTCACTGAAACGAATTGTTTTAAAGGAAGAGGGGAAATTACGAAGTTCGGGAAATTGTTACACAGAAGCATTGACTAGTGAAGCACAACTCCCAACAGGAAAAAGATCAGAAAGACTAAAGCCCAGGATGCCTTTGGGCTGAGCACCATCCTAACCGCTTCCTCCACCACGAGATTAAAGGGAGTTCCTACTTTCACTATAGAAATGTAGCTTTGCTTTATTAATGGGAGTCAAGGGAAAAAGAATCCTATTCCAGAAATGTGCAAAGCGGAAAACTTTCCGGAATCACATCTATTCCATTGACTAAAGGGTGTGTTGTTCAATGGGTCCATCATGCCAGGAACTTCCCTTGGCTAATCTGCCAGCTCTTTGAGGGTGGAGCCACATATTACTCATATCTATTGTCCGTCCCCAGGGCTAGCTAGCACCGTGCCTGGCTGAGAGGACACACTTCAAAGAAAAATGCTGATTGAATGTTTATAACGTGTCTCTGCTTGCAGTATTCAAGTGCTGCAGGCGCGGACTCCGTCTAACGCATTTTCTGCAATCCAGTAATGCCTGTCCTGTACCCGGCAACCAATGAGCAATCAACAGGTGCAATCGCTGGGCCACATATTCTTGTTTGAAAATGTACTTTCTCGTCTTCCAAACCAGCAGCTGACCATTTTAGGTTACGCAACATGAATTCAAGCTGAGTAATAGTGAAGCTAGTCTTCTGAGGCTTATTTCTAAGAAATATTCAGCTTTATGTGACGCTAAAAAAAAAAAAAAAACCCCACAACGCTTCCTCACCAAATCGACATTCATATTACCGTCTGGTAAATGCACTCAGGGGAGACACTCCTTTACGTCCATCGGAGGACAGAACTTTGGTTTCTGAAAATATCAAAATTATCTTTTCCTTAGATTTTCTCAGGTCTTCCACTGCTAGCCTCAGACAAGGCCCAAGTTATCTGCAATTCTGCGGCTTCCCTTGCCTTTAAATAGCGTTCGGGAAAACGCTAGCTTCACGTAAACGCGGACCCGGCGCCAGGAGCTCGCCCCGCTTCGCGGTAACCGGCAGAGCCGCAGATCCCGGGCCCGCGCTGTGACGTCACCGGGCTCGCAGGCCGCGGCGCAGGCCTCCGGCTGCGGTGATTGGCTAGGGCCCATGACGTCACGGGCCGGGGCGGCCCTGCGTTCGGCAGGGCCCGGGATGCTCCGGGTTCGTTTAAAAATAAAGGGGGGCCGGAGCGGAGGGGAACCCCGAGGGGCCCGCGGAGGCGCCGGCCGCCCCTTCCGCCGCCCCGCGCCCCGGCCCCGGTCCGGCCGCGCCAGCCTCGCGGCGGCCCGAAGGGGGCGGGGGGAGGCGGGGCGGGGGCGGAGCCGCGGGCGCGGCGCCGCGCTGTCCCCGGCCGCCGCCCGCCCCCGTTACACACCGCATGTAAACAGTCCCGGCCGGCTCCAGCCCAGGCACCGCCAGGGAGCCGAGCTGCCCGGCCCGCCGCCCGCCGGGAGCCCGCGCCGAGCCTAGCCGAGCGCCGCGCCGCGCGGCCCGCCCGGGAGGAGGGCGCCGAGGAGCGAGGAGGGCGGGCGGCGGGCGGGAGGCGGAGGGAGCGGGAGCGGGCGGCGAGCGCCGAGCCTGAGGGAGCGGCGGGCGCGGCGGGCCACGATGGATTTCCAGCAGCTGGCCGATGTTGCGGAGAAATGGTGCTCCAACACGCCCTTCGAGCTCATCGCCACCGAGGAGACCGAGCGCAGGATGGATTTCTACGCCGACCCCGGCGTCTCCTTCTACGTGCTGTGTCCGGACAACGGCTGCGGCGACAATTTTGTGAGTGCCTGGGGGAGGGACCGCCGGAGCAGGCGGGAGCGTGGACGCCGCGGCCGCGTCCCTGAGCCGAGCTCCTGCGCGGTGGGGAGGCGGTCGGCACCGATGGGGGGGGCGTAACCCGCTCGCGCCGCGCACCCCGCGCTCCTCGCTCAGCGGGGAAGCCCCCGGGCCGGGCACGGCGCTGTCAGCGCCCGAGGCGGGGCCTGGTGGGTGGCGGGCAGGGCGCCCTTAGGATCCGAGGAGCCGGGTTGGGGCGGGAGGTGTGGTGTACCCCTGGAGTCCGCCCCTTACCCTCCTGCGGGCGCTGTTTCGGGAATGCGACCCCGCGGCCCGTGCTTGGTGACTAGCTTGGAGCATCCTGGGGGTGTCTCCCGCGTCGCACCAGTCCGGGCTGGGGCTCACTGACCCTCCTGCAGGATTCGAAGTCCGGAGCTTCCTACACCCAGGCGTCCCGTCCGGGTGAGGAATCGCGCTCCCCTCCCTGTGCTCAGACACAACTCATGGGATCGCCCCGCCCGGAGAACCCCCGCTCCCCCGCCCCCGTGTTATTCCCTGCGCTGCCTCTTTGGACACAAAGCTCTGTCCACACTGGCCATGCCCGATCTCCTGGACCTTCTTTGCGGAATTACACCCGGATCTTAAAAACGCACGCGCGCGTGCGCATACATCCCAACCAACACACAGACACACACACACCCACACACGCGGGCACGCCTATCCCCCCTTCCCCCCGTGCTCCCACTGCTCCTCTGTGAGATGAACGAGGGGTGCGTGGCCGGGCGGGTTCGGTCCGGCCAAGGCGGCGGCCGCGGCCCTGCCCAAGACCATCGGCTTTTCCAGATGAGGGAGGATCTCCCCACCCCCGTCTGGGAGGGACCGGGACCTGGAACTGCGGTGTCCAGACCTTCCTTCCACTTTGCATCCTGCGCCCACTTGGGATCTTGGCGCTGGCAGTTTAGGAAGAGGATGCGGAGGGCAGGGGAGTTGGGGTGGGAGGGGCGGAGTCGGGACAAGGATTGCGTTCCATGAAGTGTTTGTAAGGACGGGGAATAAATAATGGTCCCCAAATGCAAGATGGAGGCGGCTGTGGGTGCGGGTCACCCTGTGGTCTCTGGCCTGAGCCTGGAGCTGGCGCTGCTGCCGCCCCAGTGGACGGAGGTGGGGCGGTGCCGAGGCGCGGCCTTGCGCAGGCTCCTCAGGTGGGGTGACACAAAGCTGGGCCGTGGTTCGGGCCCCCGACCACCCACTGGAAGTTCGCAAAGGACTTAGACAGCAAGACCGCCCTTCTTGGTTCGGGCAAGGTGAAGGATTGTGCACGCCTGGCCAATAAAGCAAGCATGCCCCTCCCACCACCACTACCCAGGGGAGGGGAAGCACCCACCTGGGCCTGGGCACAGGGCACTCTAGAAGAGGGATGGCCTTGGGTGACAGCCAGATTTGAGTTCTGGCTCTGTGACTCTGGTCAAATACCTTCCCTAGTTCAGTTTACACATCCAAAAAATGGTATGATAATACCGGTGCCCAGGTGTTTATATAGACAAAAGCACGTAACAGTCCCTGACCCAAAGTAAGGGCCCCACAAATTTGGGATCAGAAACCTAGGGTTACCCAGAGTTTAGAACTTGTCTCATTTATTACGAGCCTCAGTTTTCTCACCTGTAAAATGGGGTTCATCAGAATGCCTCTATCACAGGATACTTGTGAAGAGCAAGCGAGCTATTAATACATGTAAGTGCATCTTGACTGTAGTTAAAATAAGTAGTAAGTGTCTTTGTTAACGGGAGGAATGGGGGATCCTTGAAAAGGGATTCACTCCGTTACAAAAGTGGGAGAAAGCCCCAGGATATAGTGGAAAGGGCACAGGAGTCCAACTAACCTGTAAGGTGTTAGGATTTAATTAGGGTCCCTTCCAGCTCTGTCTTCCTTAGTCTGCCAGTGTCCTTTCCCCCTCATTGCTGTGTAAAATAGGGCAAGAGTCGCTCATGGTTCTGGATCTCATGGGGGAGGATCCCACACAGACTGCCTGCTGGGACTGCAGGGGGCACACCCAGAGAAATGACTTCAAAGAGAATAAGTGGGCTAAGGAAGACTCAAGGCTGTTCTCTTGCCTTGAATATGTATATCAAACTGTCATTCAGAGACATTATTTATATAATCAGGCCTTTATCTTAAATATTTTCCCACCTGCAGGAAGAAAAGGCTTCTCAGTGTTCAAGTGTTAATTCACTGACAGTTTAAAGGGAATAGATAGGAAGATAGAAGATGGGGTGAGGGAGTAATTCCTTGGTAGAATGGAACTTTCCCAAAGTTCCTGGAGGTTATACCAGACAAGATGCCAGCCGAGGGAGTTTTCTTGGCCAAATTTCTTTTTTTTTTTTTTTTTTTGAGACAGAGTCTCACTGTGTTGCCCGGGCTAGAGTGCCATGGCGTCATCCTAGCTCACAGCAACCTCAGACTCCTGGGCTCAAGCGATCCTCCTGCCTCAGCCTCCCAAGTAGCTGGGACTACAGGCATGCGCCACCATGCCCAGCTAATGGCCAGATTTCTTGAATCTGTCCCAGGCCAGGTTGTCAAGCTGCTATTTGCCTCCAATAAGTGTCCTACCTCAATTCTTTTCCTTTTCCCAGGAAAAGTTGTTAAGCATTAGAAAAAATTTGAGATGAGTGGAATTCCCGTTATTTGAAGGATTTATTAGCAATTAGAAGATTTACGTAGCGTTTCTTAATTTACAAAATGCGTTCACGTCATTCATTCAACAAGCATTTATTGAGGGTTTACTCTGTACCAGGCCAGGACTATCTAGAATACAAATAGGGTCTCTGCCCTCACACTCCTGGAGCCAGTTTACCTAGTAGCTAAGAGACAATGTGGCATAGTGGTTAGGCACACAGGCTCTAGAGTCGGACTAATGGGTTTGCAGCCCACTTCCCCACTTCTGTGTGCCTCAGGAAATTTATTTAACCCCTCTATGCCACGGTTTCTACGTCTGTAAAATGGGGATGATAATATTAGTACTTCCCTAGCAGGGGCGTTTGAGGTTTGAGAATACTGCCTAAAGTGGGGAGGATGATATTAGGGACTCTCCGGCAGGGTTGTTTGAGAACAGTGCCTAACTTGCACTAAGTGTTCAATAAATGGTATTATAGCTCATCTTATTATTTTTAATCTCTGTAAATCTTACCATCATCCATCTAGTTGCTCAAACCAAAAAGCTAAGGGACATCCTTAGTTCCACTCTATCACTCCTTGCAAGCAATTCATCAAAATTCTGTTACCTCCCAAATATATGCAGTTTCCACTTGTTTTTCTCCACCCCCATGCTGTCACGCTAATCTAAGCTACTATCATTTTTCGTCTTATTTCCTAACTTCTCTCCGTGCTTGTAACCCACACCTCACCCTAAGCCAGTCTCCACCCAGCAGTTACTTTGGATCTGTTTAAAATATAATCCAGATCGTGTTACCACTACTCTCCATTTTGCCTAAACTGACTTACCATCCTTTTTATAATAAAACCTAAACTCTTCCCCTGGCCTCAAGCCCCCACATGCTCTGCCTTCCTGCCGTAGTGGCCTTTCTAATCCTCAGACATGCCAGCGCATTCCTGGCCTCAGGGCCTTTGCACTTGCTGTTCTCTCTGCCCAGAACACTCTTGCCCCAGATCTTTGCATGGCTGGCTCCTTTATGCTATTAAGGCCTGGGAGAAACTCTCCTAACCACATGTTTCCTCTCCTCACCCTCTTTTATCAAGCACTCATTAGTACTTGATATTTTCTTTTTTGTTTTCTGCCTCCCGCACTGGACTGTAAAGCTTCATGAGAACAGAGATGTTGTCTGTGTTATCACTGTATCCCAGCTCTTGGAACAGTGTCAGAACATGATGGGTGTTCAATACATATTCATAAGAATGACTGAATGAATTATGGTCTGGTATACAAGGGCTGTCCAGAAAGTGTCCAGCCATGTAATATGTTCTCGTTATATTAACATTGGCTGGATACTTTTTGGACAGCCCTTGTACAAAACAGATGTTAAATTTCAAGAATTCAGCTTTGAACAATAAGAACTACCACTTCTGTTTAATTTACTAAGTATCAGATACTGTTCTAAGTACTTTGCACATATGTATTCATTTAATCTTAGTAGTCTCTCAAGGTAGTCTCTAAAATTATCCGTATTTTACAGATGAGGAAGCTGAGGCACAGCAAGGTTTACTAACTTTCCCACCAGCTCTAATATGGTAGAGCATCTTGAACCATAGCCCTATATGGAATACATAGCATCACATGAGTGACAGAAGGGGACCCAACCCAGACTGGGTTCAAGCATGGCTTCTTATAGGGCCTCACAAAAATACAGTGAGGTAGGTATTATTATCCCCATTTTATAGGCAGAGAACCTGTAATTTTAAGGGATTCATCCAGAACTGTACTGCCAAGAAGCGACAGAGCCAGGACTTGAGCCCAAGCCCGGAGGCCTGTCCTCTCCACCACACAGAACAGCCCAAGGCAGGGATGGGCCAGTAGCTCCAGGGGCCCAGAACAAAGACTTCTTTTTATTTTCCCTCCACTTTGGAGCACCTGGGGCCCTTGCACACTCTTTCCTCGTCTTGCTTCACAGGGCGTCCTGTCTCTGCCGTCCCTTTCCACGCAGCCTCCCGGACTGGGGCCTCACGGTCAGGCCCTGGGGTAAAATGAAGCTGCCGGTGCCCTGCGTGTGGAGGGAGTTCAGGGCAGGGCCACCCCCCGCCCCCCAGCTCTACAGGCGTGACAGGCAGGCTCCTGGCCCTGGTGAGAGGAGGGCCAAGAGCTTTCCCATCTTCTGCTAATTCGGAAGATCCTGAGGGCTTGGTCAGGCTTGGAGTGGGGTGTCAGGAGCTGCTCGTGTGCCAGATGGGCAGAGGGCGCTCCTGGGTGTGGGAGCACCAGCTGCATTCCTTCCCAGGCTAGAAGGAAGGAGCTCTCTGAACAAAGAGCACTGCCTGCCCCTCCCGGGCCTGGGCGACAGTGATTGCAGGAGGGAGGGACTCTTACTGCCCTACCTTTTCTGTCAGCCCATCAGAGACATGTTTGGATCTAAAATTTTGTGTAGATTAATCCCTCCTCAATACAGAAACAAAGGTAGCAATCATCACATTATTAAAGAAAAAGGCTTTATTTATGGAAGGACTGTGATTTAATTTTGTATGTGTTTGTATATGTATATATAGATATATTTTTCCCATTTGCAGTCTGAGCTTTATTCTTAACTAAGTGATCAAATAACAACCTTTTCATTTTGAAGAAAGAAAATATTCCTTATTTAAATGAGATTGAGTCATGTTTATATGGTGGTATAGTGGAGAGAAGGTACTTTCTTGCCTAATTTAAACTCTACCCTCAGTTTCCTCACCTGCCAAATGGGGATAGTTACATTACATTAGTATTATTACGGTGGTTAAATGAGGAGTAGTGCACGTGATTATGCGTATAAACTATAAGGCATTCCACAATGGCTGTGCATCATCCATATAGAGATTATTTCAGGAAAAAGATACGTCCTCTGTATATTCTTGGAATTGTAATCCCGAGGAGAAAAAAGTTACATTAATACCAGTTCAGATAGATGGGAATAAGCATTTATTGGGCCCCTGCTGAAGGACAGGCAGTCTACAGGTTGTCTCCTGTAATCTTTAGGACTGCCCTGTGCCTTACGCATTACGTGCTAAGGTTCAGGCTAAACATCTCACACAGAGTGTGTTAGAACACACTTGCGCCTCTGCTGGTGTTCTGCTCTGCCCCTTGTTCCCTGTGCGACCACCGGCAAGTTACTTAGCCTTTCTGAGCCTCAGTTTCCACCCCAGTGGAACAGGTCAGTGGTACACAAAGAGCAGGCTGGCTGTCGTTTAGCCAACCATGCGCTTCCCATCCTGCACAGAAATAGGGAGACACGATGTGTTTCCTGCCATCTGTTCTGAGGACAGGAATCAGTTTGGGATTAAGCTGCACCAACTCAAAATGGACTCCCCCAGGACAGAGAGTGGCAGGAAACCCACACTTCAGTACTACAGTGAGAGAAGGGTCCTCAGGTACTTGTGTCCAAGGAGGGAAGCAGAGGTGTGTTCCTAACTCCCACCCGCACCCTGCTTCAGCAGGGAAGCGCGGCATACCCGCCAGGATTTCCGACAGCAGGAGCATGCAGATTGTGCCCCCCAGATTTTTGTAGAATTGAATTACTGTAATGATCTAATGCTACGTTTTGGGAAATTTGATATTGTCACCTACACTCTAAAAAAAACAGGTGCTCATCTTCCTATTTGCAGGTGACATGGTTATATTGTCTTAAACTAGGCAAGCTTTTATAATACATTCTGGCCCAATTTCATAGAAACAAGGGCCACAGGTGGCCTGTATGCAAATCAAAATTCACACCAGGGATTTCTATAGGAAAGAGTAGGCCACTCAGGGTAGGTACAGTGAAGGCCAGTTGGTTGTAGTCAGTAATGGCAATTGCTTAAGTTCTTCTGGAAAGATTTTTAAATGTCCTACCCCCTTCAAACACATAGTTAGCCCAAGTTGTGCTCTGCCCGTGGTTCTCAAAGTGTGGTTCCGGAACCAGCCACCTGAGCCTCCCCCCACCCCACTGAATCAGAAACTCTGGGGGTGGGGCCCAGCAATCTGTGTTTTAATAAGCCTCCGGGTGATGCTCACGCACTCTGAAGCTCCAGGCCCCTGCCTTCCTCTACTTCACGCAGCCTCCCTGGCATTTCTCCTCTCATCACCATCACAGGGAGGTCTGCAGTCTGCCAGTCCCTAACTGCTGCCCTGTTGGAAAGTCAATACACTCTGTACCCAGATCCATATTTGCCAGGGCGTTGCATTGTTCAGACCTAGAGGTTCTCTGATTCCTGCCATAGCCTTTTCCTGGCTAAAGTGGGTGTTTGGTTACACATGCTTAAAATATTTTCCAAGTCGAAGTTATTGTGGCCACGCCCAGTGGCACAGGACTCTAGGTCTCCAGTTGCCTGTTTGTACAAGACTAGATCCCAAATCCTGTTTTCAGGAACTGCCCCCAGATGTTCCCCTTGTCCCCCATGGTTTTAGAATGAGCACCTATATTTTCCTACCCCTCCTGGCCCCAGCCCCTTGCCTTTCAGTTTTCCTGAAGAGCTAGCCTGTTTTTCTGTGGACACTGCCTCCTCGGACTGATTGTCCCACTTACAAAGCTCTAGCGCCAAATCTGGGTCCCATCTGTAGCAAGTGGCCAGGCCCTTATACCTCACTCTGTCCTAGTCTCACTCTTGGTTTTATCTTATTTCCTTCTGTTATTTTTTTTTTTTGTCCTTTTTTAACCCCCAGCTGCAGACTTATTTTTTAGTTCATCTTGTCTTATATTCTATGACTCTTTGACAGCTGCCTTGATTAATTTTGGAAGGAAGCAGCTTAAATAAAATCGAATTCTTCTTGTGATGAGATACAATGGATATAAAACAATCAGCGGGTAGTAAATGATGTTTGTTAAGTGGCCATGCACATCTGGGTCTGTCTGAGTCCAGACCCTGTGCTCCTTCACTTTATCCTGTGGACAGGGATTCAGTTAAACATTTTTTTTAAATCCACGAAACCAACAAAATTGGGAATCCAAGGAGAGAGAGACAGCCAAATGAAGGAAATTTAGACAGAAGGCCCTTTAGTGGGTGTTAAGTCTTCCTTCTCCAACATGGAGTCATAAATGAACAACTCTAAAAGTGGAGTACTGGAAATTGTGGCACAAACAATCTTTTCATGAGGTTGTACACTGTCTAGCCCAGGTGCAGTAGCTCATGCCTGTAACCCCAGGATTTTGGGAGGCTGAGGCAGGAAGATTGCTAGAGGCCAGGAGTTTGAGGCTGCAGTGAGCTGTGATTGCACCACTGAACTCCTGCCTGGGCAACAGAGCAAGACCGTGTCTCTAAAAAAAGATAAAAGTAAAAAAATAAATTTTCTGATTACCAGGTGGGGTGGATATGTTGCAAGTCTGTTATTGTTTGAGCGATACGCTTTTTCTCAGCTTACTTTGTGATTTAAAGCCCAAATGTATTTTTTAAAAAAGGAGTAGATATACAAGTTTTTCACAGCTATACCTACTTCTGAATTAATGTTGCCATGTCCCCTTGGGTAGTGTTCTCAGTGATGTCACATGGGGCGTCTGATTTACTCATCGTGTGACCTTAGCCTTGTGGCAGGTAGAAAGCTCAATGCCCCCATTCCTCCCCCATCTGCGTATGTCCCCCATTTACTGACTATCCGTACCAGTCAGGCACTGTGCCAGGCAGTTAACTTTTAACTCCTTTTCTAACCTTCACAAGTCTATAGAAGGCAGGCTTAAAGTTTTCTGTTGTGTGGTGCTAGATGTTAATCTCATCTTTAACTTGGATAATAATTTGAAATACACTGGAATGTTTATACATTTGAGTATGAAAATAGATGCTGAGCAGAACTTACTAAAGTAGGACTTTCTCCACTGATTAAAAATCAAGTGAGATAATGGATGTAAAAGTACTTTGTACTATTATACTTTTGTACAATGTAAGACACTATTACATAAATGACATTTCAGTGGCTGGACAGCGTTAAAGGGTCTCTAATTAATAGGGAAGAACGTTTCAGCTGTCCTCTAAATCTAGAGTGCCTGGATGTTGTCTTTATTAGGTCGAGAAGGAAGCCACTCAGGAAGTCTGCTGGAATGAGAGTAACGAGTGTCGGAAATGGACCTTTACAACTCTGAAGCAGATAATTGGGGTATAAAGATGGCATGTTAACACCTAGTTATTTTTGCTTGGATTTGAGCAGTATTTTAAGTCTATAGATTTAGTTCTCGGAAATCCTGCATGAGAAGGAAGGAGATGAAATGTTTTTATTGAGTGACAGACATCTAACTCTCTGGGCAGTGCCTCCATAATTTGTATTACTAGACGGGGTAAGTATGTGCTTGCCATGGACCATCTCTCCCAATAGATCTTGTCACCTGTGCCTAGCCCTTGCGTCTTGCTCTTACCTGCCAAATGCCATCTTCTCTCCCAGGCCTCAACACTTTTGCCGGGGGGGAGCTGTCATCGATTGGTCCCCCCTAAACAGCGATTCTTGGTACCTGACAGGTACCCTGATGGGATCCTGGTATCCTGGTGCCTCTGCCTAGCTAAACATGCAGAGTAGGGTCTTCTGCATTGAGATCACTCAGCCCTGTGTCTTGGGCTTGTTCCAGATCTTTGAACACTTATGGGAGAGGCATGCCTAGTTTTAAAGATGTGCTAAAATGGATATCCTCATGTGGAAAAAAGCCTCACCCAACCTTAAGAAAAAAATAAAACCTAAAACCAGGCCAGGCGCGGTGGCTCACGCCTGTAATCCTAGCACTCTGGGAGGACGAGGCGGGCGGATCGTTTGAGCTCAGGAGTTCGAGACCAGCCTGAGCAAGAACGAGACCCCATCTCTACTAAAAATAGAAAGAAATTAGCTGGACAACTAAACATATATAGAAAAAATTAGCCAGGCATGGTGGCACATGCCTGTAGTCCCAGCCACTCAGGAGGCTGAGGCAGGAGGATCGCTTGAGCCCAGGAGTTTGAGGTTGCTGTGAGGTAGGCTAACGCCACGGCACTCTGGCCCAGGCAACAGAGTGAGACTCTGTCTCAAAAAAAATGCTTGGGTAAGATGCCCTCTTAAAGAATTACAGGAGAAGGAAAGCAAAACTTTGTTTGCTGGTGACTTAGCGATGACTTTGCGGGTTCCCCTAAGCTCATTTCATTTTAAAGTAAATTTACCACCACCCCCACTCACAGGCTGGTCTGGGTAAAGAATGTGTTGTCCCAAGTTAGTGCTTACAAACATGCTGAATTGATCCTTCAGCCATAGCTGAAGGCAAAGTTAAGGGTTTTGAAGGCAAAGGCTCTGGCTTGTCCTCCCTCCTGTCTGAAAACCACTCTCAGACTGCACGAGAAGGTGAGCAGTGGAAATCCCAGGCGAAGACAGTGCACCCCATTGCCCTCTTTGCTTTATGTGAACAGATCCGACGGCAACCAGAGCAGGTGAATTTACAGATCCAGAGTTTGGGAGGCTCTATGGATTAGACATTTTTTGATCCCCTACAGTGCAGACAGTGAAGAATGACTATATGGATTTTACTCTGGAATGGAAGGCCGTCTACAAATTTATGTAATTTTGAAAAATTCTGCTTGGCTTTCTGTATCTCACACTGAGTGTAATGACGTGTGTGTCTTTGTTTTCTCCCTCCCACCCGTGGGCGCGCAGCACGTGTGGAGTGAGAGCGAGGACTGCCTGCCTTTCTTGCAGCTAGCACAGGATTACATCTCCTCCTGCGGCAAGAAGACACTCCACGAAGTCCTGGAAAAAGTCTTCAAGTCTTTCAGACCTGTAGGTGCCCGCTTGGCTCCGGGACACAGCTTGTTTTCTGTAGTGATTGTGTTTTGAATACCAAGGGTGGCAGGGAAGGTGGGCAAAACCTGGGATGACTAATTGTATTTCTCTTGTCGGCCCTGTGGCTTAGAGATAGCAGCCAGTGTGGGGAGGCTGAGGACGGGGGGGAGGGGGACGGGTGTGACACAGCTGTTTGTCGCAGGGATGATGGTTATTTCTAGCATCGCTTGAGTTGAGTTGAGAATCCCTGATAGGGAGGAAGCAAACCAATCCTTTGTGAGACAACTGAGCATTCCTGCTCTGGGCCAGCAGACTTCAAACCAACATGCTTGCAAATGGTCTGGAGGTTCTTTTATAACAGTCGGGCCTATATTTGGGAGTTGCCGGAAAGCTATATAAGGTTATACCGCCACATTTGTGGGTGCGGAGAAGGATGAAATTGGATATCGGGTCTGTCTTTTTCTCTTTTCGAAAAGTCTCTAATAGAGAGCTTGCTTTTTTTCCTCCTTTTTGGGATTTAGGAATCTGTATTTCTGGACTAGCTGACAGCCTGTTTTCATTCTAGCTGATAAACCTACACAGTGAATACTCACCCCTGTTTCGAAGATGACCTGTTTCCCTCTCTCTTCATTGGAGGACAAAGTCAGATTACCAGTGTCCCAACATTTCCCCCAAGTGCAATTCTCTGCTCACCCTAAATACTCCACGTGTTCCATGATACTTGCTAGAATGTCTGTTTAAGTAGCTTAATTATTTTTCACATTTTAAGAAATGCTACTGCCTTCTCTGTTGAAGTTCGGAAGCTTATCTTTTATTTCTTTGAGCATAGACTGTGTCTGATATTGCACTTGGTAACTCTGCTTTGCCTTTTGTTTCTGCTGGTTCTCATGCCTGGTATCTTGTTTCTTTGTGTGTTGGATTATCTCTATGTGCAGGCCATTGTATTTGAAATTTTATATATAGGAATAAATTGAGGCCTAAGATGACAGTCACTTCTTCCAGAATTTTTGTTTGCTTCTGCCAGGACGTGGGGGTGCTATCAGTCTGAGACCACCTTGAAACAGTTTAAGGCTCGTGGTTCTCCGAAGGCTCGGCAATGAAAAGGCGGGGTGCGGATCTGGTCTCTTTCAGTTCTTCCTCGTGAGGGTGTGGACTTTGGGGGCCCAGCCTAAAGTGGGGACTGTGTATCATAGTATGCTCCTTTGGAAGACCTTGGGCTTTGACTTTGGTCCCCTGTCTCTTAGAGAGGGCAGAGAGAGCAATAGGTTTCTAGCTGCTACTTCCAGGTCAGTAGATGCCCTCAGGAAAAAGCAGCTTTCGGTGCTAGGCCTACCTCTCCTGCTTCTAATTCTTCAATATATTTAAGAAGGTGTTTTTCATATTTAATCCAGCTTTTTTAGTAGTTCTTAGTGGAAGAGTTGGTCGCAATCATTTAGTCCACCATTATAAGAAGTGAAATTTCAGTGGCCTTTGTCTGATTCGTATCATTTGTCCATCCTGTTCATTTTTTGTTTGTTAATTTTCCAAGCCAGTTTGGGTCATTCAAAATAGATATTTGACTTAAAAATACCAGATTGTCCCACTTTCACGCATTTAATAATATTGAATACTCACTAGGTACGTGGCACTTTTTACTGCCTTGTTCCGGCACCTGAACCAAACACATGAAAAGCTTAGATCGCACAGAGCTTGCATTCTAGTGGGGGGAGACAAGATGAACAAGTATGACATACAGTGTGTCAGTGATACATGCCACAGAGAAAAGAAATAAAGGAGTAAGACGTGTCGGGGCCCTGAAACATTTGATTAGAGGACCAGGGCAGGCTCTGCTGAGAAGGTAACATTGGATTAAAACCTGAAGTACAGAGTGGGCCATGGGGAAACCTAGGGGAAGAGCCTTCTAGGGAGAGTGAAGAGCAGGAATGAAGGCCTCGGGGTGGGGGACACCTGTGTTCGAGGAACAGGGGGACCATGTGGCTGAAGGGGCGGCGGGGAGGGGAGGAGGGAGGTCGGGACTAGTGAGAGATGAGTCTGGGATGACAGGGCTCTGCAGTCACGGAAGGGCTTGGGCTCTTACTCTGCAGCGATGGGGAGGGGTTGGGCACACGGATTTGATTTGATGTTGCTGGCTTCCAGGTTTCATTTCTTTTTCTTTTTCCCTTTCCTTTTTTTTTTTTTTTTTGGAGGGGACAGACTGTTGCTCTGTCGCCCTGGGTAGACTGCAGTGGTGTCATCGTAGCTCACAGCAACCTCAAACTCCTGGGCTCAAGCCATCTTCCTGCCTCAGCCTCCTGAGCGCTGGGACTACCGGTGCACCACCACGCCCAGCTAATTTTTTTTCTATTTTTAGTAGAGACGGGGTCTCGCTCTTGCTCGGGCTGGTCTCAAATGCCTGACCTCAAGCGATCCTCCTGCCTCGGCCTCCCAGAGTGCTAGGATTATAGGCGTGAGCCACCCTTCCAGCCCAGGTTTCATTTCTAAAGTGGAGCTTTATGTTGTGGGCAGCGATGTTGCTCCTGAGTGGAGGAGGCCTTGACCTGGCACTGTGCTGCTTTGGTAGGGAAGTTCTTTGTGCTGGCACCTTCTGGCTGGGCCTGTTGGCCCCTCATGGCAGGGCCGGCAGGAGGCACCGCCTCAGGGCTGGGGAAGGTGAAGTGCATGCTGGCCTTGGGCTGCTCCCAGGCAGGACGTGCCCCAGTTTGGAGGAGAGGGAGTGTCACAAACCTGAATAAAGGACTGTGGAGATCAGTGGGGAAACTTCTGTCCCCTCCTTCTCCACTAAATAGTGCGTTTCTTCCCAGTGGTGCCACTTGCATAAAAGTGCTTGTTTTCTATAAGGGAGCCTTGGGTTTAGAAAGAAGACATAGGAAAGGGTTTTGTTGCTGTTGTCGTAGTTGTGGTATTTGTTGAAGAAACACTTTCCCAAATGCTACGGCTTGTCACGGGGGTAAAACCTGCACGTCATTCCCCTGAAAATGTGTGGTGACCTCATCCATTTGTGCAGCTGCTTTGTGTGTGTAGCAGGGCAGTCTGGGGAGGAATGCTTTTGCCTTGTCTCAGAACAGCCCCATCCTTGGCTTCGAACCCCTGTTTTCCTTTGGCTGCCCCAGCCCCAGCCCCTGTTCATGCAGTCTCTCCGGAGAGATAAGGACCTGTCTGTTGACGGCCTTCTGCTGTCTTTTTGGGCATCAGTCAAGCGAATTCAATTAACTTTGCTGAAGCTTGGGCACTGCGGCATCCTGCAGGCCAAGAGTGGAGTCGCCTCTGCCCTTCCTCAGCCGTCCCGTCTGCAGGGCTGAGGCCGTGCCACCGTACAAACTTTGCAGCCCAGCACTTTCCCCTTCTCTTCCTCGCGTGCCCCCTTCTGAAACAACATCTCAGTCAAAGTTCTCCCTCCCCACCAAGCCCTTTGTTGTTGGGTTTGAAAAGAAAAAAAAAAGTTCTTTTTAGCCATCTTACTCCTCTATTTTTCCTGTACTTCTTCATCACGTTTTCAACAAAACATATCAGTCTTCTGCTGTTTCCAGAACACTGTGGAAGAGGGTGAGGGGCAGGACACAGACAGCTGAGGTCTTGCCCTCAAGGCGCTGACTTTCTGGGAGGAGAGACAGCCAGGTAACCAGAGAGAGAAAGCCCACATTACAAGGAAGAGCATTTATTTGAGTCCAGACCCTCTTCTCCATGCTGTGCATTTCCTGCTGTGCCTATTCCACTCTGCTGGTTCTTTGGGGAACTGTTTCTGAGAGGACATTTGTGAGCGTGTACTACAGGATGTTGTTGCCTGTGTTCTCTTAGCCCAGTTATGTGGGAGCAGGATACTACCGGGATGAAGATCCCAAGCTCTGTGGGCAGGCTGCCTGCAATGAAATCTCAATTCTGCCACTTGCAGGCCATGTGACCTTAGACAAGTGACTTAACCTCTCTGTTTCTCAGTTTCTTCATTTGTAAAATTAGGAAACTAATGATAATAGTTACCGTAGGGTTACCATGCAGATTATACAATGTAATTTTTGGTGGGTACTCAATGTAGCGTGTTACCCATGGTAAGCACTAAATACATGTTAGTATTGATGTGGATAGGAGACAAAATATTGTTGAGAAGTGAGCAGGACTTAGTGAAACCTTTTGTGGGAACCTTAGTTTTTGGTTGACAGAGAAAACAGTTTGCTAAGTGATTTCAGCATGCTTAACATATGCATCTGACTAAGGTAAAGGATTTTAAAAGGTATTGGAGGGGTAAGTCAAAAGTTTATCAACATTGGTTTTGGCAAAATAATAAACATTCGTTAAGTTCCTAATCCACACAACTTGCTGTGTTAGATGCTTGAGAATGAATGGATGGATGCTCCTGTCCTCCCACAGCGACATGAGGCCAAAGAGCCTCAGGGTTATGGATGGTTATTTTCTTCTTTTTCATATTTTCTAAGTTTTCTATAATCACATAATCAGAAAATAGATCATGTTTTTTAAAGAAGCTGTATCATTTACGATGTTTGAGAAGTGCTAAGAATATCATCTTGAGTGGGCTCTTTGAGGAACAGAAAGCCAGGCCCTGGCTTCGTGAGGATTTGGGGCTTGAAGAATGGCAGGACCTCAACACGCTCAGAGCAGGAGGAGGGCTGGCCGGGGAGAAAGTCCAGGAAGGGCTCATCTTGGCTGCCCCACTTCAGATTCTTTAGAAATGTCCCTGGGGGCGGGGAGGGGAAGGTGGATCACCCTGCCCTGCCTTGCTCCTAGGCCATGTGGCCTCTAGCAGATCACTCAGCCTAGGTGTCCCCATCTTTAACATGGGGGCGTTACCTGTTTCATCACTGTCTTCATGGATTCATGGGGAGCTTCAAAATCAGACTGAGAACACAAAGGACTGTCACAGTCCAAAGACACCATGCTGAGGTTAGTCTCAATTTCTGGTGTTAGGAAATATTTATTGGATGAGTAGATGACTCTGGAAGTGGCCGTCTTTCCTCCTTGAGTGACCCACATTCTGCTCCACTCCAGTGACTTCCTATCGTGATAATGATGACCTCTCAGAGAGGTATGATTTTGACCTAGTTATCCTTTCTTGCCGCTGGCATGTCATACTCAAGTGGTATGTGTGTGCAAGTGAAAATGCCAAGCAGACTGTTGTTGCTGTCCATGAGCAGGCACTGCTACCAGTAATGGCTTTGGAGACACCCATCAGTAGCTTTGGTAGATGTGAATTGGACAATTGTCGGAGCTCTGCATTTTTCTTATTTAAATGTGACCCTCGGTTGACGGTTGCTGGTCATCACGTGATTGAGCTAGATAATAAAACAGAGGTTATGAATCTAAATAATGGTGATCATGCCATTCATTTTTTTTCCCTGCAACGTTTTCACGTTTTTTATTTAGTGACAACTAACTGACATAGTCCTGGTTGAAAAACAGTTTACAAGAGAAGAGCTAGTCTACTATTTCCAGTTTAGCTGCAAAACTAAACATTATCTTTGCCCTTTCAAATTCTCTCAAAGTTTTATGAGCATAACCAGGAATTATTGCTTTCCTAGAGTGTTATTCTTCTCCCCTCCAGACCGGTAGTGTGGGTGGGAGGGGCAGGAGGCACCTGTTGCTGGTGCAGTTTTGTGTGCTGTGTTGGTTCATGCTGCTCTGACGCCCCAGCCTGCAGCTAGATCCTGTGGTCGCTGTGGCTTCTCTCTCTCACTGACCCTGGTGCTCTTCCTGGGGTTGCTGTGTGATTCACATTTCTTTTATCAAGAAGTAGAAGTGTTTCTGGCTGGGAACGGTGACTCACGCCTGTAATCCTAGCCCTCTGGGAGGCCAAGGCTGGTGGATCGTTTGAGCTCAGGAGTTCAAGACCAGCCTGAGCAAGAGTAAGACCCTGTCTCTACTAAAAAAATAGAAATTAGCTGGACAACTAAAAATACATAGAAAAAATTAGCTGGGCATGGTGGCGCATGCCTGTAGTCCCAGCTACTCGGGAGGCTGAGGCAGAAGGATTGCTTGAGCCCAGGAGTTCGAGGTTGCTGTGAGCTAGGCTGATGCCACGGCACTCTAGCACAGGCAACAGAGTAAGACTCTGTCCCCCCCACCACCCCCCCAAAAATTAAAGAAGTAGAGGTGTTTCTGCCAAAAAATTCCCCTAATTCTAGCTCACCGGCATGAATAAGATGTATATTTTTGGTTTGCCACTAGTGGCTAGGGAACCAGGGGTCAAACTCCACATGAAAATCCTTTGTGGTCCAGAAAAAGTCCGATTCTTCTATTCCTGTAGTCCACAGTGGGAAGCTACCCCAGTGGGTCAGAAAGTCTGCTGAGAAAAGATTATGCACACATGTGGCTTTTTATAATAAACATTGAATATTGACAATTTAAGTTTATCTTTTGCTTTTGTTTTTGATCATGTCATGAACATTCAAACTTTCTCTTTTTTAGAAAGTACAATGGCCCCCAAAAGTAATAGAGCATCTACTACTCTTGCCCATGTTGGTCCCGCATCCATCTTGCCACCTTTTTTCTCTGGCGTCGAGAAAACAGACCGACTGACCAGAACGCCATCACGGGTTTCTCGTTACTACCAGCATCGTGATCCTTAGATAAGTGCTGTCAGATTCCCAGATGATTTAGAATCTGGCTTCTGGACTAGCAGTGTCCCCATTACTCGGGAGCTTGTTAGAAATGCAGAATCAGGTCCCACCTGAGACCCACTGAATTAGAATCTGCATTTTAGGTAGATCTGAGTGAATCATGCACACCTATACATGTGAAAGATGAGAAATATTGCTTGAAGGGAGCCTCTGGAAGTAGCGTGCGGGACCTCTGAGGCCACAAGGCACTCACTAGATGAACCAAAGCCAGAGCTGACCAGCTCTGCTCTCCAGGACATAGACACCTCCTTCCCTTCCTTTAAGAAGCTGCTCTAGCTCACTGTGCCATGTGAGTGCCCCCTTCAAGACAGCTGATGCTAAATGCCAGCTGACTATGGCCCAAGTAGTTTACACCTTTGTTCAAAAGACCTGGAGTGGGTCCGACAGATAACTGATACTCTCTCTCTCGGGTCTGAAGAACTTCAGTTCTCAAGGGTTGGCAGCTCTGCCTTTCAAGTGCAACCCTGTTTGGATGGATGGTTCCCAGCAGTTCTTATGTGATCATAGATAGCCCAGAGGAAGCCTTGTGGACAGCAAGACTCTGGAAATGCCAACACTCTTCTTTGGTGTGAGCATAAACTTTTTTTTTTCCTCCCCTAGTCAACTGAAAAAAAATTTCACCGAAATAGGAATGAATGATTGTTAAGTGTCAGGACTAATTTACGTAAACCAGTCCCTTCAGGGTTTTCAGCCCATCTCTTTTTACATGTAAGAATCTGTGGGTGCAGCAGGAGCAAGGACTGCAGAATTCCTCCCTGTCTGCCTGTCCTCCTGTACTGCCTGTGTCTGATACATCTTCTTGCCTGCTGAAAATTTGGACCGAGAAGTTAAGTGTAGACTTGCCCACCATAGATGGGAGTGGGGATAGTGGTGGGAATGCTAGATTATTACATATGTTATGCTATCCCTTAGAATTCCAGGCAAATTCTAGTTCTGGTACTTCCTATACATGCTTCCGAACTGTACCTACTCATAAATGTAGACATTAATTTAGCATTGTATACATTGCATATTGTATTTTTAAAAGGTGTGGTCCCCAGAAGAAAACATTGAAACCTACAGCTAATAGGAACAGCACTGACACCTCGACGGGAGTCTCCCAGGTAGCCTGGTGGTTAAGCATGTGAAGTCTGCAGCCAGATGACCTGGGTTTGAATCCTGGCTCTGCCACTGACTGGGCAACGCTGGGCAGGGTCCTCAGCCTCTCTAGGTCTATGGTAAAGGAGGATGACGGTGATACCTAGCACACAGGATTATTACAAGGACCAAAGGAATTAATGTGTGTAAAGCTGCTTAAGACAGTGCCTAGCAGATAGTAAGTTAATGATATTAACTATTATTACTGAATCTGAAGGATGAGGAAATCATTTGGTTCAGTGGAATGCTGAACACAAGCCCGATGCACAGTGAGGTAGCCCCAAAGCAAGAACAGTGGGAGAGGGAGGGGAAGCCTGGCTGCAGGCAGTCTGTGGAGGCAGCAGTAACTCTCTGCATCATTGAACTGACTGTGCTTTAAACACAAGAAGTGAGAAAACGTAGCTCGATACATTTGCGTAAGGCTCGACAGCCTGCAGATCCTGGCCGCCTTCGCTTTCTCGCTTAATCTCCATAGTTTCTGTGTGAGGTGGAGCAAGTGTCATGTCCCCACTTTACAGAGAAGGACACCGAGGCTCAGCAGAGGTGGGGCCTTGGCAGAGGCCCCCAGCTAACCAGACCCCTGGCTTCTGGCCCCCAGTCCCGGTGTGTTTTCCACACAGCCTCTCGATGAACCTGCAGCCCCTGCACTGAGGGGCCTTAAAAGTCCTTCAGGCCACAGAGGACTGCTGCTCCTTCCCTCTTCTGCAAGGGCAGGGGTCAGCACCTCTTGGAAGAGCAATCAGAATATTTTCGGCCCCGAGGAATGGCCTCCCATGTGGCTGATGCGCTGGGACCTGTAACTAGGTGCTTTGGATTCCCATTTAAGGGAAGGTAGGGAAGAGGAGAGAGGGGAGGGGTTGGCCTGCTGGATCCCCTGCCAGGGGCCCCCTGAGCTGCAGAGAGGGAGGGTGTCGCGTGTTACCAATGGTCCTGGTCAGTGTGAATCACCTCAGTGTACCATGGAGAAGAACCTTTCCCATGGCACATCTCTTTAGGACAAAGATGGCAGGTACATAGACGCCTGCCACAGCTGCGCCCTCTTTATCTGTGGCTGCCACTGCAGACTGACCGTGACGTTTCTCACTGGACCGCAGCATCCTCCTGAAGCTCCAGGCAGCCATCACCTGCCAGTTCTGTTAAGTGAGAGGGAGCCCATTGGCCATTTCTCTTTTAAACGATTTGCTTTCAGTGCATCAAATAGTTACATTCATCGTTGAATTTCTGCATCTTCTTTTGCTGTGTAGGAGATTCTGGAGTCCGGTGGTGACAACAACATTTATGTTTTACCAGCTTTTTCAGTGTTACCACTCATTTGACACTTTCACCTTGCTTTGTCATGTAGCTCTTCCAAATAAAAATTGACCACCAAAATAGTAGTCATCGATGTTCATTGTGACAAGCCATCATTTTCTCTCTTTGGAGGCAAACTTTGTCTTTTATCCCATCCACTAAAATCTGGAAAGGAGTCAGTAGTAAGAAAAAGAGGCTTCTCTCTTCTCCACGGGATTGCTGTACCCTATCTGGATGGACGAGCTGAGATCCGCTCTTCCTGCCATTCCCGTCCACATTAGCAGTGTGTCTCTGAGGCAGCTGCACCTGCTGAGCTCTAAGGGAAAAGCGCGTGTCTGCAGTGGGCTGTGTGCACCTTGGCAGGACACATGCAGAGTGTGACCAACAATGCCTCGCAGATGGTTTTGTCCTAAGTGCCTTTGTAGGGCTCTGTGCGAGCTGCAGCTAGAGAACTTCAGAGTGAAGGGACTCTGCTTACCCTGTCCCCATTTCAGCATTGGGAGGGATTGGGAAGAAGGGGGTGGCAGGAGGCTAGGGAGGCAGTGCGAAAGAAACAGAACGACAGAACGGCCAGTCTTATTGTCAGTGTCTTAATGCGGTTAGTGTTTGGGTCATTAGGGCCACTCAGTGAAGTTGCCCTCAAGTGATTAAACCCTCTGTGAAGACGTTCTTCAGCCACGAGCAGGAGCTCGGAGATAGAAGCCTGGTTCTCTCAGACAGGCCTGAGAGTGCCAAAGGCTGTGGCTTCCTGCCTGCATGAGCGTGGTGTTCGTATTGATCAGGCGTAGCAAATGGCGCTCCATCTCTAACCAAAGACCAGCCAGTGCTTTGAAAAAATGTTTATTGTGACTTTATTGTGAATTTCCCTGATAATCATTATAGAGCATTTGGAAAATATGAAAAAAAGAAAAAAACCTCATAATCCCACAGTCTAAAAAAAAAAACCTTTTAATATATAAA
>NW_012140080.1:6356096-6401957 GCF_000956105.1 Propithecus coquereli
TTCTGGTCTTTGTTCTGCCCAGGGGTAGGGTGTAGACAATATAGCTGTATGTTACTTATTTTCCATGGCAAAACCCGAAAGGCATTAACAAATAGTATTGTAATGAAAGTACAATTTTATCATGCTCTTTCTATGCTTATATGCATATTTTATATCATTAAATTATTCAAAAATGTCATTTAAAGTGCATATATAAGATTCTACCTTACGGATACACCATAATTTATTTAACCATTTCGCTGTTGAACATTTTAGTTGTCTCCACATTTTTAGAAGTGTGTTATAAGTAATAGCATCGTGTGTTTTTAGGAGAGAAAATAGAGAATAGATTTTTGACATCTTGGTGGGACAGTCAGCACTGTTCATCTTATACTGCTGCTAATGTCCCAGACGTGTGCGCACGCACATAGATACTATGTCTCTGCGCACATGTGGTATGTGATGCTGGGTTTTGATATTTAAAAATAGAGACTCTCCAGGCTTCCTAATAAAACCAACTGACATTTCTGTCTAAGTTTAGCAAAATAATTGTAGGAATATTTGACTCTCTCGGGACATCTGTAGCTTCTGTGTCAAGTCCTGTAAAGTGCTGTTTAATGGGGATCAGTTGCCTTTGGTTGTCTTCCTACCTGTGGTCCATTTGGCACTCACAGCTGCTGCTCTCTCGTTCTCTCCCTGTAGTTACTGGGGCTTCCGGACGCAGACGATGACGCATTTGAAGAGTACAGTGCAGACGTGGAAGAGGAGGAGCCAGAGGCGGACCACCCCCAAATGGGGGTCAGTCAGCAGTAGACCCCCGCGGGCTCTCCCTGGATGAGGATAGTGAGCCCTGCGGTACCTAGGTGGGCTTGCGTGCTCCTGGGTTAGCATTTTGCATTAGCACTCTGAAACAGGACGTCTGGCTCCCAGCATCCAAATTAAAATGAAATACCTTTTTAACGACCACAAAATATCTGTGATGAGCTTTGCTCAGAAGTGACCTGAATTTCACTCCTGCTTCAGTGGGGTTTCTATGGCGTTGTCTTGGTAGCCTTTGCCATTTTGAATTTAGAGTCCATTTTGTGGCTGACTATTCTCTCTTGAGTTTATGTTGGAGAATTAACATTCGCTGACTCGAATGTAGAGAACTCTGAATGTATTAAGGATGTGCTTTGAGTCCTCACAGGTGACCTTACTGAGGGAAAGCATGGCAGAGAAGAAATGCAGTCTGCACTTTTTATGTACTTTTTAAGTGTCCGTAAGTGAAAGGTTTTGCTTAAAAAGCATGAGTTTTAATATCTAGTCATTAAACTGCACACGTGCAAATACAAGGGCAGAAAAGGATGATCACGTAGCTTTGGATTAAGAGGGTAAGAGAGGCGGAGAAGCCTTTAGGTGTTTTGCCATTATTGGAATACCTGGGTATGTAGCAGCTGGTTCACGGTTAGGTGTAAATGTTACTTGCTTCAATTGTTTCAAAACATGCTAATTCCAAAGCCACTTTTAAAGTCTAATCATGGAAATATAAATGGGGTGAAAGACATAAATTACCGATTTCTTTAAAATGTTTATAAACCGTCCCATATATGAAATGAAGTGTTTCTTTACCTTCTCTCTTTATAATGACCTGGCAACTTGTTAAATCATGTAAACATCTAGAAGCCAAGTGCCACTTAAACTTTGAAGCCATACGTAAATTTAATAGGAAAATAAACCGGGATAAAAAGTTTTTAAGAATATGATGGAATCCTTCGTCACTTTCTTGATCTTTTATTGAAGAAAAAAAAAAGAAAAGGATCCCATTGTGTAATTTATTAAAAAATTGTAATCAAGTACTTTAAGGGACCTTATTCACAGTAAATTTTTAAAGGGACGTGAAAGTAGGAATCTTTTAATCATGCGCTAGCATGGTTAAAAGAGGGGACAATTTTAATGATCAAGATACTCAGACAACTCACAGAAACAACTTGTGTCATTGGAAATACTTCTTTCATCATTAGCTAAAAATACTTAACTGGGGAAATCCTTTGTAATACTAACATGGAATTATTTGAAACATTCATTTTCTTGAACCCTTCCGCATCTCTGGTTCTAATAACTTACGATGTGGAATGCCTCCTTTACAACACTTTACTAAACCTCGCGTCTGGGGTGGGAATGTTTTAAATATGCACAGACATGCCCATTAGGTTGTCAAAGTTTTGAAGTTTGAAAACAGCAGCCGCAGCGGAGGCCACAGAACTTATGGGGGTCTTGTGTATCTTCCAGGCATGTCGGTGTAAACCTGATGGTCTCCACATTTTCTGTTTAATTGACTGGTGCTGTGCGGAGTTTGGCTGCTCGTGGTAAAACAGTGTACTGCAGTTTTAGGTCATCGGGTAAAATACTACCACAGTGGTTTCCATCTGTGCTCCAGTACTCACATCTTTTCTTTTCTTGGAAAAACATACTAAAGGTTAATTTCAAGTAAAATGACTTTCCTTCCGGGTAGCCTGTTAGCAAAACAAAACTTAGTATTTTGTTAGGGTGAGCACATCCCCACCCTTCGCAGCGTTGCCTGTGTTCTGACCGGCTCTGTTTATGAGCAGAGGGGATTGCGAGCTGTAGGTTATGTATCAGTAGATACCGCCCAGGTGCAATAACCTCCATTTCAACACAGTAGGCTACAAGAGTGACTTCTGCACCTGAAATGAAAGAGGCTTGACTAGCTTGCTCCACTGGAAGGTAAACTGGAATGTTATAAAATTTTATAGGCTTAAAATCTAAATTTACATATGTTTGGAAATTGAATGGATATCATCATAAAATGTCTTTTATCGAAAAGGTGTTTAGACTTTGACCAAGTACATGTCGGTATTATCATGTTAATGTTCTCTGTTTATAAAAACTGAGCTGAGATAGACTCAGCCATTCAGTGGGCTGATAAGAATTCTGGTCTTTGTTCTGCCCAGGGGTAGGGTGTAGACAATATAGCTGTATGTTACTTATTTTCCATGGCAAAACCCGAAAGGCATTAACAAATAGGGTTGTTTCCTCCAAAACTTCCTTTTCTCTGATTGCCTGCTTTTCCCCTTAGTGCTTGCACACATGTGCACACGCACACACTCACTCCTTCCTGCACTGTGGATACTCTTACCGGGAATGTGCCGGTGCAGAGCCTCACCTGGTGGGCAGTGAGGTCAGGCAGCCGTGGTTTCTGCTGTGGAGATGGTTCCATGCTGAATCATGTTCCTGACCTGTCCCCCGTGCAAACACAAACCACGAGGCAGCAGCAGGGTGGTGGGAGGAGCACCACCTGGGAGGTAGGAGAGACACCTGGGTTCCAGTCTCGACTCTGCCATTGACTGCATGACCTTGATAAGTCACTTAACCAGTGCGTGGACAAAGGGTGTGTGCCCTTCCAGCTGTAAACACTGCCCTCTGTGCCTGCCTCGTGTGTGTATACAGAGCAGCAGTCTAGGAAACTCTTGGAGACACAAGAAGGAAATACATCTGGGATCTTGCCACGATGCTGTCCTTAGGGTGTTGGCCCCAGAACTACCTTAGAACATGTTGACCTGTGAGTGTCTAGACCCCCAGGACCCAATCTTGCGGGGCTGACGAAATTCTCTTCCTTAGAAGAGAGGGTAGAGGGAGCCCCCAGGAGACATCTTTGTCTCAACCATACATGCTCTGCCTGTAGGAGACACAGCTTTTCCTCGTCCGTGGCCGACTGGGGCTTTGGAAATGGTCTACGTTTAACCTAACTGAGAGGAGATTTGCATGAAGGATAGCTGGGAGAGTGAAAGATGAGTATTACTACTTTTTTGCCATGTCATCTAGTAGGGAGAAAGTGACAGTGAAAGTAAAGAGAGAGTGAATGAGAGAGCGAGTGCGTGGGGAATGCTTGACTGCCCGCTCGCTGTGGGCCAGGTGTGAAACCGGAGCTCACACCTGTGATAACGTTACAAAACCGCCATCCTGGGTTTGAGTGAATGATGGAGACGTTTTTCTTATGGCTACCTGGGTACTTTCCTCTGCCCAATAATATGGAGCAGGCTTCAGGGAATCAGAGTGAATTGCGGAGCCAGGGAGGGAGGTGAGACCCCACGCAGTGCCTGCCACCACCATGGATTCAGTGGCACTAAGGTGTCCGCTCGCGACTCCCAGGCCCATAGCAGCGCATGGTACATTGTGTTTTTCCACAGCTGGAACATGAAAAGTCTCTTATGTAAGGATTCTCCTTGCATCCTGGTACCACAATTAGGTTTCCAGTGTACTTAAATGAAAACCTCTCTCCTCTAGTAGTTGCTGTCATTTTTCATGTATGAACAGGAACCATTCTCTAGCACAATATGTCTCTCAATATTGTTTCTGTTTCATAAGAGCACAAAATATAGGGACCTAAGGGAGCTGTGATCCCAGGCGTCATCAGAATTTATATTTTAGGAATATGCCTAGTATGTTAAAATTCACAAGTTGGGAAACTGATATGAACAAATCTGATTTCCCACAGAGAGAGGCAGGACTTAATTTGGGGTGGGGGAGAAGAATAAGACAGAATGAGAGAGTCGGGGTCTGACAGTATCATGTGAGACCCCGGAAAACTGTTTCCATGCTCTCTCATGAGACGCCTTCTGTCCTCAAAGGGACTGACTGTGTGGAGAGGCAGAGCCTTGTATTGGCGGTGGCTTTGTGACTTTAAAAATGCCCCCCAGCCAAGGAGACAGCACGAGTCCTGCTAATCTGGTGGAGTTCTTTCCCTCCATAAAATCAGCTGCCAGCCGGAGAAGCCTGTCTGTGCAGACAGATCTGAGAGGGGCTCCCACCCACTAGCAGGTAAACCATGAGCCATATTTGGGTCTCAGTGGTGGCTGAGAGGAGGCTGTGGTCAGGAATGCCCCCCCAGTCTAGAGGGCAGGGGCCCTCCTACTCCACCTTGCTTCAAGGTTGTAGAAAGAGCACAATTCAAACTCAAGCGGATCTCAGACCCCTCCTTCCCTCCAGTGAGTGGTAACTCCAAAGAGATGCCGTTGCCAATTGCTTAGTCTTCAGAGAAGCCTAATTTTTTTTTTAATTAAAAACTAAGCCTCTTTCATAAAGACCCAATCAATTATCCTGGTTTTGTGATAACAGATATGACACAAGAAGTTGAAGTCTTTGACTTTATAGAGTGATTCTAAACCTTGCCAGAATGCCAGTAGCCCGTGGTATCCATGATAATGCGGTGTCCATGGTAAAATATCTATAGCTCCTGCTCACTGGGCGCATTGTTAAATAATAGGTTGTCTTTTATATTTTTATTTAAATTTGGATTACAAAAATACAGTACCTATGAGCATTTCATGTTAGAAACCCCATTTAAAGCACTATAAAGCTGAACAGGCACAAGCAATTAAAAGTGAGTGCCAAGCCACATAAAAATAAACATTTCATTTGCGTAGAACCGTATTCACGTTGTTTGGTACCAGAGAGAAAGCTGACAGTTCTTTGTGAACTGCCTTTTCCTGTTTTTTTGTTTTGTTCTGTTTTTGTTTCTCCAGATTGATTTTTCCCCCCGAGCACCTTCTGATGTGCAGGCAGGTGACGATGCAGAGCAGCTCTGTGCCAGTGTCGGCTTTTAAGCGGGGTAGAAATCTCCAGTGCGAAGGCAGATCTGAACTCTCTGCGATGCAGTCTTAATTTGTGTATGAGAGCAAAATTTAGCCATCTACACAAGAGGCAAAAGCTAGGAACAGTTGTTGGGGTTTTTTTTAGGCAAGAAATGTTTCGTGTAGGGTATGTGTGCTTTCTTTGCCTTCATACTTCCTTTCAAAGAAATCTCTTGTAAATTAAAAAACTGTGAAATGGGTTGCCAAAAATTGTCGCCCTTTGTTAGATGCTTCAAACAGTGTAAATCCTAGATCGAACCCCACCCTCTCCTGCACCCCACTTCCCCTGAGAGGGAGGGCCTCATCCCACAATGAAATTACCATACGCTTGCTATTAAAGAGCCTTCCAAACTCTGGTGGTGCTGGCCTCTTTTTTACTGTCCACAATGTGTGGCCCGAAAGGACACCTAATGCGATTCGTAAATGAGAAACAAGGAGTAAGGACCATCGGCCTTACTGATGGTGAGAGGGTGGGGGAAGCGGGGGACGTGAATCACTGACACGGGTCCGAAGGGTAATGATTTATGTGTTCGGGGACATTAATATATCTATTCTGATGCTTTAAGTGGTATTTAGTAATTTTCCACTCCTCCTTTAAACCAGTACTTTAGTGTTTTGTGTGTGAGAACCTGATTTTTTCTAGCCTAGTTGGGAATCCTTTGTGGCACCAATGAGAAATGTGTATTCTCTATTCCTTCTATGATGACATGACACCATTTCCCCACTACTTTCCTCCTGGTTATTGCTGTTCACTAAACAATGGCATTTAAATAAATCTGGAAGTTGGTGGTAAGTTCCATTATTTGATTAAGGGCGAGTTTCTCTCTCCAAATGAATGGGTCTCCGTAGATTAAATTAGATTTGAGATTGGCTTAATAGGCACAGCATAGAGGCCTGTGTGTGTATTTTAGATAACTTGATTTGTGGTTCTTTGTTTTCCACGCGCCTGTCGTGCGAGATTTTACTCAAGTGGCGGGCTGCGTGTAAGCATCCAGACCGCGCTGGTCTGAGGTCCTGACTGCACGGGGGGTGCACACAAGGCCTTACTTGTGAGGGTTCCTTTCTTAGGCTGTTACTGGATCCCTCTCACAGATGGAGTTTATAAAATGCAGATTGGCCCCTTTAAGCGCAGGGACTAGTGTTAGAAATACCCACGTTTCCCCTTTTTCAGTCAGTCGTGCTGAAGTCAGTTGGCTGGGGGGAAGCGTTCTAGCCCAGAGTCATCCCTGACCGACTGGATGAGCCTAGGTGTGTCCCCTCTGCCCAGTGCCTCCCCCCAGTCTTGGTTTCCTCGTCTGTAAAAATCAGAATGGGGGACTCCCTAAAGTTCCCTTCAGGCACCGTGAGAATGTCCCTTGTCTTGGCGAGTGGAGTGGGGAGGGAGGGCGGGAAGTCCGGTTATAAGGGAAACGCTGTTTGGCAAAACCAGGCTGGGCGGCTGGTGTTGGCAAACTGTGCTTCTCTGATTTTGAACCCATTTTCCCTAGGACCCCCTTTTAGCAATGAAGACCCTGCTGATACTGTGGATGTGTATTAGCCCAAGTGCCAGCGTCCCTGAATGTTTCTCCTGCCTCCTAGATGTCCCTTCTCCTTGTGATCAATAATAAGGAATCAGAAGCTACAAGAAAATAGGAAGATTTGGGGTGCTTTGCCTAGGGATGTAATTAAACAGTCTCATTTTCGTTAGCAGTGAGCCGAGCGGGATACCACACTGGCCCGTGTTCGTTGTGCACACGTATGGTTTCAAGTTCACCAAGATGAGCAAAGCAAAATCCACCACGCAGTGTTTGGACCCTGCACCGGAGCTGGACCAGTGAACTGGCCGTATGTGTGCCAGGGTGTCTGGCGGCTGGTTTTACCTGGTACCCTGCTGAATCGGGGGCGGACAAGCATTCCTTTCTCTGGCAGGCTTGGCCCCCTGGTACTTTGGAAAGTCAAAAAACGCATCCTGTATAAGCTGGCACTGTACTTTTCCTCTTAGCACCGTAGTAGGCAAAAAACTTAAATACTTTATCTCTGACCCACCTTTTCCCCTTTTTGGAGTAGAAAACAATGACATTTATAATAATCTGGGCAAGTAATGTTTAGGCAGCTGAAGAACAAAGTAGGCATTTCCTTTGAGGGAGCATTTAAAGGAGCGGAGATACTTTCTCCTCCTCATTTTCTAAGGAAATAAGGCAAACATGGAATGTAGAAACCAGCAGTAAAATCAAGCAGGTCCTTGGGGATGCTTTTTAATTGGAAGCCTCTAGAGGTCAGCACCACATAAAGAAAGGGCTTCCGCGTGCTGGGTATGTCCTTGTGGAGCTTTGGGAAAGGGAGGCTCCCAGCCGGCCAGGATGGGGAAGGAGGTGTGAGGAGCCAGGCTGCGTGTGGGAGAGGAAGACTAGAGTCATTCTCTTTATCCAGAAACCCCTAACTTTTGACTTGGTTGTTTCTTTCCCCTGCTCACCCGCCCGTCTGCAGCTCCCGCACCCCTGTATCACACAGTGTCAGCTCCATTAACATGACTTACTGACCCAGCAATGAAGTGTGGCATTTAGCTCGTACTGAGAAGGGCTGGGGAAGGGCCAAAGATGGGATGGGAGGAACACGGCATTTTTGCTTGGAGCAGGTGAAAGGCTGCTCTGCATTCTGGAGTCTTTTGAAATGTTTGTTAGCCCACGGGCTTTATTAAACGGCAGCTTCCTACAGAACTTAGGGGTGTGGTGCCATGGGCTGTACTGCAACTGCGGGTATCTACTTAGAACCCAAATCTGGCTCCCTGAGGCCAGTACAGGTTAGGGGTGGGGTGGGGAAGGAGTCAAGCAACTTTAGCTGCGGCCAGATTTGACTCCGTTGGAAGCCCTAAAAACTGGTAGCCACTCCTGCGGATCCCCAGGGTACGAGCAACGAGAGCACCACGCGGTGATGGCCACAGGCTTCGCGGACACCCTGAGTTCAAATGCAGAACTACCAGTGGCCTTTGCAGTCCACAGAGGCCCCAGAGCTGCCCGAGGGTTTCCTTCAGCCCCAAGAGGAACAGGAAGGGTGTAAAAGGCTCTCCTCCCTCCCTTCTCTTTCCATTGCCCCTTCTGTGCAGGGGTTTTTATTGATCCTGTCTGCTTGAGGAAGGCGTAACCCGTGACACAAACAGTATGGAAGATCGTCATTCGCTGGATGATTTGGATGAGCCTAGGACCAAGGTCCTTTCTGTCCGAGAGGGGATATTGGTAGAAAGGACAACAAACATGTCCCAGGCACAGTGGAAGCCCCGTCTCCCCAGAAAAACATCTTAACACTTGGCGGCTTAACAGCGGTTTCACTAGTACCATTAGGTTTTGAAATGATGGTTTGTGATCCTGGCTAATGGACACTGTTTGCAAGTATGGAATAGCCTGAGGACCTTCAATAATTTTGTTATGAAGCCAACAGTGTTGAGTGAACATGCCCAAGCTATGTATGCCGTTACCTACAAACATTTACTTTAACAAACTTCTGTGTAGTCCTCGCTAAGTACCGGGCACTGTACTAAGTTCCTTTTAACTCATTTAATCCTTCCAGTGGTCCTATAATGTAGATATTAATATCCTCCTTTATAGATGAGAAAGCTGAGGCACAGAGAAGTTAAGTAACTCTCACAAGATCACACAGCTAAGTGCTAGTCAGGATTGAAACCCAGGCAGTTTGGCTTCAGAGTGCTCTGAACTACTCTGCTCTGAAGAATGAATGCCATGGGGGTTGGTCTTACTCTTAGTGAAATCGCTGGTTGTCGTCACGCAACACTACAGAGGCCCCACCCTTAAACTTCATGTAGCGAAGTCTGCTAGTCTGTGTGGTTGCCCAAGCACAGGATGGAATGAAGAAAACGTCTCCTCAGCTCCTTGCCTTGCCCATGATCAGGTTGGCCATTCTGGGTGGATTAGGAGGATAATAGATCCTTCTTTTTTCAAGTTTCCACGCACTCACTCGCAAGGATTTTTGAAAGTGGCTGGAAGAACGGGGGCAACAGGTTTGTAAGATCAGAGGATCCTCAGGCAGGGACACGGCAGAGGAAGCAACCAGTTTTCCTTCTCTTTTGCACACTGCTTTCTGGATCTTGTCTTCTGAACAGCCCTTTGCAAGGGTATTACAGACTCTTCTAAATGTCTCCCTCCTCATAATGAAGGGAATTTTACCCAAACTTACCCTGAAACAACAACAGCAGACATCCACTCTCTAGTCAGGGCCTGAGAGCAGGAAGAAAGCTCTCCTTGTGCGCTGGTGCCTGAGGAAGTGCAATCGAGTCTCCCTCGCACGCCAAGGACGTCGGTCTCAATCCATCCCCCCAGCCCCCGCGGCCCCAGCCATCCAAGCGCATTTGCAGCCTCCCAACCCTGTCCTTCCCCCTCCCCGCCCAGGCAGCAGCACACACGGCCTCAGCACCACCACTGCTGTGTGATTATCATATTTGTCTTAAACATTCCGCAGAAGGATGAGTAGAAATTGGAGACTGCATTTCAGAGACACGCTCCGTATGCTTTTGAGCTCACCTGCTGGTTTGGATCATCCCTACCACGGTTGCCTCCATTAATGCAGGCTTGTACGTGGCAGCTCTGGCAGGGGGCTGGAGAGAACCCTGGACACTACCTGTAGCAGTCCTTTTCTTTCCTCCTGTTAGGAATGCATGGAAGAGTGAGGAAGAGGGTGATGAAACAGTGGGGAAAAGGACGAATGAAGTCATCTATCAACTTGCGTTAGTTTCTTTGGTGTTTTGTGGAGATTTCGGCTCCAGGGCCCTTGCCAACCAGTTTAATTGGGTAGAAGCATCTGGTGCTCACCTGGCCACGTTTTCTGGGTGGAGGATGAGAGGCGGCTTCAACCATTCTTTGCCCCCGAGTGTAAGCAGAGTGTAAACAGAGTTGACCAGACCTCACCAGGGCCGTTCTCGGGTTTGCTCACTTTCTCCCGTCTTCTCCCACCCTCTTGCCTGTCCCTCCCCCAGGCTGACACTATGATGTAGCTGTGGAGGGGCTTGTGCTTGGTTGTAGAGCTAGACTATCCTGATCTCCTTTGATTCCGCCTTCCTTCAAAGACTCCATTCCCGGCCCTGGCCTGCTTCTAGATAACTCCTGTCATTGGTTACAGAAAGGGCTAAGTGAGACAGTGAGTGATTTGATTCTGGAAACAAACCAGTGTCGTCCTCATGGTGGGTGGGAAGAATTTTCTCCGCATAGCCCTCCCAAGCTTTTTTTTTTTTTTTTTGACACAGAGTCTCACTTTTTTGCCCGGGCTAGAGTGAGTGCTGTGGCGTCAGCCTAGCTCACAGCAACCTCACACTCCTGGGCTCAAGCAATCCTTCTGCCTCAGCCTCCCGAATAGCTGGGATTACAGGCATGCGCCACCATGCCCGGCTAATTTTTTCTATATATTTTTAGTTGTCCAATTAATTTCTTTCTATTTTTAGTAGAGATGGGGTCTCGCTCTTGCTCAGGCTGGTTTCGAACTCCTGAGCTCAAACAATCCGCCGCCTCGGCCTCCCAGAGTGCTAGGATTACAGGCGTGAGCCACCGTGCCCGGCCCCCTCCCAAGCTTTTGAAAAAAAAATGTGTTATCCAGAGCAAGCCAAAAATGTGAGCTAGGTCGATGCTAATGAACTCATCAAGTCTGTCCACAGAGTCTGGTCTCTTCAGAGCTCTGGCCAAGCCTTTGCTGAGTGCATGAAAGGATTCCCTGGGGTGCATTTCAAACCCTGCTCCCACCCCATACTCTTAAACTCTGGAAGAGCACAAACAAAACTGGGCACATGCTCTTGAAAAATTAAATCTGGAAGCTAGTGTTGGTGACTACAGATAGAATTTTGATAAAAGAAAACAAATGCCTAGTCAAGTGTGCTGCTCGCCACTTAGAATTCATCTCCCTGGAGGACACCTGCCTCCCTGCTGCCTAGGAAGAGCATTCCAGATGTGCAGTTGAGCAGAGCAGCTGCTGGGAAATACAGTGACCTTGGTCTATTAAACCATTATCAAAATAATGGCACTTTTATGAATCCTCTAGAAATAGAACTTTTCATCTGGCACCATCGTGTGCTACACTTTGGAGCAGTGATGTCACCAAGGAGGCAGAAATCAGGGAATTCATCCTCTTGGGCAGGGTGACTAATTCTGTTTCCCAACCTCAGAACATTTACTGATGTCATCCATGTTCCCAAAACCACACCAGCCTGAGGGGAAGAAGAGAGTTACATCAATAGTCACCAATGCACAGTTCTCTAACACTTTGGGGATTCCCAGTCCTCCTCTATTCCTCCCAAATGTTCTAGGGGTGGTCCTCCGGGACTGCAGTTCCTCCCAAATATTCTAGGGTGGTCCTCCGGGGCTGCTGACTCATGTGTTTTCACAAGCGGGTCTTCTGTGGCACCTGGTGTTCTCCTTCCCGGCTTTATCTAGCAGCAGTCTCTGCGGATGCTGTGGGAGCCCAGCACGGCAGCGGGCGCACCAGTGCCCGGCGACACGCACAGTGGCCGTCCCCGCACAGAGCCCGCTCTGCCACCGCCGCCCGCCGCCGTCGACCCCAGGCTGCCAGTGCGAGGCAGTGAGGCCCTGGGTGCGTGGTCCGGGCTGCCACTGCCAGGGACCACAGGGAGTGCCACACCAATGAGGGCGATGCACTTTCAGCTTTCAGCTCTTTCATTTATTCATCTTTTATTCCAAAAACCTGGGCTTTGCTCTGAGTGACAGACTCAGGATCACCTTTTCATACATCCTTGCCACTGTCACCTGTGAACCCAGTTTGTGAGGCTGACATGTTTCCCTTCAGGTGAGTTCTGCCCATAGAGGCTCCTGGGCCCCTCCTGTAAGCAAGATCCTAGCAGAGCCACCCTCCTGACCTACCAGTGTGTCCAGAAAGGACATAAGCTGGGAGTTGCCATCCTCTGAAATAGGGTGGATGATTCCTTTGGGGGACCCCGGGTGCCGGGTGGAGGTGGCTTAGCCAGGGCAGAGGAAGGCTAAGGTCCTGGGTGATTTAAAGTCTCCCCTTCCATACCAGAAGTACTTGGGTGAGGATGTTGGGGTGAGGTGAGTCTCCACACCTGTAAAACTATTAGGTTTAGAGCTGACCATTAAAAAGTGATTTCTTGACCCTCAGAGTAACAGCCCAGGCCTCCAGTCAAGACTGTGAACCAGCAAATCTCAAGCGTGAAGGCTCCCAAGGGCCACCTGAAGAGCCTATGACACATGTAGATTCTCAGGCCGCACCCCAGGGTCAGCTGCACACAGGAAGCTGTGTGTTTCCAAGCACCCCAGGTGGTCCTGATGCGGGTGTTCCGTGGACCACACTTTGAGAAACCCTGGGGTTGAGCCAGCCTCCAGGCTCAGCAGGTCACTCACCATTCACCATGTAGAAAGGAAGCCAGGATTTGTCACAAGATGACGGTGCCAGGTGCTGGGCAAAATGCCTTCATGATCCTTATACATCTTTTTCCACAAAGAGAAAAATCCTTGTAGAGATGCCACAATTATCTCCACTAACATCTTGAAACTTGGAGGAAAGAAAGTCACCCTTCTAAGCTGACACTGGGAGCAGAAGCTAGTTGCGCCTGACTCCAAAGCCTAGTGTCTCTCATCACAGGATGTCCCACCGGGACGTGGCATTTGGGGAACAATGATGAGCAGAGGCCAAATTATATTTGTCAGCAGTGTTTTATTACATCTAAAAACTACGACCCTACCCTCAGGACATCTGTTGGCCCCAGCAGGAAAGTATGAAAGGACCAGCAAGCCCTATGCAATCAGGGATCCCTGAAATTCACCGCACTTCCCGTGATACAGGTGTAGTATCGGGTTGGCCAGTTCGAGATGACACTTACCAGAAGAGGACAGAGGCAGACTTCATTATCTAAATATGTCATCACGCATGTGTTTCTTCGTTGCTGTGTCTGCCCCACGGGATGACAGGCCGCATGAGGGCAGTCCTGTTCACTGGGTCCCCGTGCTGAGCACAGCGCTGGCTTTCAGGAAACCTTTGTGGGCTGATGAGCGAAGGAATGAGTCAGGTGCAGAGAGAAGAAAGGCAATGTTACTCCTTCGCCCTGGGGACTTGGGGAGTCTGCTTGGCTCTCAGATCAGCGCATCCTCATGCACTGTGAGTCGGAACACCCGAGACACAGCCCCCGGGAGCCTGCCTTTGTCCTCAGGCCTCCGGGAGTTGGGACTGTTGCTGGTAAGTCTCCGAGCTCCTTGGATGTATCAGGGAATAGGAACACGCGTGGGCGGATGGTACGGGTGTCTGTGCTCCCACCCCATGTCATCAGCAGATTGAAAGTCATGAAGCAGACAGCCCTAGACGCATCGTGTGGGCAGGCAAGAAGTTGTGCTGTGGCCCCTCTGCTTTCTGTGCAGTTTGCAACCTCGGGTAGGGGCTGCCCAGGCACGAGAGTACTTTCTGGAGGCTGGTGCTGCCCTCCGAGGCCACCTGCCTATACCCCGTCTCCAGGAAGGCTCAGAAACTGCCCCTTTCCAGCGGGACAGCCTGGGGGCAGAAATATGCTCTATGGGGGAGACTGGGGTGGCCTTGCTCTACTGAAGTCACCTAGGTTTCCACATCTAGGACTGTACCCATCCAACCTCCTGCTGACCTGTTCCCAGAGTCACAGGAACCCTGGCACCATGAGGCCTCTTTTCAAACACTCTCTTTGTGAGGATCTTCCATGAATCCTCACCATCTGCCACCGGGCCCACAACTTCATGATCCCAAGGCGGGTGGGGTGGGTTCCTGAGCATGTCCCGGGGCCGGTCCGCCAGTGCGGGGCCTCTGACTCCGTGGCAGCTGTGGGCACAGCTGGCCTTTGAGCCTCTGCGTCTTCAGAGCCCTGTTTGTCTCTTGCTTTCATCTGCCTTCCCTTCCTGGTTACTTCATTCTAATTGGTGTTCGCTTCCTACTCCTGGGTTCACAGCCTCTTGTCCTTACTGCTCTGCCTCGCTTTCCCTTTGCTAACAGGCAGGCCTGCCCTCCTCTCTGGTAACTGCTCAGGCAGGTCTTGGCTACCAGGCACGGTCACCCCAACCACAGACTTGACTCTTCCACTTCAGACCCCTCGGAAGTGAGTGGCGTCTCCCTGCTATTTCCAAAGATGGGAATGGAGATTTGGACTTGAGAGAGCCGTGGTAGAGCTCTGATACCTTTCTGGAGCCGGGCCACTGGGTGGCAGAACTGGGTTCTGATTGGGACCAAATGACACCTGTGTTATCTCCTTCCAGCAGGGTCTATGTTGACCTCAGGGAGCCCCAAGTCATGGTCATTGTAACCCGTTTGCAAAGACACACCTGGGATCAGTGTACAAGATGGGTCCACGTGTCTGCAGTGCTGAAAAGAACCGGATTCACTTTCTTGCCAGGCAAACAAAGTCTCCAACCTGCCAGGGCTCTGTGCGAAACCACCCGCAGCTGCCGAGGCTGGTCTGTGCTGGCCCCGGGCTATGGGATTTGAGCAGCTGCCTGCCAGCAGCACCAGCCCCCTCCCAGACCGTCTTGCGCCAGCGCCCGCAGCTGGGCCCGTGCAGCGTGTGCAGCGTGTGCGGATGCTGCTCAGGCCGCCAGCCCGTGGAAGCCCTGCGCACGCGGCTATTTATAGGGAAGGCATTCCTTCCTCCTGCACACAGCGCCCCGGGCCTGCTCAGGAGTCACCAGCTGGGGCCCTGACAGACACCAAGGGGCGGGGCTGCAGACCTCTCTGGCAGAAAAGGCATTGTTCTGTCACAAACAATGGTAGGGTGGCCCTGGCATGATGTCAGATGGGTTGACAGCAGCAGCTGCCTGCTCATTCCCTCTCCACGTTCACAGCTGAGCTCTGCCAAATCCAGGGAGCAGGCTGGAGTTTTAGGTTTGGGTTTTGGAAAATGAATTGCACCCAAAGGCAGGGATTGTCTAGCTCCAGTTGGCTTGGGAAGGCAATGGCCACAAGCCATAGGCTGTTATTTAGCTCTGGCTGCCTGCGTCTTTAGGGGCAGTACGATCACCAAAGGCAGCAGCGTGGGTCGCCAGGGCCATTGCAGGGCCACGGTCATGGTGGTTGGCCAGGTGGTCTGATGGGAAGGCCCATCCTTCCCACAGGCCCAGCCTCCCCTGGACTCCCCGACCTCCCGCGGCCTCGTTGGTGGCACCGGAACCCTGCAACATACAGCTGGGCTGTTTCAGGTGAAAGCAGGAAGGGCTACCTCTGTGGTCAGTGATACTGGTTTGCTTACGCAGCCAGGTTTCCATTCAGTAGTCAACCGGCCACATCTGAGAAGGCGGCGTCACCACCCTGGTGTTTGAATGAGCACTTAAGAGACACCGAGCCAAGCTTCCGTCCCAGCCCAGCCATTTCCAAGTTGCGGGAGTCCACGCTGGTTACCTCAATTTCTCCATCCCTCAGATTTTCCACTGCTTCGGGATAAATAACCCAACAGAAAAATGAACCCAGGATACAGAGAGGCAATTCATAGAATAAAAAATACAAATGGCCAGTAAATGCATGAAAATGTGTTCAAGTTCTCTAGCTATCAGGGAACTTCAAATTAAAATAAGAGCTTGTTCTCGGCACATGTTAGAAGGTTGGTAGTATTCAGTGTCGGCACGGAAGTGCGGGCACACGCTCCAGGTGGGAACGTAAATGGGTTCAGCCACATTAAAAGATCATTCGTCAGTCTCCATAAAGTTTTTATGTGCAATCCCTTTGGCTTCATAGCAGCACTTCTAAGAATCTAACCTGAAGAAATAATCACACATTATAGATATAACGGTCATTATAGTATTGCTTGGAATAGTAAAAAAAGAACAAAAGAAAGAAAAGGAAACAATCTAACTGTTCATCAATGGTGGAAACGTTAAGTCATCACATGCGATTACAGGGAGAGCTGGAGGTTCTTATACGGAAACAGCTCTAACATACCTGGTTACTTGCAAAGAACATGTCAGGGAACAATACGGGTAGGGCGATGGCACGTATATCAAAAGCGATGTCTATTTTCATTTTATAAGCAAAGGTCCAGGAGACTGCACATTCCATGGTGCACAGTGGTTACCTCTGGGGAGGAGAGGGAAGTGGGGACAGCAGGAGGGAGAGAAGGAAATTTTAGATTTTTACTCTATGAACAGATGCTCCTCAACTTCATAAATTGAAATTATCATAAGTAGAAAATAGCATTTAATATACTTAACCTACCAAACAGCACTTCTTAGCCTAGTCTACCTTAAACGTGCTCGGAACACTTACATTAGCCTATGGCTGGGCAAAATCATCTAACACATAGCCTGTTTTATAATAATATGTTGACTATCTGATGTAATGTATTAAATACAGTACACTGTAGAGTATGGGGTGTTAACTTCGTGATTGCAGGGCTGACTGAGAACTATGGCTTGCTGGCCAGCATGGCAGGAAAGTATCCTACCACATGTCACTAGCCTGGGAAAAGATCAACATTCAAAAATCGAAGTATGGTTTCTACAGATGTTGAAAAATCGTTAAGTCAAACCATCATAATTCAGAGACTGTCTGGACTCTGTATACTTAAATCTGTATTTTTGCATCTTTTACAAAATGTATTATAAGATTATTCTTGTCTTTCATCATCACATGTTCCTATGAAGCTGTCAGAGCAAGACTGAATTGGGGAAGGCCACAGCTGGAACAGAGTTTGGAGGAAATACCAGGAGTTCCGATTTGGACATGGTCAATTTCAGAAGACCATTTGAATCTAAGTTCTAGATTAGATTCCAGAGATGCTGAGCAGGGAGTAGGATAGAGGAATCTGTAGCTGGGACAGGAGGTCTGGGTGGAGAATCACATCTGAAGACAAGTCCCCTAGGATCTGGGAGCGGTGGGGAGAAGAGTTCCATTAATAAGGTATGATGTAGTGACACCCAGACACTGGATTCCAAGTGCCTTTAACACAAATCCGTTTCTGCTATGAATCTTCACAAGTGTAGTGTCTTAATCGACTTTTCCCATCCATTGGCATCACTGGTGCCTTATCAAGGGCTTTCTCCATCTTAGTCTTAGCACTGCCCCGTGCTTTTCCCTTGAATCTATAGCTCTGTCTTGCTGAACTTTTTTGGTGGTCTCTGGGTTTCCCAACTTTGACTTGGCCTGACAGCCTGTCTTTTGGGTCCCCTTTGCTGCACGCTCTGTGGCTGCAGAGAAGCCCCGCCCACTCCCGAGTCACTCCACACCCCTTCCGTGTTCTTCAAGCGCCAGCCCATGCAGAGACCAGAACCGCCTTGCTCTGTAAGGAGACTTCAATATTTGTACACTTTTTTACATAGTTTCTCATTTAATTCCCAAAAGGCAAATATTATTATCACTTTCATTATTATCCTTGCTCTTTTGAGAGATGAGAAAATGGAGAGTTAAGATGGGGAGTGTGTGATCTTCTATTGTGGTGTGACAAATTACCATAGATATAGCAGCTTAACATATAGTTACTATCTCACAGTTTCTGTGCATACAGGAATCTGGGCATGTCTTAGCTGGATCTTCTGCTTCAGGCTCTCTCATGAGGCTGCAAATAAGGTATCAGTCAGGGCTGGGATCTCATCCGAAAGCTCAACTGGGCAAGGATCTGCTTCTGAGGTACTCAGTGGTTGTCTACAGAATTCAGTTCCTTTTGAGCAGTTAGACCAGGGGCCTAAGTTCCTTGCTGGCTGTTGGCTGGTGGTCACCCTCAGTTCCCTGCCGCCTGGGCCTGTGCACCGCAGCTGCTTACCTCAGCAATGGGGGTAAGGCAGCAAAGGGTCTGCTGGCAAGAGAGGCTACGGTCTCTGGGAACCTGACCTCGGAAGTGACATCCCATCACCTTTGCTGTATCCATTGGCTAGAAGCAAGCAGTCAGGCCAGCCCCCACACCAGGAGAGGCGCTGCACAGGGCACAAATAGCAGGAGGGATCACAGGGTCCATCTTAGCGTCAGCCCACTGCAGGATGCCACACCTGGGGTTTTAGCTCCAGGCCGTCAACCTCCAGCACCACTTGGATGCTTCCTTCCATGCATGCCTGGATCCTCAATGGCTGTGCCCTGCTACAGCCTGCACGAAAAGGGAACAATGATATACTTTCTTTTCGTTTCTTTCTCTCTTCTTTTTTTTTTTTTTTTGAGACACTCTCACTCTGTCACCCCAGCCCCACGCCCGGCCTGATATTACTTTCTTTACATGACTCTATCTACTAAAAACTCTTAGCCAGGGATGTTGAGTAATCTGGTTTTAACAATCAAAAAGTGGGCCCTCCAAATTAGCATACTTTTCTAAAACAGAAGAGTGTGATTTAAAGCTGAGTATCTGATGTGATGAAGGGAGGAGTAAATGGTGTCCTGCTGATAACACTGGCTGTCACCTTCGAACCAGTCCCACACCCTGTAGACCACAGGTAAATCATCTCTCTCTGCCCAACCCAGCAAATTGCCATTGACATAACACTGCCGCTGTGGGTCAGAGGGCCGGGACAGAGCCAGACACCACCAGACCAGCCTTCTGTGAGAGCCACCTTCTTCCAAGCTTCTTAAGTGGGCACGGACCAGGCCCCAACCAGCAGAATGTCCTTCTGCAGCAACAGCTGGGAGAGATGACAAGTGTCAGCCCTCTTTCCTCATCTCTGCCACTGCTGTTCCCCGAACACTTCTTGCAGGGATGATTCCCAGAGCTGTGGCTTCTCGGAAGCCCAGCCCAGTCTCGCGCACCCCTCTGCTCCCAAGCCTTTTTCTCAGGCTGCTGCTGTGTGGACTCTGTTTCCAGTGCTCCCACTCCTCAGAGGGGTCGCTTTGATTTCCACGACCCCCATTCGTCTCCTCCTCTGTGACTTTCTGTCTCTAGCTTGACCCCAGATGGGTATACTTATTTAATAAATATTTACTGAAAACTCACTAGAGGCCAGATATCCTTCTAAGCACTGAAAAAGATATTCCTTCTACACGGATACATACATACATGCGTACACACCTGTAACATGGATGCTAAGAGCACAGCTTAAAACCATGCAGATCCCACCATTTAGTAACAGTGAAGTTTACTTTGGCAAGTTGCTTAAACTTTGAGCCCCAGTTTCCTTTTCTGTAATATGGACATCTTTATTTCTAACTCATAGGATCATTGTGAGGAGTCAATGAAATAATTTGTGCGCAGCACTTAGCACTGTGCCTAACACATGATAAATACTTAACAGCGCTTCTGTGTAATCAGCACAGGACAGACCGTTCCCACCGACTCCCTGCCCCCACCAAACCATAGGCTCCATGAAGGCTGAAACCACAACTGTCTCTCTCACCATTTTATCCTAAAGTCCTGGCACAGTGCCTGGCACGTCCTAAGCGCTTTTGTGGATTAATAAATGAATAAGCAATACTGCAGTTAATGACAAGACTATTTATCTGGTGTAACTTTCCTGGGAGCTTAAAGATCTCTCAGTATCCTCTAATTCAGTTTCAAAGTTCACTTTGGATGGTAAGTAATATGGTTGGCCATCTAGTTAGCCATTTGACCAAGGCCTAAAGGGCTAAACTTGACTTTCTTGAGACCATACAATCCATCTGATTATGGGGTTGGCATTCAGATTCTTGTACTCACTACTCCTACACATCCAGTATATTGAGATCATCTTCTTAGCCTGACTGATTTAGCAAATATGGAAAAGGCCCTCTGAACTCTAGAATTTGAGGGCTTTCTAATTCCTTGCGACCATAATTCACTTTGGAAAGAGCCAATATGTTGTTCCAGGACTTGGTGCTGAGCAAGTGGCAGAGTGAAAGCCAGCTGCCTGCTGCTTGTTGGTCCAAGAGTACAACCTGACATCCCTGCAGGGTGCCCCATAGCCCAGGGGTGATGTCCCTGTGTGGCGATGTTAGCCACTTGGGATGACCAGCAGACATTCTTGGAGAGTGAGAACAAATCTCAGAATCAGGGGATCTGGCTTCTAGTCCCTGCTCCACTAGCTGCGTGACCTTGGACAAGTTACTTTGCTTCTTTGCACTTTCATTTTCTCATCTGAAAAGAAGGGGAAATAACTCCTTGTAGGGACTTAATGATACAGTGTGTGACAAAAGACCCTGTGCCCAGCACAGTTCCCAAAGAATGTTTGTGGAGTCTGAATCCGAATGATCCAAGGTTGAGCTCACTTGTCATAGCAGGGCTGGGAGACAGCTTCTCTGTGATCTACCCCTCCACATTTTGCAATGGCCTCCGTGTATCTCTGTGAGCCCCCAAGCTTCCCAGAATTTGGTTGGAACCCAACTGAACTAAAGTGGTGTTCTAGATGGCCCCCGTCAAATTAATAATAGTATCAACCCATTATTATAATAAATGCTAGCTATTATAATTTATTATTATCATTACAGCTTACATTTATAGTTCTCAAACTTTAGCTTGCATCAGAATTACCTGGAAATCTTGTTAAAACACAGATGGGTGGGCCCCACCGCCAGAGTTTCTGATTCAATAGGTCTCAGATGGGGCCAAGAATTTTTGTTTCTAATACATAACCAGAGATGCTTTCATGCTGGAGCGTGGGAACACACTCTGAGAAGTGCTGCTTCACTGTGAGCTCTCTGTATGACAGGCACTGTACTAACAATTCTACATGGACAGTTTTATTTAATGCTCACATCCACTCTCTAAGGTAGGTATTGTTCTGTTTACATCCCTCATTTACAGATGAGGAATCTGATAGAGTCTAAGTAACTTACTCAAGGTCTTACAGCTATTATGTGGCAGATTCCAGGTCTGACTCCCAAGTCCTTACTCTTAATCATGATGTTAAAATGCTAAAATGAAAACGTATTATAAGGGGTGGGTCTACTCATTTGCATTCATTGACCCAGTACAAATAAATTAATGTAATGAACTGGCTCTGAGAGAAAGGGTTCTGAGATAGTTGAGGCTTGATGAAGAGCAGAAAAACAAAACGAAACAAAACAAAACAAAACAGGAAGGCCTGTGTGACAGGTCACTGCTTATCATAGTCTGAAAGGTATGTCAGGATATGCTGGAGATTTTTGACCAAGAGAGGTAGTACGTGTGACAAAGAATAGAAAAGTTGATCACGAAGACAAATTTCACTTTATTCATTTTCGCTTTTTTCATTATTCAGTACTTCATTAGCTTATAAAACGCTTATTGAATGCCTACTATAAGCTGGGTGTGTTCTCTAAATCACAAGGGGGTGTCGGCATAGATCCAGTTGCTCGCTGCACAAACACCCAATTTTTGAGACAATGAGGAGTGCCAAGGAAGAAAGGGATTTTGATACAAAAGACATCTGTCGGGAGAACAGGAGAAAGAGTCTCAGATCCGTCTCCCTGACCAACGGAGATCATGGGCTCCTTAAGGAGGGGCCACATGCACTGGGGCAGGTTGTGGGGGATGGTGATTCTTGGCATCAGGAATCTTGCTCTGGAGCCTTCAAAATCTCAACTCCTTTGTCTTGTAAAAATTCTGCCATTTCTGGGAAACAACTCACAAAGTGGTTAAGAGAGGAGATCATAAAACAAATATAGGGGTTATTGAAATTTTTTCATAGAGCCAGTTACAACCTCTGCTTGGTGCTGGAGCAAGTAAAAATAGGCATGGTCCATGAGCCTCAAAGCTTGCAGTGCACTCAACATTATTAAGTCTAGCAACAGTTTTGCCCAAGTCACGAAATCATGAAATTCAGCTTTGTCCACGTGATTCTTTTATGTCCCAGCTCTTTTGGTTCTGACTCTTCCAACTCTTATTGTTTTGTATTATTCACTCTGTCTCTTGACCTAATGAATTTCCACTCTGACTCATGCAGTTCAACCCAATTCTGACATCATGATCTCAAAAGCTTGCCTTGTCAATAGACGTTTTTTTAATTCTTGACTGTAGACAGGATTTGGCTGATACGTGATAACTGGTAAGTTGTAAACATGACTAATAGGTGGAGGTTTTTTAATTGGTCTGCTCGTGTGTTCTTACTCATTACTGCTCGTTAATTGCCCAATGTGACTGATAGGCCAGATGCATATTTAGTGAATGGTCTGATGACTGGATCTGAAACACCACATTCAGGTTCAAGAGAGCCATGGTCCTAGGAGAGAGGGAGGTCACTCAGTTTTCTGTTCTGCCATCTAGCTCCTTTACTTTTAGAGCTAGAAAAGTTTGAGGAGGCTGAATTAGATCCTGAAGATCATATGGGCACTTTTAGATTCCAAGGAAATTTTCCCTGAAACCTGGGCTTAGCAAACTTTCCGTTTTGGGGAAAATTCTTAGTCTTACTTGTTCCAAGTTGGATTTACATGGCAGAGTTATGACCTTTTTAAAAAGTACTAATAGATAGGGTAAGTCTTGACAACTGAAAAGCCAAGTTTTAAGGAACCATGTTGTCTTAGTCTGTTTTGTGTTGCTGTGATCAGAATACTTGAGACTGGGTAATTTATATAGAATGCAGCATCTTCTGGGCTTCTGGTGAGGGTTTTCTGATGTGTCACAACATGCAAATGTCAAAAGTGAAGCAGACACGTGTGAAGGGGAAAAAATCTAAGGGGCGTCCTAGCTTTATAACAACCCACTCTTGCGGGAGCTAATCCACTCCTGAGAGAACGAATCCAGTCTCACCAGAGAGAACTCATTGTCTACTGCAGGGACAGCACCAACATATTCATAAGGGATCTGCCCCCATGACCCAACGCCTCCCACGAGGCCCCACCTCCCAACACCGTGACATTGGGGACCAAATTGCAGCAGCAGTTTTGGTGGGGACAAACCCTATTGAAACCACAGCACATGTGAAGGAAACAAGAAAGAAAAAGGGAAGAAGGGAATAGAAAGACTGTAGAAAAAAATCCATGATTGATGCAAAAATGTAGTTTTCATAACAAGCTAAAGAAAAGCTATAGGCTGTCTCCTAGAGACACAAAGTTCTGCCGTCTAATCTGCAGATTTGTTTACGTTAAAAACAAAACTAAATTTAAGCCTCAAAGTAATAATTCAACATTCAGGCAGACATATGGGCTGTTTGCTTTTAACGAGTGGCAGCAGCCAGTCTTCTCCGAGTTGGCCCAGAGAAAATTTTTGAAACACAGACTGTAATGATAGCTGGCCCAAGGAATGTGCAGAAAGAAATAAGTGCTTTCAAAAAGAAAAAATGAAGAGAATAATAAGTCCATATATTCAGTTTTTTTGGTTAATGTCAAATTTTACTCACCAATCCTAACAGGCCCACTATTGATTATTCTTATGTGGCTATGTCCAGTGGAAAAGTGTCTGGTTTGTGAAAAGTCCCAGTAGTTTGTTACGAAGGACCAGCTTTCATTTTGGCACAAAACTAGATGGGAATGAATTATCCCCACAAAGAGGATTCATGCTGCCTACTCATGCCCAGATCTGCCCTTGCTTTTGGTAGGGTACCCCTACAGCATGGCATTTAGCTTTGGTCTTGTCCCCAGGTTGCCTGGCCAGGCCCACATCAGAGTTGGGTGCGGAGGAAAAGGAAGAGAAGGAGGAACTGGTATAGTTGAGTGCTTTAAGTGCTTAGGATCTGGAGCCAGAAAGACCTGGGCTCAGAATTCAAATCTGCCTCTTATCATGTGACTCTGGGCCTCGAGTTCTGAATAAGTCTTAATAATAACACAAGCTTATTATAAAGATTCAACGAGATAATATACACTAAGGGCTTCACTCAGTGCTTGGTATAGGACATATAATTAGCAAGTGGTACATGTTATTACTGGCAGTCTTGGTCTTGGTCTTAGTGTTAGTATGGATGGTTTAAAAGAGTAAGGTAGGTGGATCATGAACAGTCTTCAAATGATTTTGTACCAGATTATGAAATTTGTCAAAATTGGTTTCTAAATCCATTATACAGAGCTGTCCTATAGAACATGCCACGTTAATAGAAATTTCTATATCTGTGGTGCCCAGTACAGTATAGCTACTGGCCGCATGTAGCTATTGAGTACTTCAAGTTTGGCTAGAGGAAGTGACTTTTCAAATTTAATTAATTAATTAATTTTTTATAATTTTTATTCAAAATATTAGAGGGTACAAGTGTTCTTGTTACATGGAGGAATTGTGTACTGCTGAAGTCACAGCTTTTAGTGTGCTGGTCACGAGAATAGTGTATATTGTACCCGGTAGGTAAGTTTTCATCCTACACTCTCCTTCCACCCTCCCCCCTTCTTAGTTTCCAATGTCCATTACACCACTTTGTGACCATGGATACCCCTCATTTAGCTCCCACTTGTTAGTGAGAACATGTGGTGTTTGTTTTTCCATTCCCGAGAGACTTCATTTAGGATAATGTTCTCCAGTTCCATCCATGTTGCTGCAAATGACATTATTTCATTCCTTTTTATGGTTGAGTAGTACTCCATGGTGTATATATGTATATATATATACACCACATTTTCTTTGTCCAATCATGAATTGATGAGCACTTGGGTTAATTCCACATCTTTGCAATTGTGCATTGTGCTGTGATAAACAGGTGTCTTTTTGATATAATGACTTCTTTTCCTTTAGGTAGATACTCAGTAGTGGGATTACTGGATTGAATGGTAGGTCTACTTTTAGTTCTTTGAGGAATCTCCATACTGTTTTCCATAGAGTTTGTACTAAATTACAGTCCTACCAACAGTGTATAAGCATTCCTTTTCACTGCATCCATGACAAAATCTATTTCTTTTTATTTTTTAATAATGGCCATTCTGATAGGGGTCAGGTGGTATCTCACTGTGGTTTTAATTTTCATTTCCCTGATGATTAGTGATGTTGAGCATTTTTCATATACCTGTTGGCCATTTTTATGTCTTCTTTTGAAAAAACTCTGTTCGTGTCTTTTGTCCACTTTTTAATGGAGTTATTTGTTTTTTTCTTTGATTTTTTTGAGTTCTTTGAAGATTCTGGATATTAACCTTTTGTCAAATGTACAGTTTACAAATATTTTCTCTCATTCTGTAGGTTGTCTGTTTTCTCTTTGATTATTTCCTTTGTTGTATAGAAATTTTTAAATTTATCAAATTTAACTAATTTAAATTAAAATAACCATGTGTGATCTGTGGCTACCGTATTAGACAGCACAGCTTTATGAGATTAAAATTGTCTAATCTATGTGAGAAAGGGCAATATTGTGAGAAAACAGTTAAGTGGAATTATAAGGAAGCATAGAGCTCATAGGACTGAAGAAGTCAGAAAGAATCAAGTTTTTAATGACTGATGGACATAATTCTTGTTACATCCTTTAGTGTAAAAACAAGCAAAATACAAAACATTTCTAAACCTTAAAAGTCAAATAGCCCAGTTTCAAGAGCTATTTGACAAATTTTAATTCTTTGAAACCAAAGAGGTTCAACTCTAAGTTGGAATTTACAACAAACGAGGTAATACCAGATCTAATCACTGAACCCCATCAAGCACAGGAGAGTTTCTTGAATGTCCTTCTCAAAGTACATGTTGTACCTGTGCAGGTGAGAGCCATTTCTTGGAAAAGATAATAGAGGAAGCAGTATTTATGAAACTCACTGCTGAGCTGGCAATGAGCTCCCTGTATGAAAAAAGCCCATACAGGGAGAAATTAATAAAGTTGACATGTTTGCTGTTCCCATAAACACAACCCAAGATATAGGTATAAATAGTTTGTTCTGTAATAACTCAAATATGTCACAGGCATCATAAGAGAATGTCTAGTGCTTATGGTAAGTTTAAATATTAGGAGATGTATCATCCAGAAGGTTAAGGGTCCAAGATGAATAAAACAGTGTTTCAAAAAGCACTGCTTTTACACAGCACTTAATATTTTACATGGAGACTCTGGGTGGTTAGAGTAAATGTGGCCCTATCCTGGGATTGAAGAGCTCTGTTTTGAGACCTGGTTCTGCTGGTTACCAGTTGGGAGTCCTTCAGCAAACCACTAACACCCTCTGTGCCTCCCAGTTTCCACACAAGTAAAGATGGGGTTGATATTATCTCCTAAGATTCTTGTAAGAGTTAAATGGCTTTGTGAATGAGAAATGTTATCATCATCATCATCATCATCATTTTGACTTTCTCAATAATCCTTTGAGGGAGCTAGATAGAGCTAGTTGCCCCATTTACAAATGAGGAAACTGAAGCTCAGAGGAGTTAAATGACTTGCCCAAGGTCATACAACTATGAGGATCAGCATTCTCATCATGGCTATGAAAAACTGGGTGGAATTTAGGTGATAAACACAAAGTTTTATATATTTTTTTGGATCTCATAGCTTAGAAATGCTTAAAATCATGGGATTATAAAAATGGAAAATTCAGGACTGCCTGCAAGAGAGGCCCCTGCCCAGGGCCCTGTGTGTTACAGCTACAGCAAGGGCCAGCCAACTGGACCAAATTCTGCTTTGGTAAATAAAGTTTTATTACAATGCAGCCACTCTCATTCATTTACAAGCTCTCTTTGGCTACTTTTGCATTATGGTAGCAGAGTTAAACAGTTGCAAAGGAGACCCCGTTACCCGCAAAGGCAAAAAATACATACTATCTGGCCCTTTACAGAAAGTTTGCTGACTCCTGCTTTAGAAGTCCCCAGGATCACAAACAACACAAAAATAAATGTATTAAAGAACACATGGCTGTTCTATCCCTCAGGATCTGGCAACTGGCACTGGAAGAGTGTGACCCATACCCTTAAATAGTCACTCTCATGATAAGCACCCCTCAGGCCTCAGGCCCCTCTGATCTCCACATCTGCCTGGTGTCCTGGAAACAAAAGGACTACCTCTGGATGCCAGAAAGGTTTGGGACTTCTGCCATTGCTCACATGGACAGGCACGGCCCGGGGGTGTGAGGAGTATTTGAACAGCATAAGTACTAGGAAAACAGAAATGACAATTACTTTGTCAAATCCTCCTCTCAAACAGCATAAATGTAATAGATTCTTGCATAACAGAGTATCAGTTCCCAGTGGAGGTAGGCAGCTTTGCTTCTCTTTGAGTTTCAATTCCTGGTTCTGGGTCTTGGGTGCTCACACATTGGCATGGTATTTACACAGATGTACATGGCAACTGGGGAACGTTTTGCAATATTAAACAACTCACGCTACTTAAAATTTTTTTTATGTAGGTCTTGGTATAACATGCATGAATTGTGACACTTTTTTTAATATTGGCAACTAGATGGACATTGAATACTAGAGTTGTGAGTAGTGTTATTTTTCTAAAATGATTTTATTTAAATGATTTCAATTTAAACATTTGACATTGTCCATTTGGGCTGCTATAACAAAGATAAATATCTTAGACTGGGTAATTTATAAACAATAGAAATTTATTACTCACAGTTCTGGAGGCTGGGAAGTCCAAGATCAAGGTGTCAGCAGATGCAGTGTTCCCCTTTCTGTCCTCACATGGTAGAAGGGCAAAAGGGGCTCACAAGCTTCTCATGCCTCTTTTATAAGGTCATTAATCCCATCGTGGGAGCCCTCATGACCTAATCCCCTCCCAAAGTCCTCACCTTCTAATATCATTGCCTAGTGATTAGGTTTCAATATATAAATTTTGGAGAGATTCAAACATTTAGACCATACACAGTCATTCATGTACTATAATTTGTGTTTTGCCTCTTAACTTTAAAGATAAATTTTGAATTTGTAGAAAAAAATACGTATTCAAAAACATGAAAGTTTTAAATTTTGAGATTTTTAGTATTTACTTTACATTATTTAATGAAAATATATTCAAATTTTATATACATTGAATACTGTTATGTTCTGTTTTTATAATCCTTTGAGCATTACTGTCAGTGAAATAAAATCCAGGTTTCTCATTTATATTAGTAGTCATGATTTTTTGGTTTTGGCAGTAACAGAAATAATATGCCTATCTGTAATTTATTTTTTTAAATTTAGACAACAGATGGGAAAGTGACAGAACAGAATCATTAATGTGGTTATTTGTCCCCCATCCCCCAGGCTCGGAACAGGGACTCTGTAGTTGGAATTGTGTTGATTCCATTCTACCCTGGTATCTCTCAGAATCTGTTTTGCAGGAAAAAAAAAAAAAAAGGAAGAAGCAGCTCTCTTCCATGTCGAGACTGTACAATCCCATTTAATTTTGCTTTCCAGGTGGGTTTGGGTCTCTTTTTCCAGTGACTCATTTACTAGGAGGCTGCTTTTCGGGAGATTCCTGTGGCCGCCATCATGGAGTTCCTTGAAGCCCCATCTGAGGTTGCCTTTCCCAGGAGGAGCAGGAGGGAGAGCTGCTGGGCTGGCCTGGAAACAAGGCAGCCTTTGTCCCCTTTATCCCAAAGACAGCTGCTCCCCCTGGGGTGCCATTAGGACAGCCATTCAGGAAACTAACCCAAAGACACTTCTCTTCCAGATCCACTGGAGGCACTCCAGGAAAACTGGCAGGGGGTGTTTTTAATGAGTCAAGCTGGCTCTAGGGCCAGAGCTCAGCTCTGCCATCCCAGGCTTGGGGGAGCTTCTCCTGCACTTCAAGGAAATAATGTATTCATTTGTTGGCTCATTCATTCATTTCACAAATACAGACTGCGCACCTACTGTGTGGCCAGGTGCTGTGCTAGGCAGGGGAACGCAGCTGTGAACATGGTCAGGGTGTTCCTGAGGTATAATAAGAAATATATTTGGTCTCTGTCCCTGGTTCCTGGCACAGCGCTCCTCAAACTCTTGGAATTTCCTGGTAGGTGTATCTTTTGTTATTCATAAGGAGCTCTTTTCCATTGCACTCAAGTCTATGTGAATGAAGTGACTTAGGGTGGGACCACAGCCTCAGGATGGGACTGGTCACCAGAAAAACCAAGGGACTGGAGGGCTGGAGCTCTCAGCCCACCTACCAACCTCCCAGGAGGGAAGAGTGGGCTGGAGGTTGAGCTCTGTAAAAACTCTTGAACAATGAGATTTGGAGAGCTTCCGGGTTGGTGAATGCACCCATGTGCTGAGAGGGTGGCACACCCCAAGTCCATGGGACAGGAGCTCTTACTCTTGGGACTCTTCTGGACCTTGCCCTATGCACCTCTTCATCTGGCTGTTCATTTGTATCCTTAATATAATAATAAACCAGTGTTGGGACTCAGAAAACAATACTCCAAATGAAGGCCTCAGTAGCAGTCTTAGAAGCAGAAATTTTCCTCTGACCCTCTCCTGCCCTCCTGTCTCTCAGTCCCATTCTCCCCGAGGCTAGCCATAGAAACTAGAATCGCTCTTCCCCAAGGCGGGTCATAGAAACCAGAACCCTCTTTCCCCAAAGCCAGCCATAAAACCTAAAAATACTGCACTAACTTTCCCTCCACCTTCCTGGGCAGGAAGAAATTATTTGACCTACTTGTTTGACTGTAGGTCATAAGACCCCCATTCCAGAGAGGGCCCTGCCCCACACCCAGAAGGAAGGAATGCTGCTCAGAGAGGCCGAGAAGAATCTAGACAGACAGGCCTTGCTGGGTTTCCCCACTCAGTCTATTAGCGTTAGATTATAGCCTTTTTGTCCAATCACATTTCTATATGGCTGTCCATACTTTGTTGAATCTAAACATAAAAATGGACAATTTCCCTTGTATCTTTGGATCTTCATTCTGAAGGATCTCATGTCGTGTAACAATCAAATAAATCAAATAAATTCGTATGCCTTTTCTCCTACTCATCTGCCTCTTGTCAGTGATTTTCAATGAAACTCCAGAGGCCAAAGAAGAAATTTTCCCTCAGCCCCAGCATCAGTAAATGTAAGTAAACTGAGTTCTGCAAGCCATTCTAGCAATTGTCAAACAGGAGGAAGGGGTTGTGGGAACCCCTGATTTACAGCTGGTCAGTCAGAAATAGGGGTGGCCTGGGACTTGCAGTTGGCATCTGAAGTGGGGGCAGTCTTGTGGGACTGAGCCCTTGACCTGTGGGATCTGCACTAACTCTGGGTGGTGTCAGAATTGCATTGAATTGTAGGACACCCAGTTGGTGTTGGAGAATTGGTTGGTGTCAGTGAGCTTACAGCGTGGCATAGAAGGTACCTGATGAAATAAGTCATTACAATAAGATGATGGATTTGAGAAGGAGAAAGAGTGAGGTGTCCTGGGAGGCTATAGCAGGGGCACTTACCCTAATTGAGGAGACAGAAAAGGTGTTCAAGGAAGAGACATTCAAAGTGAGACCCAAAGGACACATAGGAATAGCCAGGCAAAGAGGGCAGAGAGTGAGCTCCAGGGACAGGGCAGAGCCAGGCAGGGGTTGGCAAGAGATTGAAGGCAGAGTGGGCCTAAATTTGAAGGACACCTGTGCCAGGTAAGACAAACACTAGAAGAAATCCTAACCTCAGGATGATAACAACTTCATAAAGCCTTTCGGAAGCCCTATAGATATTTCTCTTCAGATTGCTACTGAGCCTCATTCATTCATTCAACAATGGTTAAGGAAGCACTTTCTCTGTGCCATGTACTGGGTAAGGAACTGGGAATGAAAAGTGAAATCAGACATAGTCCTTACACTGAAGGAGGTCACAGCGTGGCCACGAAGAGAAGCATAGTGGATGTGTACTTTTGTCTGCTCATTATCTCCGTATGGGGACAACCCTGCTTGTCACCAATGTGGCTGCATCAGAGCTAATGTCACCTCCCTGGCACCAAGGATGGGCAGATGACCAGGCCTAGCTAATCAGAGTATCATATCCCCTTGGTCATGGTGATTGGTTTAGAAATGGATATATGACCTGAGCTCAGCCATTTAAATCCTTCCCCAGGAGTTTTGATGGAACTAAAGAGAAAGGTGCTCCCACTATCAGAGATAGCATAACAATAAGATTCTGGGAGCTGCTTTTGCCTCTTCATGGAAAAAGCTTACCTGAAATTAGAGCTAATACAGAAGAAAGAAGATCTAAAAAAATGAGGAGAATCAGAGCAAAAGTGTGATTACACAGCTTGAACATCCCTCCTCCTAGATGGATGGATGTCCAACTTTGTAGTTACATGAACCAACAAACTCACTTTTTTATTTAAGTTAATGGAACTTGGGGTCTCTTGACTTACAAGCAAGAGTTCTGATTGATTCTATGCAGGCAGGCAGACCATACACTTCACAAGAATGTGCTAAATGCCGTTAGAATAGAGGGAAGGCTGGAAGGCAGGAGAGTATGGCAGGTGAGTGACTGGTACAGCTGACACTGTTGGTGCCGAGCTCACATCCTCTAAGCCCCACTCTGGACATCTCCTGCAGCATCACAGGACCATTTCCATGCACATCATTGGCACATCTCAAGCACCTGCATAAGTTTGTGCTTAGCCCAAGCATGGGACAGGCTGGAAATGCTGAGGGGTTAGGACTCTGAGGACCAACCTTCCACACATGAAGGGCTGCATGTAGAGTCTCAGCACCCCACCTTCCTCATTCCTGGGTGACACCATTCTAAGATAAGTTTTTCTCAACCCTTCAGAAGGTCCCTGATAGGTTTAGCTCTATTGCCCCCAAATGCACTCTTTACTGCCTTTCCTCCTTCCTCGGCCTCACTTCTCCACCCCGTCACCTGGGCTTGCTGGAATCACATAGGACCACTTGTACCCAAATCCTTATCTCCAGGGTCTATTTTTGGAGAACCCAAACTCACACAGAAGGGCTCTGAAAGCAGACCATATAGGTTTCAATCCCAGTGCTGATGCTTCCTGGGTGAATTTGGAATATTTCATTATTTAAATATTTAATTATTTCATCTTCTTGTGCCTCAGTTTCCTCATCTATAAAAAAGCAGTAATAATTTTACCAACCTCATAAAATTGTTGTGGGGTTTAAATAAAATATAACACACAAAGTGCTCACAACAGTGTAAGTGCTCTGTAAATATTGGCTACTGTCCTTTTTTCTTCTTCTTCTTGTTAAATGTTGCTAAATGTCTTGGAAGAGGCAGGACTTGAGTTGACTAGGGAAGGACCAGTAGAGCTGAGAAGATGAAGGAGAGGGCCACACTGAGCAGAGGGAGTGAGAGATTCCACTTTGGAACTCGCTTCTCTGTCTAATAATTACAGAAGATTATATCCTTTCTAGATAATCTGAAAATACCTTCTTTGAATACAAGGTAATTTATTGAGATATCGTTTTGTTTTGTGTCTACTGCAGAAGAATGAAGATACATGAAAGGATTTCCCCCATCTTTCGCATTCCTCCTCTGGATGGAGGAGTTGCATCTGGTTTCCATGGGCATCTGTCCGTGTTGCCATCGACTAGGACCAGGGCCAGGCGACAGTGGGGAGCAAGGAAGCCAGAACCAGTTTCCAGGCCAGAGGTCTCCTGTGAGGCTGAGCCTCTCTCGGGGGCCCGCTGAGGTCTCTGCTGCCCCCTCGGACTGCTGGATTGTGGTTGTTTGCTGTTGTGGTTGTTGATTCACTGCTGAGTGACCCTTGATATCTTCCATTCCTGCTCTCTCTTTGCACTAGGTTAGTGCTGCTCTTGGGCAGCCATGATCCAGCCACTGTCATGGAGAACTCGGAAAAGTCTGCAGACAGCCGTGCTGGCTTGCCACTTCCACACAGCTCCCGCACATGCTGCCCCCTCTGACCTCCACGTCCTTCCCTCATCCCCACCCCTCCCTGAGTCTCGGTCTGCCTCCCCATGACCTATCAGTGTCTGCCATTCCTCCTCCTCTGCGTTCCTTCCCCACCTGGAAAACTTCAGTCTGGATGAGCCACCAGGGATGGGGTAAACTTTCTGTCTCCTCATCAGGTATTCTCCCAAATCCACTGTCTGTGCCCTGGGTTTTTCTTGTTGCTCCCGAGGCGTAGGCTTTTGAAAATCAAAAGCCAAGAACTGACTCTGTAAACGTTTTCCCAGGACACTGTGTCAAGCTGACTGGTGGGGAGAGGACACAGGGAGGAAGGGCAGAGGGGAGGGGAGAAGCACATCACGCCATCTAGCCCCTGACCACACCAGGAGGACATGCCGCCACGGAGCAGGACGCGGGAGCTTCCGCTATCAGGATGGGGAACCTGTTTCACACGCTGGTGTTTGCTGCAGGCTGTTTCCCTGGAAACCTGTGTAACCCCTAAGACTATTTGAATTTTGTAGCAAAAACTGTGTACATTTCCCTATCTAGTCTAATAGGTGTGGACCTATTTCAAAGTAACAGCAAATACCACAAATATTCCCATAAATCCAGTATTTGCAGGAAATGTGCCAGTCTCTGATCTGCCCTGATGTGAGTGTCAGAGGTGCTTCCAGGGCTGCTGCCCATCCCTGTAGCTGGCCGAGGGTCTAGCCCTGGCCAACAGAGCATCGCTGTGATTCTAGGCACGAGTGCACACTCAGGCCCAGTCAGGGCTTGGCAGCTCCCTCCGAGAGTGGCCAGCCGTTGTCAAGCTTCCTACTTTCTGGTCCTTCTGGTCTATACTCCTACAGCAGATGGTCAGGGTCACCTTTCATGAGAAGGGAAGATGTATTGGTAGCCAGGGGCCTGAATGCCATTTCTGGCACAAACACATTGCAGGTTGCAAATCCTTGCTCCACGTGCATGAAAAGGGCCATCAGTGGCCTTCAGGGCAGAGCAGAGTTTCTGAAAGTGGGTTCTGTGCAAAAGTAACAGATATTATTTAGAAATAGGATTCTGTGGTCAAATATATTTAGCAGGTCAACTTCCCAGAGTCTTTAATATACAACAGTGCATCGTACACGGTCACGATGGGGCTATTTATAATATGTGATGTTGACTAAATTCATGTGGCCACCAAACACCCTGACACTGACAGATGCGGGACTGTTGCTGGTGGGACGCATGTTGCGAAGTGCCGTGTGGCACACCTCTCTTGTTACAGTGTATTGTTCTGTGGTTCTGACCGCCGTGGTTTGGGGTTAGAAAAAATATTAGCTCGTCTAAGGCAGTGGCTGAGAAGCAGCAATTTGGCATCACTAAGAGGCAGCAACTCATCATCCCTATACATTTCCAGATACTAAGAAATCAATGGCTGGATTCTTGCCACTACTCATTGCAGCTGAGCTTTTCTGGCTTCATTACTATTTGTCTAAGGTCCAAGTCGTTTCTTTTCTTTATGATTTCTTTTTTAAAACACAAGCACAAACTTCAATGCCCTAAAAGACCATATGAAGTGCCTCAGTGTCTTTCTAGGTGAAAAACCAGTAGCCAATTCATTATTAAATTAATTCATCCACCCACTATTTAATACCTACTGTGTACTGACCCCTACAGAACATCCAAAGTTTAATGAGGCAAAGTCCCTACTCTTTAATATCTTCTGGGTCAGCTCTATCTGATGTCTTCAGCCATTTATGTTCTAGAAAATGTGACAGTAACACATTTATAGATACACGGATCCATCTGGAGATGAAAGAAGTAAGTAGCTGCCCTAGTTTTGGTGCTGTGAGGTTGGAAACTGTTCCAAGGCAGCAGGATAAGGAAGGAAGATCATTACTTTACTTCCACTTAATTTCAGCGAACTTCTTGGAAGAGGTGGTATTTTGGAAGATCTGAAATAAGGGCATTGGCTGCATCTCAAGACGAGTTGTTCAATGTGCGTGTGAGGATCCAGGCTTGGGACTGTCAGCATAGCGGCTGGAAGCAGGTAAACTGCACCGACGGCTGAGAGAGGGTGACACTGGGTGTTCTAAACCTCTTTGTTCACTGTTGCAGACAGCATCTCTTACATCTCCTAACTCCCACCGTGGGGAACTGTCAAGCCAGAGTCTCATTATAATCTTGGCCCCTTAACAGCACAGTTCATCCAAGAATGATAGGGCTTTATGAACAGAAATTAGGCCTTGGACCAAGTTGGTAATAAATCATAAGTTTCATTGCATAGGTGAAGAAAAATAACCAGCTATTGGATGACAGATTTGCCAGGGAGCAAGATGGCAAGACTCCATGTGGTCATTTCACAAAGGGTCCACTGTGGATTTTGACTGACTGGTGGGGGTGACTTTCTTTGGGGGAAGCAGTGTGGAAGGACAATAAAGGTAAAAGATAAAAGGAGGGATAGTTGGGGATGGATGTTCCATCAAAATCCTTTGAACCCTCAGAGAAATGGTAGCATGATATGATGCTTAATAAATATCAAAGCAGAAAACTAAATTATTTTTTCTATTCAAGCCTAATGAAGAACTAGGTGAAAAATTGGGGAGTTTTTTCTTTTACTCAAAGTGAACAAAAGGCCTATGAATAATGTTAGGATGTGACCTCATGTGGTTAAAAATATTTGTGTTGCCTGTATGTAAAATGGCAGGTAAGCCATTTGGGACCAGTGTGGGCGACAAGAAATGTAACACATAAGAGAGAAGAGGAAATGAAAACGCGGTGGTAACAGACTTGGATTAACACTAGTATTTTCAAAAGAGCCCAAACAACTCCAGATTCAACAGAAGCCCTTTTGCCAAGGACTCCGACACACTCTGTCTATCAGCAGGCTTGCTGCCGTTGCCCGAGGAACGCCTCGAGCATCTGCCCTTTCCCCGGAATCCTTCGTGCCAACCCTGTCTTATTCTCACCTCCTAATACTGGAACCGACATTGTGTGGCCACAAAGCTCAGTCAGGCTGCTCTGTGTGCTGCCACCGAGTTGTAATCCGCCTCATTTGATTTTGCGATGCTTACACACTTAGTCATTTCCTTCTCCGTGTGTAACAGAGGACGTTACAGATAATGAACGAGATGCCCCTTGCCTCACCTAAACAAGGAACTTCAGACTTGTCCAGGTTTGTGTGGCGACCTGCTGAGGCGGATAAGCCCCGAGATGCCTGATTACTGTGAAAGGCCTGGAGCCTCTGCTTCGGCTGAGAGGGAGAGGTGGGGCCTAGAGTCGGGAGTTCTAGGTCAGGAGAGGGGATGTAGGGGGCTGTGCCCCTGTCTGATTCCATGGACAGTTTGTGAGTTCTTCTAAGAAAGAAGGGTTAAGAACAAAAACTGGAGGAGTCTCTGGGAGGCTCAAGGTCAGGAGTTTGAGACCAGCCTGAGCAAGAGCGAGACCCTGTCTCTACTAAAAATAGAAAGAAATTATCTGGACAACTAAAAAATATATAGAAAAAATTAGCCGGGCATGGTGGTGCATGCCTGTAGTCCCAGCTATTCGGGAGGCTGAGGCAGTAGGATCGCTTGAGCCCAGGAGTTTGAGGTTGCTGTGAGCTAGGCTGATGCCACGGCACTCTAGCCCAACAACAAAGTGAGACTCTGTCTCCAAAAAAAAAAAAAAAACTGGAGGAGTTGTTTTTAAAATGTAACCTGTGATACTGGGGTATGATTGGAGGATGGAGGTGAGGTGCCCAAACAATGTTGCTTGGTTCCCCCATCCCCAGGTGGCAATGTGTTGAGGAACTGGGAGGGGCTACTTTTCATACTAGTGCAGAAAACTCAGCGTCTGTCCGGCTTCATGAAGCATGGCAGTTTTGAGGAGAGGGGCCTGTGATGAAGCGACTGCAGGCTGGCCAGGAACCTGGTATGGACTTATGAGTGGGCCATCATGTACTCTTCCAGAGAGAAGGAACTTAAAACATTGAAAAGAAGGAGCCAGTTGGGGGTTTGAGACAGAAGCTGCTAGTGCCCACCAATATCCATGTGCTGTGCTCCCCCTGCGGGCACAGCTAGACGACACTTCCTACTCCCCTGGTATCTAGGTTCCCATGTGATTTGCCCTGGCTAGTGAAATGTGAGTGGAGGTGTTGGATGCCACTTCCAGGTCTGGCTCCTAAACCTTCCGTGCGATCATCCACACTCTCTCCCTTCCTTCATCTGCTGGCTAGATGCAGAGAGGAGGAGGACTCTGAAATCTAGCCAGCAGGAGGAGGACTCTGAAACCCTAGAGGGTAGCAGAGCCACAGAGGGAAGGAGCCTGGGTCCCTGAGTGACTGCATGGAGCAGTCTCTCCTACCACACCACATCCCCAGCCTCGTTGGACTGAGATGTGAGTGAAAATTAAAATTTGTTGTAATAAAACACTAAGATTTGGAATTTGTTTATTACAGCAATTAGCACCCTGAATAGTACAGAGCTGAAGCTGAAAAGTCATGGTGTAGAGAGAGAGGCCGTGGTTATCTATCTCCTTCTCAAAAGATATCCCCTGAAGTTCCCAGAAGTACAAATATAATAAGAGTAAACACACATCCCTAGGTAATGGGGCTCATGACCTAACTGGCTTGCTTTGAGTTTAATTTCTTCTTAATCTCCTGAATGGAAACATTTGTCTTCCTCTCCATAATACACTCATGTTTGCTTTACAATAAAATTAATGTTTATAAAGATTTAGTCCTCAAGTTAAATTGACTTTTAACCTATGCCTTGGCATCCCCACGTTAAAAAGCCACATTCGAGTTTGGCTCTGAAGATTACTGTCCTGGTCATTTGGTAAAAAGCAAAGCTACTTCAGGGATCCACCTCTGCAGTGTTTGAACGAGTTAGCACTCTTTAGATTTCAGATGCCTGATTTAATTCTTTAAAAACAACAATAAAAGCAAACTTGATCCATTTTTTGTTAATGCTGACACTATTAAAAATGTTTACTAACTTGGTTTGACAAAAAAGAGAGTATTAAAAAAAAAGTCTGGAGACTTCTGTTGAAGCCAGGTCCTTCTTTAGGGTGGGGCAGCCGAGGTGTGAGGATGGCTAACACCTTTTCCCTGCCTTGTGTTTACACCTCGGCGAGTTTTCCTCATGCTCTTACTGAGGTCAGGCTGCCCGGGAGGGTGAGACGGTGCCAGAATGAAGCCTGGACCCTGGAGAGTCGGCTAAGTCACACTTGATCTTCAAGCAGGAATCCATCAAGACTACTTAGCCAGGGAGGAAGTACCTGAGCCAGCTCCTCGCCAGACTGAAAACTCCCAGTCCTCTTTATCTTTCCTCAGTGTTCCTATTTGCAATTCTTTAATGACTTATCTGGGTGAACCACTGAGAAATTCGCTGTCAGAGGCAGATCGCTGAGCTGCTGCCATCATCCAAGGAGTGGGCATGAAAACCTTCTGCACATCTCGCTGCCTTAATTTTATCTTATGATCTTTGCCACTGACTTAATGACCATTATGTTCGCATAGTGCCTTGAGAAAAGTTGTTGAAAATCAAAATAATTGAAAACAGGGACCCCAAAGAGGTATTTGTACACCCACATTCATAGCAGCATTATTCACAACAGCCAAAAGATGGAAGTAACCCTAGTATCTCTTGACAGATGAGTGAATAAACAAAATGTAGCATGGGGACACAATGGGATATTATTCAGTCCTAAAAAGGAAGGAAATCCTGTCACATGCGACAACATGGATGAACCTTGAGGACTTTCCATTAAGTAGAATAATCCAGGCTCAAAAAGACAAATATTTTTTGATTGCACTTGTATGAGATACCTAGAGTAGTCAAACTCAGAAATAGAAAGTAGAATGCTGGTTGCCAGGGACTGGGGGGAGGGGAGAGTGGGGACTTCTGGCTTACTGGGGACAGCGTTTCAGTTTGGGAAGATGAAAAACGTTCTGGAGATGGATGGTGGTGACAGTAGCACAACAATGTGAATGCACTTAAGGCCACTCAATTGTACACTTAAAAATAGTTAAGATGCTACATTTTACGTTATTTAAAAAATTGTAGAAGAGGCACAGCATTGGAAGAAGGTGTTCCCTCATCCCCTCTCACCCCAAGATACAACTCTGCAGTTGGAGTAATTTATTTAGTTACATATTTGCACATAAGCACACGTTTTGTAATTGATTTTGCTGCTTTGGGATCCTGAACAAAATAATAAAATCGTAATTCTCTCCTTTTTCTTCACAGAAAAGAGCCAGGCTTTTGTGTCCTTAATTTCTGTGTTCCCGTGGCCCACGGAAAATGATCAGCTTTTCTGTGCTTTAAAGGCTGCCGAAAAGACCACCACCCTCGCAGGTCTGTCTTTGGTCGTTCTGGCCTCATCTAGGGAGGGTCAGGAGCTGCCCGAAATGGAGAGGGGCTGGAGCAGGAAGGTGGCGCCCCGGAATGCGAGATGGGGGCTTTGACGGCTGAGAGAGATCCAGCCTCAATTCTAGGCAGGGGTTGGGGGTTTGTGGGTTTTCTGGGGCCCCAGAGAGTAGTTATGTTGATGCCTGGGAGAAGGAGGAGCCCCTGATTGTAGAGGTTCCCAAGGCAGAGGCTGCGGTTGGCAGGAGGTATCCCAAGTGTGCACACTATGACAGCTGGGAGAGCAGTGCCACTGAAGGTGTCCCACCAACGCTGGTGGCGGCAGCAGGTGGCAAAAGGCGCAGTGCACCCAGGACAGCCACCGTGAATGAAGGAGCAGGCCCTGCCTTTATTTTTTAGGACCACCTAAGCTTCCTATTCTCGTGTCAATCGCTGGAGGGAGGAGAGGAAGCCGAGATAGGCCGGGCTGTGGGGGCAGCAGGGGACAAGCGCTCAGAGTTGCATGTGAGTCAGCTGGGAAGAAACAAAGACGCGTGTCACTGCCCACACCTTAACAAACGGCTTGGAACATTCCCCGGCTCTCACAGTTGTACATGGTTTACTCTACATCCAATCTGTGGCTTCCATTGTCTTCTCACACTGTGGGACACTTCAGGAGATACGACAGATGGCTGTGTGTGGCAATAGCGCTTGCTCCCCACCGGCAGGGTGGATTTTCATCAACTCCTTTTTCTTTTACCAAAAAACATCTTTCTTTACATCAAAAGCAACATATTGTTTTGATATTGTAGAAAAGTAGAAGAAAATTTAAATCCCCATATGCTACAAGGACTGAGATAATCGCTGTCACCATTGCAGTGTATTTCGTTCCCAGTATTCCCGTGCACTGCTTCATCTGTCCTTAGCCTGGTCCCTCTTTCAGGTCCCGCTGCCCCAGGCGTGCTGATGCCCCAGTAGTAAACCTTCCACAGTCCCCAAGCACTCAGTCCTATGGTAGCAGATGGAGTTAGGAAGGTGGTGTGTGACATGAAACAGAGAGAAAGCTTATTTACCTGTGAGGGACACAAACCTACCATCTTCTCAGCAGATTCCTCCCCAACTACACCTACTCTCGATACAGGCAGGCCAGTTGACATTGAGCTGGTTCCAGAAGTTTATTGGAACTTACACAATATTTATTTTTAAAAACAAGATTGTAAATGGTGGCTAGGTTCCCAGGCCAGCTCACAAAAACTGAGGTGACCAATGTAATTTAGAAATCACGGATAACAGTTCTGAACAGATTAGATTCATCCTGAGCCTTCCTGAATTCTGGTCTTTTTGGGACCCAAATCCCATGTCTGGAATCCCTCCACCTTGTCTTGGCCCCTCTAAATTCTCGAGGTGTGTAGAGTTGGCTGGGCACGCGGCAGGGTGGGGACTCAGGTGGGAGAGGCACGGTGTCATCCCCAAGTTCTGTGCTGCTAGTTGAGGAGTCAGGGTTGAAATCATGGGCTTTGGAGTCAGTTCTGACCAGGTTCAAATTCCAGCTCTGCCTTTCGTTAGCTGTGTGGGTTTGGGCACAGAACCTCTTTGGGTCTCACTTCTCTCATCTATTAAATGGAGACAGTAACACTTATTCCTAAGGACTTACCTGAAGATTAGATGAGACAGGATATCATTTTTCAGACTTGAGAATATCTATGTGTTATAGATGCCCACTGCTGATTTGAATTATTTAAATTAGACCACAAATAACTGATGAGTAAGGGAGGTAATACATATGTTATTAGCTTGATTTAGCTATTCCACAATGAACACATATCCCAAAACATCATGTTGTACACCATAAATATATACAATTTTAATTTATCAATTAGAGGATAAATTGGAACCTTTCTGAAATGTTGACAAATATACGCTTATACAACTATAAAACCAAAGGCAAGTTTACAAATAAATAAAAACCAAAACCAACTCAACAAAATTGGAATTGATTAGTGTGATAGATGATGTTATTTTGCTGAAATTAATTCAGCTTCTCGAAATGTTAGTTTCCAGCGAGTGCCAGGACATGGTTGGTTTGAACTTGGCATCCCAAGCCCACCATATGCTGCACAATGATTCCATTCGCCCCAAACCTTTCTCTGGTCTAGAGGTTGTGAACTGGAGGACCATAGGCTGCATGTAGCCCATGGACATGTTTTATTTGATTCTCATAGTATTAATTTTTAAAATTAGTTTCTATTATGAAAGAATTAAGAAATTTCACATAAAATTTGCCTTCCCAGCTTCTCTTGAAAAGCTGGAAAATCTAGTCCCCTGGGGGCCCACATTTCCTAGCGACCACAGGGGGTGGAGCTGGATGGTGGCCCTTTCTAGCCTGAGCCTGGGCTTCTAGTTTGCCACCAACTCTACGTATCCTGCCAGCCCCTGTAGCATTTGGGTTCCTGATCCCTTCTCTATGTGACTTAGTGAAAAACGTCTGTCCTTTCTTTACCAGCCAGTGACAATTAAAACAGCACTTCTGGACACCAACAAAAGATAAGAAACCCAAGTGCAAAAAGTCACTGAAATAATGAGCAGCCTGTAGCTATAATGTGCCCATCCAGGTGACCTGGCCAACTTACTTTTGCAAGGGTGTTTCCAAATTGTTATTGAAATGGATATACAAAATGTTAAAAATCTCTAAGGGAATTCTTAATCCCTCTGAGGTCCTTGGACCCCAGTTTGAGAACTACTGAGAAAAAGGCTATCAAGCACTTAGGAGAGTGTCTGGGACAGAGAAAAGACTTAATAAAAGGGCAGGGGCCAGGATTTTGGTGGTAAAGCCTGAAGAATGGTCCCTACTGGCTGCCCATTTGACATTTGAGCTGTTGGGTTGTGTTTATTGACGTTCAATTTATGGCTTACCATGGTCTGCAGAGCTCCTTCTTTGGGATTGTCCACCCCCTCTGAGTGCTCTGTCACTCAGACTTCTCCCTCCTGGACCAGCGTAGCAGAAAGGGGCCCCTTCCCTCCTCCCTTGGAAAAGACACCACCCACTTTTAGCTTCTCAGAGTCGTTGTGTTCAGGTTGTTAATCCACACTGCTCCTGGAAGACAGATTATATGCAAAAATGAAGTCGAGGGCTTCTAGAAATCAATCAGGCAAGGTATTCACTGATTTTTTTCCCACACCACTTTACAAAAGGAGGCGGGAGAGTGAGGCGAGATATTGTGCTTATGTGATTTGAACAGTCTTAGAGAAATCAACAATACCAGAGAAGGGTAGGAGTGTAGGTCTGGAGGTCACTCACCAGAACAAAAGGATGCCTCCGAGCATTATCTAGGGTAGGGACAAATTGCTAAGTCCCAAATGTCCAATAAGAATCAAGATCACATTGATCACTATTGAAGAGTGGGCCCATGGCCTGGACGTTGCTGAGAAGTATATGGACAAAAAACAAAACTATAGGACATGGAAATCCATTGTCTCTGTGCACATTAAACCAAGTCTTCAAGGCAGGCATAGTCCAACCTTTTGGTTGTCTGAAGCTCTTAGTTCACAGAAAGCCGCATCTGAGTTTCCCCGTTGGCTGACGAGGAGTAAATAGTGATGAGAATGGGGAGTCAAGGAGGAGCGGGTGGGAAGGAAGTGGTGTCTGGGTGTCGCGGGAGCCGCTGGAGGAGCCCTGGAGGGAACTGCTCAGCACGGAGGACGGGGAGGATGAGAGGCCTTGAAAAACTTCTCTGAGAGTTGGTTGGCAACATGTGACAGACAGTGTCTGCTCAAGGGCAGGACAGGTCACAGGACTTACAGAAGCCAATCAGTTCCTCAAGGTCCAAACCAACAGCGCACTCCACACTGAGCATAGTCGTGCCCAGCCCTGCTCCACTGGAACCAAGGGATGGGGCCACCGACCATGACCACCTCTAGAGCCTGCAGGGCCGGGGAAGGGTCTTCTCTCCAGTGGCTGGCGCTGCCTGGAACTGAGCAGGGGACTGTCCTTGCATTATCATTTGCCCCCCTCCAGTCCATCCCAGCAGCCAGATTGATACTCCCATTGGAGGAATCACACTGTGTCTTCCATGAGGCAACAGACAAAGGTTTTACTAGGTTAGGACATTGTCCCTGAAGGCCTTGTTACAACATGCATGTGTTACTTGGGAAGGTCACACAGGAGCATGTTCTAGGCCACTAACATATGCCTAAGAGTTACTGAGGTAAGTTTGCACAGGGAGAGAGGGAAGGAGAGCAGAGAAAACAGTCTGCAGCCTGGGGAGAAGGCTGAGAAGGAATGCAGAGTAGCACAGTGGTCCCGAGGGCCCAGAGTCCGGGAGGACACTGAATGCCACCTCTGCAGATAGAAGTAAGGACACACTACCCTTGTCCACTTAACCAGACCCAGTGAAAGCTCCCCCTGCCAGCGATGGCTAAAGAATGCCTTACCCTGACCTTCAGAACTGCAGCCTCAGGGGAGAAGGGAGAGGAGAAAGAAGCTTCCTCTGGAAGCTAACATCTCCCACTTTGCAGATGAATAGATTGAGGCTCTGAAGAGTAATGTTGTGAAATTGTTAGGGACTTACAGGAAGTTCTGGGCCCATCCTCATGCATTTAAACTTTGGACAAGGTCTGTATGAATTGGTAGAAATATTTAGTTTCATTTGTGTTTTCTCATGTTAACTCATGTGCTAAGAACACTACTGAGAATTCTCTATGGTGTATTTCTGTCACGGGGCCAGCCTGGACGCAGGACACAGAGGGACTTTCAAACTACCTTCTGACTGTGCACAGCTGAATTCCAGAGCCCAGGAGTCTGGAGAAAACTTTGCCCTCAGTTCTTATAAACATAAGAGACACTGAGCCTGAGGAATTAAAAGTCCTTTGAAGTGTGATGTGAGAAACCAAAATAGATACCCCTTTATCAACTAAGACCCTAAGGGTTAAAAAAAAAACTCAGAAAATTACCTAAGAGTTGAGGGTTCGGCGCCTGGCCGGCATGGCAAATTTATAAATTCCTACAGTGATAAACTCCCTAACAAGAGCAGCTATCAGTTCAATTATCCTAACTCTGATTTACAACCCAGACCCCTACAAATCTGACTCAACAGAGGACCAGCCTTAGAAACATTCTTCTCTGAGCAATTATAGACCTTAAGGCAATTCCAGCCAGCTTGCAGAGGCTGGCACAAACTGTCTTTGTGTCCTAGAGTTCACTTTTTGACACAAAGAGCCTAATCCCTCTTCATTTTAATGCTAAAACCCCACCCCAAAGTGAACATGGGATGTATATTACATACCTTTACCCATGATTCATGCATATAAATAAACAGCTCTTCCCCCAAATCTGCTGAAGATATTTGGCCCTGTGAGGCATAAAACCCAACTGTCCTTCCCCTTGTTGCTGGAAAAACCAAACTGTACAAAATTTCAGAGGTTTATTCTGAGCCATGTGAGTGAGTGTGACCTGAGGAAAACACGAACCCAAGATGTCTTGAGCAAGTGGCCCTGAGGTGGTCAGATTATAATTCTGTTCTATGCATTTTGGGAAGCGGAAGTTACAGACAAAGTCATAAATCAATACATGGAGATTATACGTTGGCTTAGCCCAAAAAAGTGGGATATCTTGAAGTGGGGGCTTATAGGTCACAGGTAGATTCAGAGATTCTTTAATTTGCAATCAGTTAAAAGAGCAAGGCTTTATCTAAAAACTTAGAATCAGCAAAAAGAAATGTCTTAGAATCAGCAGAAAGATAAGAAGTCCGCTAATCCTCGTGTGATGCTATGCCATAGCAAGGCACAATGCGCAGAACTGGTGGTCTGCAGACATGACTTCTCTCCAGGCCCCCGTGAAGGAATGTGGAACAAAGAGCAGAGGTCAGAGTTCAGTCCTCACCCTCTGCAAAGAGAACACTTTCGGTCCACACTGCAGACTTGCTCTTTCCGGCTTGCAAACCAATATCACCAGTAAAGCTCTCCTTTCTACTATTACGTATTTAGCGATCCTGGTGATCTTTTGGATGACAAAAATAAGAGGGGATATTTAAACCCAGGGTATAGTTCCTCAGATTAAAATTAAACATTTCCCTTCATTATCCTGGGGTTTTTTTGTTGTTGTTTATCTGTTTGTTTTTTTGTTTTGTTTTGTTTTGTTTTGAGACAGGGTCTCACTTCATCACCCAAAGTGGAGTGGAGTGGCCTTGTCATAGCTCACTGCAACCTTGAACTCCTGGGCTCAAGCAATCTTCCTGCTTTAGCCTTCCCAGTAGCTGGAACTATAGGTGTGTACCACCACGCCCATCTAATTTTTCTAATTTTTTTGGTAGAGACGGGGTCTAGCTATATTGCCCAGGCTGGTCTGAAACTCCTAGCCTCAAGCAATCCTCCCTCCTTTGCCTCCAAGAGTGCTAGCATTACAGGCGTCAGCCACTGCACCAGCCCATTATCCTGGTTTTCCTTACAAGAACAGAAGAGGTGGATTCCAAAGCAATTCTGGTTTTTTTTTTTTTTTTTTTT
>NW_012140080.1:6402099-6454538 GCF_000956105.1 Propithecus coquereli
GTCCAGCTAATTTCTTTCTATTTTTAGTAGAGACGAAGTCTCGCTCTTGCTCAGGCTGGTCTCGAACTCCTGACCTTGCGCGATCCACCCGCCTCGGCCTCCCAGAGTGCTAGGATTATAGGCTTGAGCCACCATGCCCGGCTGCAATTCTGGTTTTGTACCACGGTGGCTTAACACTTGAGTAAAAACTCCAGCTTTAGTCACTGTCATTAGTTCAATTGTGTCCCCCATGAAGATATGTTGAAGTTTGAAGCTCCAGTACATAGAATGTGACCTTATTTGAAAACAGGGTCATCACAGATATAATTAGTTTAGATGAGGTCATACTGAAGTAGGGTGAGCCTTTAATTTGATATGACTAGTGTCCTTATTTTAAAAACAAGGTGAATATACAAGGGCAGAAGGCCACGTGGTGATGGAGCAGAGTTTGGAGTGCTGCACCTGCTAGCCCGGGAACGCCCAGGAGTGCTGCAAGACCAGAAGCTCGGTGAGAAGCCTGGGACACATCCTTCCTTGGAGCTCCCAGGAGGAACCAACCCTGCCTACACCTTGATTTCAGACTTCCAACCTCCAGAACTATAAGAGAATAAATTTATGATGTTTTAAGCTACCCAGTTGGTGGTAATTGTTAGGACAAGTTTAGGAAACTAATATAGTGACTTTGCATATAATTGGACAACAGAAAAAAATGAATTGGACGTGACTGTAGCCAAAAGATAATAGACTAGTGAGAGGATTAGCCCCAGTCTGCGAATAGGTGGTTTAAGAGCCACCAGTCCCCATCACTTGCCCATGGCAGACATGATTGAATGATTACAGCGTCTCTCCCACAGGGCCAGGCTAAGGCCTTGGAGTACTTCTCAGCAACGTGCTGCAGCTGCCACTAATGTCAGAGATTCCTGCCCTCTTCTGTTCACTTCTTCAAGCTGTACTTAACTGCCTTGAGCCTCCTTAATCTACAGTTCACTCTTTCTCTAAGTTTTTAGTGAGCATTGGGTAGATTGAACCACCAGAAAAACTGCATGGCTGGGAGACAGAGTGAGAAGTAGGGTCCAGCCCAGGATGGGTAGATGGTTGTCAGGAGAGGGCAAGGCTAGTGCAACCAGCAAACATGTGGGTTTTATACGTATTCTGCCCCAAATTTGAGCCAGCAGATGTTATAGATCACATTTAAAGACAATGCCATGAGTATCTAACAGTAAAGTCTTTGTTCTTGCTTGGCCAATTAAAAACAAAATTGTTTTTCTTTTAAGGAAAAAAAAAACCTAAATAACACTCTAATCTTCAACAAAGCTATCTGCAGAAACGAAGAGTTCTTGCAGTGTGAGGTTTTAGGGCTGTGTATTAATTCGCAGGGGGATCGTTGCTGGCATGGTGTGAAACTTGTGTGCACTCCCGTTCTCCCTTCTGTGGGGCATGGAGACAGCAGCATCGGCCCTTTCCTGGCCAACGTTTCTCTGCCTTTCATATCTGCTCTACTGTTCTACTGACACCAATCTCAAATGAATTTTAAACAAAGACGTGTCTCATCATTACACCCACTTAGCCTGCTGCCGTCTGTCTGTTGTCACATTTCTGTCTGTCCGTAGATCTTTGGAATAAACTAACCATGAATTTTGTCAGACCTTATGTCTCTTCATCTGTCATCTTCGTGCCCTTCACACTGACGTACGGTGTTCAACTTTTTAATCAAGCGTTTACTGCTGGTGGCATTTTCCCCCATTCACTTCCTACCATTCTGGTGTCTGCATCGCATTAATGCGCAAATTAAGCAAAATGAAAGACTTCCTTATTCAGTTGAGAATTCACAGTTCTGAGGCTAAAGACTGGCTGGTTTATTTTTTAATAGATTTTTATAACACCAAGTTTTGCTGCTGTGTGGGAAAGCGGGAACATCCCCAGACATTTGCCTACTGTCTTTCCTTTTCTCCTTCCTTGCTTTTCTCTCTTGCCCTCTCTCTGTTTCTTCCTTCATTTCTTATTTATTTATTTAACAGTGGTAAAACATACATAAGATTTACCATTTTTAACCGTTTTTAAGGGTACCATTTCGTGACATTCAGTACATTCACATTGTTGCGCAACCATCACCACTATCCATTTCCAGAACTTTTTCACCATCCCAAAGAGGAACTCTGTACCTATTCAACCATGATTCTCCATTTCTCCCAATCTCTAGCCTCTGGCAACTACTGTTGTACTATCCATCTCTATGAATTTAAATCCTTCATTTCTTCTAAAATTATCATTTCATTATGTGGACAAAGTCATACTGATATAGATTTATAAAAGCTAATTGATTACCTATACCTTATACTATACACAAAAATTAACTCAAAATAGACCCCAGCACAGATCTAAATGTAAAAGCTAAAACTAAAACATCATATACCCAATGGTGAGAAACTAGAAGCTTTCTGCTAAGATCAGGAATAAGGCAAGAATGTTCTTTCTCACCACTCCTTTTTAATATTGTTCTGGAAGTCCTAGCTAATGCAGTAAGACAAGAAAAGGAAGTAAAAGATATACAGATTGGGAAGAAAGAAATAAAACTGTCTTTGTTTATAGATGACATGATTGTCTATGTAGAAAATCTGAAAGAATTGACAAAAAAAAAAAATAACTCCTAAAACTAAGTGATTATAGCAAGGCTGCAGGATACAAGGTTAATACATAAATGTTGATCAGTTTCCTAAATACTAGCAATGAACAAGTAGAATTTGAAATTAAAAACACAATACCATTTACACTAGCACCCCAAAAAATGAAATATTTAGGCATGAATCTAACAAAATATGTACAAGATCTACATGAGGAAAAATATTAATATAAGACTCTGATGAAAGAAATCAAAGAAGAACTAAATACATGAAGAGATACTCTATGTTCATGCATAGGAAGATTCAATATTGTCAAGACATCAGTTCTTCCCAACTTGATCTATAAATTGAATGTGATCCCAATCAAAATCCCAGCAAGTTATCTTGTTGATACTGACAAGCTGATTCTAAACTTTATATGGAGAGGCTGAAGACTCGGAAGAACCAGCACAATATTGAAGAAGAACAAAGTTGAAGGACTGACACTACTCAACTGAAGACTTACTATAAACCTATAGTAATCACAAAAGTGTAGTACTGGTAAAAGAATAAACAGATAAATCAATGGAACAGAATAGAGAGACTAGAAATAGACCCACATAAATATAGTGAACTGATCTTTGACAAAAGAGCAAAGGCAATACAGTGGAGAAAAGATAGTCTTTTCAACAAATGGTGCTGGAATAACTGGACATCCTTATGCAAAGATACGAATCTAGACACAGATCTTACACCCTTTATAAAAATTAACTCAAAATGGATCACAGACCTAAATGTAAAATGAAAAACTATAAAATGCCTAGAAGATAACATAGGTGAAAGTTTAGATGACCTTGGGTTTGGTGATGACTTTTTAGATATAACAATAAAGGCATGATCAATGAAAGAAGAAATTGATAAACTAAACTTTATTTATTTATTTTTTTTTTTTTGAGACAGAGTCTCACTCTGTTGCCCTGGCTAGAGTGCCGTGGTGTCAGCCTCGCTCACAGCAACCTCAAATTCCTGGGCTCAAGCGATCCTCCTGCCTCAGCCTCCCGAGTAGCTGGGACTACAGGCATGTGCCACCATGCCCGGCTAATTTTTTCTATATATTTTTAGCTGTCCAATTAATTTCTTTCTATTTTTGGTAGAGATGGGGTCTCACTCTTGCTCAGGCTGATCTCGAACTCCTGAGCTCAAACGATCCACCTGTCTCAGTCTCCCAGAGTGCTAGGATTACAGGCGTGAGCCACCACGCCCAGCCTAAACTAGACTTTATTAAAATTAAAATTTTCTGCTCTGCAAAAGACATTACCAAGAGAATGAAAAGATAAGCCATAGACTGGGAAAAAATATTTACAAAAGATATATCTGATAAAGGATTGTTGTTCAAAAGATATAAAGGGCTGGGTGCAGTGGCTCACACCTATAATCCTAGCACTTTGGGAGGCAGATGCAGGAGGATTACTTGAGGCCAGGAGTTTAAGACCAGCCTGGGCAATATAGCAAGACCCTGTCTCTACAAAAACTTTTAAAAAATTAGCCAGGCATGGTGTTGCATGCCTGTAGTCCTAGCTACTCAGGAAGTGGAGACAGGAGGACAGCTTGAGCCAGAAGTTTAAGTTTACAGTGAGCTATGATCATGCCACTGCACTCCAGCCTGGGTAACAGAGAAAGACACTCTCTTTAAAACTATAACAAGTTTAACAATTGAAAAAAACCCACAAAATATACAAAAGACTCTTAAAACTCTACAATAAAAAAATAAATAACCTGATTTTAAAATGGGCCAAAGACTTTAACAGATACCTCACCAAAGAAGATACACACAGATGGCAAATAAGTGTATAAAAAGATGCTCCACATTATATGTCATCAGGGAAATGCAAATTAAAACAATGAGATACCACTATATACCTATTAAAATGTCCAAAATCCAGAACACTGACAACACCAAATGTTGGCAAGAACATGGCACAACAGGAACTCTCATTCATTGCTGCTGAGAATGCAAAATGGTACAGACACTCTGGAAGACAGTTTGGCATTTTCTTACAAAAATAAATATCTTCTTAGCATATGATCCAGCAGTCATGCTCCTTGTATTCACCCAAAGGGGTTAAAAACTTACATCCACACAAAAACCTGCACATGGATATTTATAGCAGCTTTTTTTGTAATTTGCCAAAACTTGGAAGCAACCAAGATGTCCTTCAGTAGGCAAATAGATAAATTAACTGTGGTACATCCAGACAATGGAATATTATTCAATGCTAAAAAGAAATGAGCTATCAAGCCATGAAAAGACATGGACAAAACTAAGTAAACTAGTTAAACTAAGTAAAAGAAGCCAATCTGAAAGGGCCATATACTGTACAATTCCAACTATATGACATTTTGGAAAAGGCAAAGCTATGGAGAGAGTAAATAGGTGAGTGGTTGCCAGGGGTAGGGGGAGGGCGGAATGCATAGGCAAAACACAGGATTTTTAGGACAGTGAAATTATTAATATTCTGTATGATATGATAATGGTAGATAGATGTCATCATACATTTGTACAAACCCGTAGAATGTTCAACAGCAAGAGTGAATCCTAATGTTAACTATGGAGTTCGGGTCATGATGATGTGTCAGTGTGGGCTCATCAGCTATAACAAATGTACCACTCTGGTGTAGGGCATTGATAATGGGGGGAGCTATGCATATGTCAGGGTAGAGGGTATATGGGAACTGTCTATACTTTCTGCTAATTTTGCTGTGAACTTGAAGCTGCACTAAAAAATAAAGTCCATTTAAAATGAAAATAAATTAATAAATATTCAGATGAAGGTACCAGCGTAGTCGTGTGTGTTGAGGGCCCATAGATGGGCCCTCATGGCTCATAGATGGCTTTTTGCTACAATCTCACAATGTGGAAGAGAGCAAAGGTTCTCTCTTATAACGGCACTAACCCCATTCATGGGAGCTATGCCCTCGTGACCTAATCACCCCCAAAGGCCCCACCTCCTAAAACCGTCACCTTGGAGGTTAGAATTTCAACATGTGAACTTCAGGAGGCACAAACATTCAGACCATAGCAACGAGGATTTTCATCCTAACATTATTTAAAAAGGACAAGTGAAATGATCTAAATGATCAATAATGGAGAATTAGTTGAGAATATTATGGTATATACATAAGATATTCTATAATCCAACCATTAATAGTCATGTTGTTTAAGTCATATATTGATACAGATTTTATAATATACCATTGAGTGAAAAGAAATCTGATTACCAAACCATATTATCGTACCATTCCACCTTCAAAAATAATTATTGGGTCCCTGAATACATAGAGAAGTCTGGGTGACACATGCTAAAATACTAACATTTGTTGTTTCTTGGTGGTGAAATTGTGGGTAATTTTAATCTTTTTTCTTCTCCTTCTCTTTGCTTTCTGATTTTTCCATAAGCTTTCAACAAGCTTGAATGCTGTGTATTAATAGCACTAATGATTTCCAGAAGCCCCTGAGCCACGTTAAGAGGAAGGAACTCTGGCATGATTGTTCTTTGACCACTGCTGCTAAGAAAGGGTAATGGGAGTGCCTGAGCATGGCCTTGAGCCTTTTCTACCTCATTCCTGCCCCCAGGAATGTGTCTGAGATCACTGCAGGTGCAGTGATATCATGAGGAGATACTTGCCTACCTCCTGGGCCCAGCATGCACCCACCCTGCCTCAGTCAGCTCCCGCATCCTCCAGCCACAAGGGAGGTGGGAGGAAGGCCCAGGGAGACCAGAACCACAGCAGAGGCCTGCAGATGCTCTGGATCAGCTGTAACTTCCCTCCACCTGCATAAATTCAAACCAGCAGAGGAAATTTCCTTCCAAGCCCAGACATTAATGCACCACCAGGAGATTTCAAAGCCAGCACCAGCCTGACAGAGAGCCTGGCAAGAACCTGATGTTGCCAACGGCACCCAGGGAGGGGAAGGTCCAAAACACAGCCTCAGGCAGGAAGATCAGCATTCAGCGGTCACACCGAAGCTCTCAGCTGGGGTCCCCTTGCAGGATCTGACTGTGGGTCCCGCCAAAAATTAGGACTTGGGTTTTAATTATAATCTCCACCAACCTCCACTGTCTGCTCCTGCACAGATCTGCAGTTGAACTTGTCCTCTGTCCATATATGAGCATCCCCCACTCTCAGATGACCAGATCCCTTTTTGATCTATCTAGCCCCAAGTGTTCCTTCAGGAAACACTGTCAGCCACATGTGGAAGCTTCTAGGTGGGAACACAATTCAGATCCACGTGACACACGTGCTCAAGTCTCAACTTCACCTCTGCTATCTGTGTGACTGTGGCAGGTGACCCCCAATCTGAGTCCCACCTCGCTCATCAGTGAATATAGATAGTACTTTCCTTACAGATTTGTTGTCCAGATTACATGAGATAAAGGGGTTTACAAAGTGCTATATGCTATGAAAGTTGGCTATTATTAATCATGCCTAGGGAATTCAGACTCCATATGGCTTTTCTACATAGAACTTTCTTACACTTTGCAAAGGTTTAAAAGAAAAAGTGATCTAATAATCCAATACAGAAAAAATATTTTAAAAAATTATTTCTACTACGTTTGGAAAACCACTAAGTCCTTTCTAACCTCTCTCTCCTCCCACACAGACATCTTAGCTCTACAGGTGAGCTATAGCTAATGTTAAAAACAAATCTATTTTTCCTTAAAAACATGATGATGGAATGGGCTGTGAGTAAGGAGGGGAGGACTGGCAGGACAAGCCATAGGGGGGCACAAACTGAGAACATTCTGGAGGTTTTCAAATTCCAAGGAGTACAGTGTGTGTAGAATGAGAAAGGCAGAGGGGTGGGATAAGGACTATGTAATATCAGCATTTCAGAACTGGGTAGAGAAAAGCTTCCAAAAGAGAATAAGGAGTCCTCTAGGTGGGCATGGCAGAGACCACCAGTTTCCCAACATCATTCTCCCTTTCTTCCACAATGGTAGAATTTTTAGCTGGGTGCATGGTCAGCCAGCTAAAGACTGTATTTACCAACCTCTGCTGCAGCTGGATTTGACCATGTGTCGATGTTTGGGCTAATAGGATCTGAATGCAATGTGTGTCCTCCCCTATGTATTTTTCCCCTTTCCCCATTCCCAGTGGTGGAATGCAACTGTGGGAAGAGCCATCTTGGACCATACAGACAGATGGGATTCCTGAGGATGGTGGAGTAACAGGATAGAAAGAACCTGGGCCTGGGACAGTTCTGCAGAGCAGAATCAACACACCAACTCCAATGTTTACATGAGAGTGGGATAAAATCCTTTGCTTTTCAAGCCACTATTTCTTTAGGTCTCTGACATGTGGCTGAACAATTATCTATTCTACCCAACATATGTAGGAAAAAGACAATCTAAAGAAGGGAGTGGTTAACAGAGAAAAATGCAGCTGATAGGTCAAATAAGACGAGGGCTGATAAGCTTCTTCTTGGCCAAACAGAAAGGAATTCACCAGTGACCCCAGTAAGAGCATTTTCAAAGGATTATAGGATCAAAAGCCCAACTCTAAGAGTGGACTCAAGGTGAGGAAGGATAGACAGCAAGTGTAAGCACTTTGTTAAGAAGTTTAGCTGTAGGGAGGCCATAGCTGGAAAGTAACATTGGAGTTGAAAAAATCCTGCCTCATCTCTTTCTTATTATTTCATGGGACTCTCGAAGAATGAGAATCCATCCTAACAATAATTGCTTATGTTCTCATCCGATTTACTTACTGATGATTGTGTAATAAACTATACCAAAACTTGGTGACTTAAGCTACAATAATTTTAATGTCTCAGGGTCCTGTAGGTTGACTGAGTAGTTCTTCTCTTCATACAGTGTGGGCTGGGGCACTGGGATGCCTGGAAGGCCCAAATGGCTAGCTGCTGGTGTTGGCCACTGCCTGGGAGCTCAGCTAGGGCTGTCAGCCAGGGGCCCTGGTTCTCCTCCAGGGGCCCTCTCTACTGCTTGAGCTTCCTCACAGCATGGCGGCTAGGTTCCAAGAAGAAGCATTGCAAGAGCACAAAAGCATAAACTGCTAGTACTTTCTAAGGCTTACGCCTGAATCTAACATCACTTTCACCACATTCTATAGTTTAAAGCAGATAACAAGGCAGCCCAGATTCAAGTGGAGGGCACTACCTAAGCACATGAATACAAGCAGGCATTGGAGACATGAAAATAAAAAAAACTAATAAGCAAAAATGACCCAGAGAGGAGGGAGAGGTTGCAAAGGGAGAGGAGGAAACTTTGAGGAGTGAGGGATGTGTTTTTATCCTGATTGCAATGATGGTTTCATAGGTCTTTACATGTCAAACTTATCAAACTGTACACTTTAAATTTGTGCAATTTATCACATACCAATCATACCTCAATACAGGTATTCTAAAAAAGAAAGTAATCTATTTACAGAATAAATATTTCAGTAAATTTTGGTATATCCATTAGGTGGATATGTCATAGCAATTATAAGTGATTACGAAGAGTATAAAATAACATGAAAAATATTTCTGATCTAAGAACAAATGAAAAAAGCGGGTATGAAATTCTGGGTACACTGAAAAATTTGTAAAAATGTATATGTGTGGGCAAGGCTAGGAAAACATGTGAAATGAAAACACCTCCATTAGGGAGGTGGAATACGGTGGACTGTCCTCTTCAATTGTCTACGTGTTCTGCTATGTTGCTGTATCTTTAAAAAAATTAATCTCTTGATCCTTCCATTTTTGAATTCATTTCATTATCCGCAGGCCCTCCGCATGGGTCGGGCCTCTTCAGCTCGGGCTCTGGCAGTGTAAATGCTGTGTCTGTCTAAAGCACTTTGTTCCTGTGTGGGTCGCTCCCGATGCTGGGCCACTTGCTCCAGGCTTGAGATGGAGACAGTCGGGGCTCTTGGGGAGTGACGCAGCACTTCTGCGTTCGTCAATCCTAATCACGGCCTTGCTCGCTCTCCCACCTGGGGCTGTCACTCTGGCTTCCAGACCCAGACAGGTTCTGTCTCACAATTACTTCCTTATTAATCATTCCCCTTCCACTTCCTTTTTCTGCCACCTTCTTATAAAACACACTGGCTTAGCCAGCTCTACGTCTGAATCACCGCCAGGCTTCGGCTCCCTCGCTCTCCGTCCCAGCTGCTCACCCACCATTCAGCGGAGCCATGCAAGGCTTCGTTTACCTCTGCAGGATCCAAAACTGGGGAAACAGCTAGAGCCGGCATCAGCTGCAGTTTCCCTCCTGCCCCTCCATCCCTCTCCTGCTTTCTTGACATGTTATCTTTTCACAAGGAAGCTACCTGGGGAAACATGCTATTATTCTTTCCTAGGTGTCACGCGATCGCAAAGGGACTCTTCCAGGGAGATGGGCTCGGCAGGGCCAGTGCCCAGAGCCGGGGAGAGGAGGGAGTTAGGCCTTTTAATCACACCCTTTGGCTCCAATATCCGTTTCACCTGCCACAGTGATGCTCACTGTCTACTTAAGATCAGCTCTGCCCCTCAGGGTGACGAGCAGCAAAAGACAGGCGATGGCAGGCTGACATTCACAGTCTCATGGGCCAAATGGCTGTCTGCACATTCAGAAGGATGTGTGGGCAGCAGGTCCATGACGGAGGAAGACTGCGAGCCAGAGCCAGAGAGGCGCCTGCCAAGCCCCTGTCACCTGGCTGCACGTGGGGGTGACAGAGGGCTGGGGTGCATAGGGAACGTGCAAAGAATGCAGGGGCGCCGTATTAGCGGCCGGCTCCCAGCCATGTGTGCCGTGGGGGAGGCACTTCACCTTGGAGCACGAAGCCCGATGTCTGTCAAACTGCTCGTCAAGGTGGCCATGCTGAGGCTCAATCCGATAAAACAGAATGGCAATGGGCTGTCAGACTGATTTGCTCTTAAAATGGGACTTGTTTGTTCTTCGGGCAGACAGCCAGTTTGCAGCGGGGGCAGCGCAGTTCACTCCTGGAGAAAACTTGGGTCCTCACCAGCCAGTAGGGCAGGTGGCCTCTGACGGCGGTTTCCTCCTGTCCCCAGTCCGCGTGTTCTCCCTCTAGGCAGCCTTTCAAAGCCATCTTTTCTCCTGCTTCTCTGCTTATATCTCCTGCTGCCTCTTTCACTGTCTTTTTGACTGTCTGCTTCAATTTAACACAAAACGTTTTTGCAGAAATACATTTCGTAAGTTACACTTGCCATCGAACAGTGCTAATGCTGGGGGGCAGTGGGGGAGAGAGGTGCTGGTGCTACTGCTGTGACCAGCCAGGCGGCAGCCTGGGATTCTGTGCCCCTCCGCTTTCTTCCTCTGCCCCTCCCTGCGCCTTTTCAGGAAACAAAAAATGCAAGCACGTGCTCATGTGCATACCCACCCACACACATTCTGGAAAGAAATCGAGTACCAAAAAGTCTTCCTTTCCAGCATTCATGATTTGCATAAGTTAAAAATTTGCATATCTCGGACCATTTCATTATGATGTTGAATCTACAGTATTTCAAAACAGTGGGGGGGGAAATGATCAAGTTCCCTCAACGATTTAAAATTATATGTATGCCTCATCCAGAAAGCTTTCTTTGCAAGAAGAAACTGGGTGACTTTAGGAAGTTAAATTTATACATCGAGATTACTTTTTAAGGTTAAAAAATGCTAACTATAATGTTAAAAAGCGGTGACGCTTGTAATCCCTCAGACACCCTAAGTACTGGTGATAAGATGTTCTATTGTATCTTAGTTTTTACGGATTGAGAAACTGAAGGACAGACAGGAACGAACTCTCCGGAATCCCAGATCCTTGCTGGGCCCTGACAAGGTGGTGAGGTAGGGTCTGTTACACTGTAACATCTTTGCAGCAGCCCCTTGGGTCCGGAATACAGTGGGGACTCAATAAATATCTGCAGAATTTAACTCTTTTCTGGAAAGGACAAATGATATTAATATGTTGAACACGGAGACTCTTATTAGGACAATTAATTAAATCCTTATATTTTCCTCATATTTCCTAAGGGGAATTACCTGAGCTAGCAAAGTGTAGCCAGGAATGGACAGCAGCTGCCAAATTAAGACTGCCTTATTTTCCCAAAGGGATACTATTTTCACATATGGCATTAATTTCTGGGAGTTTGTGAGACAATTAAGACTACTTGCACGATTTTATAGAGATTTAACTGCCTACATGAGCTGTGTTGCTCAACTTGAGTTACTTCAAAGCCCCCAAGGATGTAAGTTTAGGTGTGTTTCCCCTGCCAGGTGGCAGCACTGAGTGAAGCCACAGTGCTGGGTGATAGGTTAGCCTGTGGTTCTCCACCCGGGGTACATGCTGGAATCACCTGTAGAGCATCTTAAGCCCTATCGCCCAGGTATCCCCCTAAACCAATTAACCCTGAATCTCGGGAGTCAGTTCCAGGCGTTATATTTTTAAAGCTCTCTAGAGGGGTCTCAAAAGAGGCACAAAGAACGAACAGTCAGAGGAGAGAGCTCCTTCCTGCTTTCTACAAGCTCTGAGTTCAGTGGACAGTATCAACACAGAGCTGTTCAAACTTTACTGTGTACACACATCACCTGGGGTGGCTTCTGACTCAGTAGATCTGGCGTATTGGTGCAGATGCAGCTGGTTAGCACGACACGTTGGGTGTCAAGGATCCAGAGCTGTCCAACGTGGTGGCCACGAGCCCTGTGTGGCTATCGGGCTTGTGGAACGTGGCTACTCCAAGTAGAGATGTACTGTAAGCATAAAATAAAACACTGGATTTTGAAGCCTTAGTACAAGAAAATGTAAAATGTCTCAATAATAGTTTTTATATTGATTACATGTCAAAATGATAATATCTTAGCTATATCAAGTTAATAAAATACACTATAAAATTAATTTCGCCTATTCCTTCTTTCTTTTTTTAATGTAGCTACTAGAAAATTTTAAATCACTTATTGACTTGCATCAAATTTCTATTGGACAGTGCTAGTCTAGAAAGCTGATTACTGCTCTGTGGCAATTGTGCAGTAGCAAGGGGGTTTAAATGGGACTGGATGTGAATGCAGTTGCTGGGTGAGTCGTTCCCTCCCTGGCACTCAGATCCCATAGGTATGCAAAGAGAACAGTCATGGCTGTCATTTATGAACGCTTACTCTGAGCCATCACTGTCCTACGTGCTTTGCATAAATTGTCTCATTCAGTGTTCACAACAGCCCATGAGGTATTACTGTTATTCCCATTTTACAGATGGGGACTTTGAGGCAGAGATAGCTCAAGCAACTTGCCTACGGCTAGCAAGTGAAAGGGTGTAGGCTTGAGCTGTAGAGGACCATACGCTGGCCTTCCTCTGCTTATACCCCCTGTCTTAATCCATTTGTGCAGCTATAATAAAATACTGCAGACTGGGTGATTTATAAACAAAGGAAATTTATTTCTCACAGTTCAAGAGGCTGGAAGTCCAAGATCAAGGTGCCAGCAGGACTGTTGTGTGGTAGGGGCTGCTGTCCGCTTCCAAGATGGCACCCTGTCACTGCATCCTTCAGAGGGGAGGAACACTACGTCCTCACATGGCAGAAGGGATGGAAGGGCTAGAGGTGCTTTCTTCAACCTCAAGCCCTTTCATAAGGGCACTAATCCCATTCAAGAGGGCAGAGTCCTCATGACTTAATCACCTCCCAAAGGCCACACTTAGTACTGTTACACTGGGGATTAAGTTTCAACATGAATTGGGAAGAACACCCTCATTCAAGCCACAGTACCCCTCCTCCCCTTGCATGGAGCAAAGGGACCATGGGGCCAAGAGGACGTGCCTACCTGGAGCCCATGCCCCCTCCCCTATTCTAGAACATGCTCCCCGATTGGTCTCAGTGGTGGCCGAGGGCAACCTTTGGCGGGGGTGTGCATGGAGCCTAGAATCCTTCAGCACAAGATGGTGGGAAGAGAGGTGGGGCGGGCGGAGTGCTGGGGGCTTCTAGCTATAGTCTTGCCTGGACCCCAACTAATGTTAGGGGGAGGCCTTGCCCCAGGATCTGATGCCAAGACCCGCAGTGAAAGGGATGACAGAGCTGAAGGTGTGCTGTGCTCCAAAACCCCAGCACACGATCACTACGGGGAAAAGCACTGCTACTGCAGTGACCAAGGCTGGTGGGATTCTGATCTGTGGAAGTCCCTTCTCTGCCTTAGGCAGGAGCCAACATAAGGGTGGCGCTGTCCCATCCCTGCCTCCTCACCGAGCACAGTCAACTCAAACTCAAAGGGATCTGCCTTAGGAAAAGTGGTCCCTTTGCACTGGCAAGTGAACAACAAGAAAGCCTCTCCTTAGAAATAAACCACAGTGCTGGAACTTATTTCAATACCTTGGTTTAGTGGCACTGAAAAACTCCCTGGCTTTGATAAAGAGTCCATTGTGTAGGTGCAGACAGATGCAAAAGGGAAGAACAATATATCTGAATTTTCTTTCCGTGAAATACCGATGGTGGTAATACATGCCCCTGTGCCTTGTTTGCTGAGTACCTTCGTTCCATTCTCAAGTCTTTCAAAAGAAGATACTGGAAAACAGAATGTTGCCGGACCCCTCCACTGTCTTGGCCAGTGAGTGACAGGAGCCAAGCCTTGCGAGCTGGAGTCCTAGGGCTCTATAGCTATTGCTGGGAAACATTGTTTTCTTCTGTCTGCCTTCCCTGGGCCATTCTTGCCCGGGAAGCTGATGGGGACGCTCTGATCAACTCCAGGCGGGGCAATTGTGCTTAGCAACATTTAAATAGTCCCCTTCTCTAAAAGCCCGTCCTTGGCCTCATTCTGAGTCCCAGGTTCTTGCAACATTACCTTTTGAGCTGCAGTAAAATTGACATTGCTCTTAAATGGATGCGAAGTAAGTTCTTGCCTTTCCTCCACAGGGAGGGACAGAAGAAAAGGGAGCCGCAGAGGAAAAGTCTCGATAGCCTTAAAGGTCAGGTCAGGGTGAAGGAGCCCGTTCTTATCTCCTCCCAGATGAGAATCAGAGGCAATTCATTTACTTGGCAGCACAAGGGGCTGTGGGTGGACACTGAAAGAACTTCCAGATAATGAGGATTTTCGAACTCTGGAATGAGTTGCCCGGGTAGCATAGAATCTCCTTCCCCCGAGGTCTTTAGAGGCAGAGGCGAGACCCAGGGAGGATTTAAGTGCAGATTTGCTTGCATGGGGAGGAAAGAATTAGCTTTGTGTCTCCTACAAGAGGACAATGGGAGCAGCTAGCTGAATAAAATCAGTCTTTCCCCTCCTTTCTATGTCTTCTCAAGCAACTAAAATAAACCATGACAGCAGTAATGACTACTTTGCATTGTATATTTCCAAAACACTTTCATGTTACTTCAATGGGTTCTTAAAGTGGCAACTCTAGGAGTTAGAGGGGAAGCGTGTGTGTCATTATCACCATTGGCAGAGGAGACCTGAGTGAAGAGAGCTGCCCACACTCGCACAGCTGGTTAGCATGGGAGCTGGGGCTGCACGGGTTTCCTGATCAATTGCTCTTTTCAGCTAATGTTTGCAACTCTGAATCCAGTGAAATATTAGGGTTGGTAGGGATTCTGCTACAGTTTAATTAGCATTTCTGAAAATTTTCTATGTGTTTGAAAATGAAAATAATATGAACTTCCCACCTTATCTCCTTGTTAACATTTAGCTGGAAGGCAGGAGGGCTTGACTTCTAACTAGCCTCATTAGAACCGACACAAACTGCAGATGCAACTATACTGAAGGAGGGGGGTGGTGAAGAGAGAACATGCTCTCCTCTGCCTAATTGCATGATCTACTTAGCTGTGAGACAGTGTCCCAGGGGCTTGACTCTAAACCAGAAAACCTGGGGGAACATATTGTTGGGAAGTGCCCAGCCTTGCTGGAAGCAGATAGACCAGATGCTCTGATTACAGCTTCATCATCCCAACTTGAGCCCTGCATGGCTCCTTTCCTTAAGAAATGTAGAGTAAAGAAGCTGCATTAAAAAAAAATCAAAACCTCTTTACATCTTTTCTATAGATACCAAGTCAAAGAAGGGAGTAGCCAAGTCTCTGTATTCAGAGGGGTGGTTTTTTTGGGAGGTGAGGGAGGTTTGGAGGTGGTTCTAGTATGGAAGTCAGCTGCCAGTATTCACCTTCTGATAAATTATCAAATGCCCTGCCGGCTCCCCACCACCCCTGCCCACAGCCGTCACCCATTCGTATTTTAGGATACAAGCTTGTAACAAAAAAATGTCAGATATAGGTCAGCAATGGCTATGAAAATCAGGACAATAAATATTTACCATTCTTTAGTATTTGTAAACATGGAAAAAATGGCATATTCATTACTTCTGTAGGAAATATCAATATAGGCATTGAAAAGAGGGGATTATATTTTTCTGCTGTAAGTTTTCAGTCATATATGCAATATATACATACATTTATATAAACATGTATGCATATACAGGTATGATACACGTGTGGGTATATCCCCTAGACACACATCCTTCCCTATATAAATAATCGAATGTGTGCATGCCTAGGTATGAAAATACCACGTAGACCAAACACACACACACACACACACACACACACACACACACACACAAGCCTTTTAATGTATGATGACTCAGCAGAACTGGGTATCAGAGATTTTTGTTTTGTTTTCAATTGAATTCATGGCACCTTTAATTTTACCCCTTTGTAACAAAAGGTATGGGACTCCTGGCTAGGACAGCAAACAGTTCTTTTTTTTTTAATCTGAGGAAGGAAGGAGGAGTTTTAAGAGTTAATTGGAGGCCGGCGCCATGGCTCCCACCTGTAATCCTAGCACTCAGGGAGGCTGAGGTGGGCGGATTGTTTGAGCTCAGGGGTTCAAGACCAGCCTGAGCAAGAACGAGACCTTGTCTCTACTAAAAATAGAAAGAAATTAATCGGACAACTAAAAATATACAGAAAAAATTAGTCGGGCATGGTGGCGCATGCCTGTAGTCCCAGCTACTTGGGAGACTGAGGCAGGAGGATCCCTTGAGCCCAGGAGTTTGAGGTTGCTGTGAGCTAGGTTGACACCACAGCACTCTAGCCTGGACGACACAGTGAGACTCTGTCTCAAAAAAAAAAAGAAGAGTTAATTGGGTGGTGCAGATCTCTAGAAAGCCACTTGCCTCTCTCAGCTAACAAGGAATGAAGGAAGAAGTAGAAATTCCCATGCCTGCTCCCACCAGGACCCTCCCTCTGTAAGGAAGTTGGTACAACGCTTCTCCAGGGCAGGCTGGTGGTATGCATTCACTTTGACCCAATTCCTCCTTGAGAAATTTCTCCTAAGGAGAGCACTGGGCAAGCATGCAGAGATAGAAGTACTGGCATGCACACTAGTGAAAAATTCAAGAATTGGAGATGCTGTAATGAGTAGCCATTCAAATGGTGATGTAGATCCATATTTCTTGCCTGGAAAGATATAAACAGAAAACCCAGTAAAGCTATTATTCATTTTGGAAAATAACAGTCAGATGACAAAGAATGAGGGAGAGGAGGAAAAGGGAGAGAAGGTGAAGTTGGAGAAGCAGAGACAGCATTATCGTCTCTAGATCTAACTACTGCTGGCAGGACCTAGAGCTTGAATCTGAGCATTCTGCATGTGGCGTGAACGTCATGTGCACATTCATCAGCTAGAACATTCTGCAGAAGTTAGGCAGGTCTACCCCCGCAGCAGGCCTTTTGCTAGGGTTGATCTTTCTGTGCCCTTCGCCAGACTCCTGCCTCGCTGGGAGCTCTGCTCTTTCCGCTGGGAAGGGAAGCAGTCGGAAAAATGATTCATGCAAAGATGTAAGTGATTCATCGAGTTATGGGAGTCCTGTCAAAGTCTTTATATTACAAAAGAACCATTCAGGGAAACTCTTGGCTTGCTGGAGACTAAATTTGTCTAACTATTGAAAGTTAACTTAGATTTGTGCCAAAGCTCTTAGAATTTTACACAAATTTTTAACCTAGGAATTCCATATTTAAGAATTTATTCCAAGGAAAAATCATAAATATACAAAACGTTTATATCCATATTCATTATAGCAGCTGTTTATAACAGTGAAAATTAACACCTGCCTGTATGTCCCACAATAAAGGGTTGGATAAATTACATTAGCTCCATTTAATGGAATACGTGATTTTCTCTAAAAATATTGTTGTGGGGATAAACTATTGTTATGGTAAAATGTTCACAATATGATATTAAGTGAAAAAGCAGGTCTGAAAATGAAATAATCCCAATGTTTTTTAAAAAGCATAAAAACATCAAAATGTTAAAAATAGTTGTTCCTGAACTATATTCCGTTCCTGATTATTTTCTTTATTGAATATAGTCACCTTTGAACGAAATAATGTTATTAAAATTTTATTTTTTAAAGGCACAGGAACCCAAAGTTTACCTATACTACACCATAGCGTCCTATGCTGTGAACTTCACAAGGACACGTATTAGATCAGTCTCAGGATATCACTGTGATTCCAGCACGTAGCACGATGCACCCAGCCAATGCATGTGGAAGTTCTCCATAAATATCTGTTGAATGAATGAATGAACAAATGTATGAACAAAGTGGTAGCAACAGGGGGTCCAAGATGGAGGAGAAACTCACAGCCGACTGCACACAGCTGTCTGACCTCCTCCATGTAAATTTGATAGTTAAGCTTCACGGGACGAGCCCCATTCATCTTTGGATCCCTCACAGGGCCTTGCCATGGTAGGGGGAGCGCAATACTTATTGCAGAAAACTATAAATGATGGTTTCCCTTAGTTCTACTGGGGTCATTTCTACAGACTTTCCTGTCTCTGCTAAATGCATGCCCTGCAGGCAGATCATGTGTTGGAATTGGAATGATAGCCGTTGCAATAGGAAGTTATGTAGTGGGGGTTAGGTTTGTTATAAAGCAACAGAAAGAAAACAAAGTAAGAATGGCTTTAAAAAATTAAAAATCTATTTCTTTCTAATGTTCATGAAATCTAAAGGCAGTAGCCCAGGGTTGGAATGAAGCTCCATGGTTTCAGGGACCAAGGTTTCTTCTACTTTGTGCTCTGCCACAAATGGCTTCCATTCCCAAGGTCACCTCATGGTCCAAAATGGCTCCTGGAGCTCCAGGCATTACTTGAATGTTCCAGCCAGCAGGAAGGAGGAAGAGGAGAAGAAAGGCACGCCCCCCCGCCTCCAGAAGTTGCACATACCACCTCCACTTATGTTACAGTGGCCAGAACTTTGTCAAGAGAATTTGGTTCGGGTGTGGTGGTGCACACCTGTAATCCTAGCACGTGGAAGGCCAAGGCAGAAGGATTGCTTGAGGCCAGGAGTTCAAGACCAGCTTGTGCAAGAGTGAGACCCCATCTCTACTAAAAATAGAAAAAATTAAAAAATTAGCCTGTAGTCCCAACTGCTCAGGAGGCTGAGGCAGGAGGATTGCTTGAGCCCAGGAGTTTGAGGTTGCTGTGAGTTATCGTGACACTACTGCACTCTAGCCTGGGCGTTAGAGCAAGACTCTGTCTCAAAAAACAAACAAACAACAAAAAAACCTTAAAAGAAAAGGAGAGCCTGGTAAATATAGATTTTATTCTGGGTGCCTTGTTCACAGGTCCTGTTTAGGAGTCTCTTCCTGTGGAATAAGGGGAGAAATGACACTAGGAAGCAACTGGCAACTTCTGCCACTGAGTTGTCCTCAGTCATCTTATCACCAGCCAACATGAGTTTCATTGAAGGTGCAGCATCTGCTGTGATGATGTAGGGAAAGCTACCGCTATAGTGGCTTACGATTAACCAGGTGTCAGACCGTCTGAGACACAACAGACTCCTTTAGTTGCCGTGTAATGGTACATTTCCATACCTGGCATGTTTCCCGCGGTGTCACAGGGGTGACCTGGGTCACTGCTCTCTGCCTAGCTGCCAGGCCACCAACCGCAAGTCAGCATCTTTCCTGCAGCAGCGACTGCTTGTGTCCTGCACACCATGGCTGCCTGCAGCACTCAGAACACCAGAGGAACCAGGAAGCCGCAGTTAGGGATTCTCGTTACATACGTGGGGAAAGAAGTAGAAGAGGCCAAACTTTCGGAAAACACCTTTAAGTTATTTGACTCACCCTTGCGAGGTCACAGGGTGCTGCCCTTTCTGACATTGCCACAGGACTGGGCCAGTAGATCTGAGAGCAGAAAAGTAATGTTGACCATTTTAGAACAGAAAAAAAGGAATAGTCCTGTGTGTGTGTGTGTGTGTGTGTGTGTGTGTGTGTGTGATAAGAAGTAGATAATAACCCTATTAGCAGCTACCATTTAGTTAAGTACCGTGCAAGCCCTGTGGTTGCCAGCATCCAAGACAGCCCCAGTGGTCCTTGCTTCGTGCCTTGTGTGGCCCCCTCCCATATTGAATCAGGACTGACCTGAAAGACCAATAGAACACAGTGGAAGTGGTGATGTGTGACTTCTGAGGCTAAGTCACAGAAGGCATTGCAACTTCTGCCTTGGTCTCTCGGACCGACTCCTCTGGGAGAAGCCAGTCATCATGCTCCAAGGACACTCTAACAATCCTGTGGAGAGGCCTATGTGGAGTGGAACTGAGGCCTCCTGCCCAGAACCAGCACCAACATGTCAGCCATGTGAGTGAGCAACCTTAGAAACAGATCCTCCAGCCCCAGTCTAGCCTTCAGATGACTGCAGCCCTGCCTGACATCTGTGAACCTGGTCAGGCCCTGAACCAGAACCACCTAGCTAAGCTGCTCCTCAATTCCTGACCCTCAAACACTGTGAGATAATTAAACATTAACTATTAACATTAATTGTTAATTTATTAACAATAAACTTGATTATTCTTTAAGCCACTACGTTTCAGGGTACTTTGTTGTATAGCAGTAGACAACTGATACAGCTTTTATATATAATTTATTCATCACAACAACACTCTGAACCAGGTATTCTTATTCCCATTTTACTGATAAGGAAACTGAGGCTTAGAGAGGTTAGTTAATTTTCCCAGGATCAGAGCAGCTGGGAGAAGCAAAGCTGGTACTCTGGTGTAGCTCTGCTTGCATAAAACTTACACACTAGAGGCCGGGCGCGGCGGCTCACGCCTGTAATCCTGGCACTCTGGGAGGCCGAGGCGGGAGGATTGTTTGAGCTCAGGAGTTCGAAACCAGCCTGAGCAAGAGTGAGACCCCGTCTCTACTAAAAATAGAAAGAAATTAATCGGACAACTAAAAATATATAGAAAAAATTAGCCAGGCATGGTGGCGCATGCCTGTAGTCCCAGATACTCGGGAGGCTGAGGCAGAAGGATTGCTTGAGCCCAGGAGTTTGAGGTTGCTGTGAGCTAGGCTGACGCCACGGCACTCTATCCCAGGCAACACAGTGAGACTCTGTCTCAAAAAAAAAAAAAAAACTTATACACTAGAGAATTGCTCGCTATGCTGCAATGTCATGTGGACCCATTTAGGATTTCCAGAATACCTGGAGGCACAGAAAAGCCAAACGTCCCTAAACAAACTGATCATGGTAAGGCTGATAGTGAGGGTTACATGGTAGCATTCAAAAATTATATAGACCCTGCTCTAAAGTCCATAGCCAGTTTGAAATTCAAGCGCATGATTGTGTTGTGAAAATCAAAGTCCAGTTACCCCTGGGACTGCCTGCCAGGACAGTCCCCATTTAGTTGCTCGGAATGCAGAAAAGTTCCCAAACTCCCAGCAGAGTTTGAACAGCCTCAGAACAATTGCCTTTCCTAGGGCCTCACAACTTGATGTCGTTCAGAGGCGCTGTATTTAAAGTCATTTGAATTATAAAGGAGAGGGATGTGGTCTCTGGTTTCTCAGAGGCTAGAATGAGCTCTACGGCAAGGAATGTGGGGTAGAAAGATCTTTTTCCCTCTACTTTTTTTCCTGTGAAGGGTCAGTTTCCATTTAACATTTTGGCTACCTGCCAGAATGCTGACAGTGCCAAATTCGGTTGCTACATACTTGACGGCAAAAGGACGTGAGCATTGTTCTGAAGTCACGCAAATAATGAGCTTCCTCAGAAGCTTCTCCCGGACTAACTAGTTTCCACATGTCTCTTTCTGGCCAGAGGCCTCACTGAAAGACCAAGAAGCCATTTAATGTCTAATGGAAGCTTCTGGTCTTGTCCTATTGGCTAAGAAATCCAGGAATGTGGGTAAGAGAGAAGCCGGTCCTTGTTCTTCGGGCTTCCCCGCTGCACGCCAGAGGCAGATCTGTTCTGCTAACCACATAGGCAGCCGTATAAATGAATGAGGAAGGAAGGTCTCTTTCTCAAGAATGAAACGTCGCTTCTGGAAAGGAATTCATTATCTCCTTTCAGCTCCCTCAAACTTTCTATTCTATGGTTGATGCCAATATGCCCCTGAGCTCAAAATTTTGGCACCAATATTGACTATTTCCTCCATTCAGCCCTTCAAATTGAGTTAATCATCCAGGCTTGTCGATTACGCCTTGCAAATATCCTAGGGTGATTTCCTCTCTGTTTACCTTTGCCTTTATGTCATCACCTAGATAGGTACCTGTGCCCCAATCTCTTAGCTCTAAACTGCCTACTGCAATGATTCCAAATGTGTTCATCTAGCTGTGAAGACATGCATAATTTGTTCCTTCCTGACTTTATTATGTGCAGGTCCCAGTGCTAATCCTTCTACACACACGTGCTCATGTGTGTACACATACACACACACACACACACACACACACACCCTATGTGTGTACACCGTGCCTGGCACCATTGCTCACCTTTTATTCAGGCTGCCTCCTCTGAGATTTCAGATGTTCCTTGCAATCCTTTCTTTGTCCGTTTTAACCCATTCTGCAAGGAAAATTTGCTTACCTCCTCAGACACCAGTCCGCAGTGGTCTCTCCTGTCACTAATTCCACAGGCTGCTGTTTTCAGTACTGGACAAGCCACACCTAGGCACTAGCCCCGTTTTCTGGATCCCTCGGGCTTCTGGAATTCCTCTGGACTCATAAGTCTTTTGGAAAACAGAAATAGAACTGATTGACGGTAAAGCACATCCCCTGAGGACCTGGCTCACAAACGCTGCTAACCAAAGCCACTATCCCAGAGACCACATTGTGTTGAGATTCATGGTTTGCTGAGCAGAAGTAAAAGTATCCACTAATTAGCTCTGACCACAAAGGTCAACCACTCGAACACCCAGCAAGACAGGCATAATACAAAGCAACAGAAGGCCTGGAGAGAAGAAAGCTGCGGTGATTAGTGGTGCTGGATGTGGTTAGAGGTGGGGACAGGAGTTATGAGCAGCAGACACTCTGCAGTGGAGAGGCAAGTTGATGAGGAAGTGACAGAAGATAGCAGCTCTGTGGTCTGCAGAGGTGGCAACCAGTGCTCTCGCTCTCTCGCCCCCTCTTTCTCTCTCAACGGTATAGCCCCTAGGAATGAGGCAGACTCTGGGGAGAGCAGTAGCTTCCTGTCCTGCCATGTGGAACTCCTCAGCATCATACGTAAGCACCTCTGCAACGCTCTGCCCGAGGCTGCAGCTCAAGTGCCTACAGGTACCAAGTAGATAATGTCAATGTACAAAGTAGGGCAGGTATTACGAGTAGAGAGAGGTGGGGACTATGACAAATTAAAGAGCACACACCTCATCAAAAGGCAGCCAACTGCACATCTTAAGATACCATGTAGGCTAGACAAGACATGTATTTGGGCCAAATATGGCCCACAGGCACCCTGCCTGTAATCTCAGGGCTTCGCAGGTGTGTGTGCAGCCCATCACTAGGACCGATGATGTGAATGATCAACTTGGGTTGCCAACGCGTTGGTTAAGCTCTTTCAGACTACCAGGACTAATGTGATCTGATGGGGCCATTGTAATTGTGTCTTGGGAGGTAAGTCAAGGACATTCACCAGCTAGAGTAAGATTAATGATCAACCAGGGATCACAGCAGCTCTTTTGCCTCCAAAGAACTTCAGCTCAACTCTGGAAGGTCTAGGATAAGGGGCTGGCCATCTTACTGTTCCCTCAGTAGCAGCCATTGGTGGCTACCAAACAGAAGAAATCCATGACATAGTGTCTTGGGATTTTTATGTGAAACAAAATACATTTTTAAATGATAACAGTATGGTCTTTGCTTGACAATTACCTATTACTCTAGATATGGGATATAACTTATTTCACGCTCTGGTATATTTTTAATTTATATTTTTATTTTTATTCTGTGTAACCTATCTATGCATAAGGATATGCTCTGCCAATGTTCCCTTCTAGCTGAAATTTTCTTACCTACAGTCCCTTGCTAAAGTTATAACTTGTATGAGCTATTTATTGATTGGTCAGAGGTAGTCACATCACCCAAAGGCATCTGTGTATAGGCTGACAAAGACCTGTGAGTTGATTTACCTCAAAAGGCTCAGCCCGATAGAGCTGCCTACCTTAGTGGCTGTGCCATAGCTAAGACTCCCCTGCTATTATCATATAACTGTTTGGATTTCCTTCTCTCTAACTCTTGGTTTCTGCTTATTCCTGACTTGTCTTGCCTTATGTCTTCTCCTTGTATCACTCAACTTCTCTCTTATAGGCGAGCCAGCCAGTATCTATCAGTACGGTGCCCTTACTGGACAGAGCTCTCATGGCTACTGGCTGACATATGAATGGGTGGTTTGGGTCAATTGCCAAATGTTTAAGTCAACCTAGTTTTGGCCAAAGAATCACAGTCACCTGGCACCAAGCATGGGGACCCACTCATAAAGAACCCTTTGTGGTTATCCTCAGAAGGTGTGTGAGTATAGAAGATACTTACAGTGTCATGTCTACAACACCAGGTATCTTAAATTACATTCAGGGTATTCTATTTAAGAAGACAGTGAAAAATCAGTTAAAATAGGCATAGATACCAAAGGCTTAACTCAGATATATGGAAAGTGAGGCTACTCAAACAGGGTCTTCTTTCTGTATAAATTAGAGTTGTATTTGGCTGCAAGTGACAGAGTACCCAATTAAGAGAAGCTTAAATATAATAAATATGGATTTTTCTCACATAAGAAGTACAGAAATAGGTGGTTATTGGTCTTGGTTCAGTAGCTCTGTGATGTTAGGGCAGCCATCTCCAAGATACCTTTTGTTTGTGCCTCATGGTTACAAGATTGCTGCCGCAGAGCCGTCATTGCCATCTGTGTTCAAGAAAGGAAGAATGCGAGAAGGTCCTTGACAGCTTAGGTTGTCCCTTTTGTCAGTAGAGCAAAAGTTTTCTAAAAAGCCACCCACCTCCACCAGCCGACTTCCTTTTAACACCTCATTGGTCTGATCTGTGCCATTCTACCTGCAAGGCAGGCTGGGAAAGTGAGTACCTGGCTTTCCCACTAGATTGACAGCATCTTGTTTCTTAGGCATAGGGATTTTTTCACATTGTGTGTGCACCTGTCTATTTGTGGCTCAATGTACCATATGGTACCGAGTGCCTTAGGCAAGAAGTATAAGATAACAGAAAAAGCAAAGAAAAAAAGCATAGGTTTGAATACAGTCATTTACTGACTCTGTAATCTAAAAGCAATGTCTTGCTGAATGTTATTCTGTTGCTAGGTAAAAGTGGGTCCTAAATACCTCCCTATCGAGGTTGCTGTGAGGGTTACAGCGTATTTACAGTTCCTGGCCCTGAGTAGGTCCCAGAGTAACGATTCTATCGTGGTGTGCTGTGTTCTGTTTGATGGGTGTGCAGTGAACACAGGCACAGTAGAAGGCAGTAGAGCTTGAAGGTCAAGAGCACAGTCAGGCTGCTGGGTCCAGATTTCTCCTCTACCACTTACTTAGCTGTGCAACCTTGGAGAAATTGTTAGCCTCTCTTAGCTTCAGTTTCCCTATCTGTAAACCAGAGATAATAACAGTGCATCTCTGACAGGATGCATCTGGAAGAAAGGAAGAGATAATGCACAGACGGCACTGAGCACGGTGCCTGGCACAACGTATGCACCCGGTGAGTGTTAGCTATTACTAATATTGATGGCGTTTGTTCCTCTGTTAGCCCAGGACTAAACCTACTGAATCAAAAGAGCAGGAACATCACTGCTGAAACTCCTTGAAACCAAGTCATTTTCAATCCCTAAAATACACAGCTATTAAAACTGGAAGCAGCAGCATACTCAGAGTGGGGTGTTAGTGTGGAGGCCAGCCCTGGGTTCAAGAAACAAGAGGGTTGATTGTAAAGAATATTTTAAAAATAATTTTTTTTTTTTTTTTTTGAGACAGAGTCTCACTCTTTTGCCCGGGCTAGAGTGAGTGCCGTGGCGTCAGCCTAGCTCACAGCAACCTCAAACTCCTGGGCTCAAGCGATCCTTCTGCCTCAGCCTCCCGAGTAGCTGGAACTACAGGCATGCGCCACCATGCCCAGCTAAATTTTTCTATATATTTTTAGTTGGCCGATTAATTTCTTTCTAATTTTTAGTAGAGACGAGGTCTCACTCTTGCTCAGGCTGGTCTCAAACTCCTGCGCTCAAACAATCCACCCGCCTCGGCCTCCCAGAGTGCTAGGATTACAGGCGTGAGCCACCGCGCCCGGCCTAAAAATAATTTTTAAAATCCCAACTAAAATAAAAAGTTGACCTGCTTTTTGTTATCACCATGTGCCCATATTTCTAAACAATGTTAGTGATAAAATAGCCCCCTTCCCAAAACTTCTGTTTCTTAAGTTCCAAACGATGACTACAATTACTATTGAGTTTTAGTAATAGATCTGTAAGCTGCAAGTTAGCACATTTTTATTACTTACCCTTTAATAAATATTGTGTTCTACTAGAGAATTCCCGGTTATATAATCAGCCTCTGACACCTGCAGACAGGGTTTGTACTAGTTTGGAATTGTTGGAGCTGGCTTTGATTTGGGTCTCCTGAATATTCCTGTATGTAAACAGTAGGCTCAATCAACAGTGAGAACTCGATGGCTAGAAAGACAGAGACACGAAATTGAGTGACTTCAATTCTATTTGACTTTGGGGAATTTCTATTTGTGTTGTATTTAAAGTTAAAACAGCTAACAGATTGGGTAGGCACAGTGGCTCATACCTGTAATCCTAGCACTCTGGGAGGCTGAGGCGGGAGGATTGCTTGAGCTCAGGAGTTCGAGACCAGCCTGAGCAAGAGCGAGACCCCATCTTTAAAAAAAATAAATTAAAAAAAAAAAAACAAAAAACAAAAATAGCTAACAGAGAGTGAACTGTGAGGTATGATATTTTTGTTTGGCAAATGCAAATTTTAGTTCCTACATGCTATATTTCACCACATTCGAGTGATCTTTTAAAAGGAAATTATTCTTTTTAAATTATTTGCTTTTAAAAGTAAAAAACAGATCAAGAAGGTCATGCTCATTTCTGTTTATAACACAATTATTGCTGAAAATAATGTTGTTGTATAGAGGAGGAGGATGATAAAAAATGATTTGCTTTGGTAGCAAATACTCTTAGAGTGCCACCGCACAGGAGGGGCTTAGAATCCGGCGCAAGCCTCACTCTGCAATTACCAATGGGGAAGTTGCCTGAGGCCACCCAGCTAGGCAGTAGCAAAGAGACCCGACTGAAGTCTCCTAGCTATTGCTGGACTACTTTTTCCATCCTCTACTCCCAAGGTAACTGCAACAGAACAGCAGTCTTTGTGCTTCTCAAACTGTGATAGAGAACCAGTTTTTAGATTTTTCCACTCTATTGAAGACTAATATTAGCGCACAGCTCAGACCACTTGCGACTCATCAGGCGAGTTCGCGTCATCTAAACCTCCACCCTGTTCAATGAGGCAAGTCCACTGGTCACACACTTGGTTATAGCAGCAATATCAAGTTGTCATAAAGGTTTTTGAATGTTTACTCTCAATTTCTGTCCCTACTGTGTCATCCACTGATGACGGTTTCCCAGTCAGCTTTGAGTGGCTCTGTATGACCTCATGGAGTCCATAATGAACACTTATGGCCAGGAAACATCCCTGGATATTTACAAAAGCAAATTGTAGCCCTTGGGTTGCTCTGTCTTTGTTAACAATTTCTGGACACACTCTGTGAGATTAAGAGCTCAGATGTGAATCAGCATCAATACTAGCTGTGTGGCCTTGGGCAAGTGCCTACACCTCTCTAAGCAGCAGTTCCCTCAACCACAGGACAAGGGAACATTAATTAGTGCCTGGCTCAGAGAGGGTGGTCGGGGGGTATGAACGTGCAACCGCCGGGGGACTACCACATAGTAAGCCCTTGTACATATGAGCTATTGTTAGTGTCGTTGCCTCTCCTTCTTTTTTCTGGTTGTGAGGTGTGTCTGTTGGGGAGTGCTGCAGGTTATGTGTCATGGCATAGCTGTCACAAGGCAGCCCAGGGCAGAAATAGCTTGGAGCCAGGAGTCAGAGTTGTGGACTCTGGCATTGTTTTCTGGTGAACAGACATGGTCACTATGCTATAGGTGCATTCAATGAGCAATGATGGGCCAGGCACGATGGCTCACGCCTGTAATCCTAGCACCCTGGGAGGCCAAGGTGGGAGGATCGCTTGAGCTCAGGAGTTCGAGATCACTCTGAGCAAGAGGGAGACCCCATCCGTACTAAAAAATAGAAATTAGTCAGCATCATGGCATGTGCCTATAGTCGCAGCTACTCAGGAGGCTGAGGCAGGAGGATCGCTTGAGCCCAGGGGTTTGAGGTTGCTGTGAGCTATGATGATGCCACTGCACTCTACCCAGGGCAACTGAGTGAGCAAGACTCCGTCTCAAAAAAAAAAAGAAAGCACTAATGGGGCATCGTCCTGTCTCGGGCCCACGCTGGGCATTGGTAGAGGAATGGTCCCTGCTCTCAAGAGTCCCACATTGTGGAGGGAAGCAGAAGAGACAATGTCAGCAGGCATAGGAGTGCGGCACAGAGTGTGGATCCCATGCAGAGGGCCCCGACTAGCTCCACGGGGAGTATGTGCACCTCTCCATCTTGAGGTTCTGAGTTTGAGGCCACAGAGTGAGCTTGATTTGGCTTCATGTTACGGGGGGCACCTTCCTCTTCTTTCCTTCCCCGGAAGAGAGATTTTCCCCTCAGACACTCTTGCCCATCCTAGTGGCTTCACTCCCTCTCCGTGGGATTTGTCTGAGTGGTGACCTGGGAGAATGGCTGATGTGCGCTGCTCAGCTGCTGCCCTGTCTTCTCGAGCACGTCCCCTGCCAGGAAGCTGGTCCCCTGTGTGCCTGCCCATCCGTGGCCCTGTGGGGAGACCTGCCCAGGCCAGCCCTGCCTGCCAGTGGCCAGGGGAATGGCCCGATTTGGGTTTCCCTTAGCAACCTATTCGGCCATCTCCCGAGCTGCATCCCCTGCTCTACCTTTGTCGGTAATCAAAGATGATATATTTTGGGCACCATCTGCCGGATGGTTTTTGACTTATTTTTCAGTAAGTTGAGAACTTGGTCAGAGGGGAGCTATTTCTTGCCTCCCACAGGGACCCCAAGAGTTAGACATTGTATATCACTAGACAGACCTCAAGCTCCTTGCCACAGGACCCACGATGACCTTGACGTTGCTCCGTCTCCCATGACGCACATAATGGTTTCTCACTGATACTGGTTAAATAAATTAACAATTTTTTCTGCTGCGGTGGTGGTGGGGTGGGGCGGAGGGGAACAGGAAATGCTACAGAAAAGGGGAGATGCTTTCTTTGGGCTTTGGAAGGATGAGAAGGAATCCGCATTGTAAGGTGAATGCCCAGGGGTGGGGCACGTTCTGTGACAATAAGAAGTCCCCATCTCTCTGTGATCCGGCTTTCTCATCTGTAGAATGAGGGTAAGAGAGGTGCCCTTGCCTTCCTCACAGGGTCCTTGGGAGTGTCACATGACGTTCCTAAGGCAGAAATATTTTGAAAAGTATAAACTGCTGTACAAATTATTAATATTACATAATACTCAGCCCCCAGCACAAACACGGAGAGAGTTAGAACAACTTTTTTTCAAGTTGATGAATTCTTTTAATCTTTTATAAACTCAACTCTCCCTGAAATTGTTTTCATTAGTGTCCAATGCACACAATTGAACGACCATGCCACTTGTCTTTTACTAAAACACCGATAAAACAGAATCTGGCTTGCCTTTGTGAACATGTTAAAAATGATATTTTCAGAGAGAACAATGGGAAAACAGACAGTGTTGTCAGTTTGACATTCCTTGCTAGGATTTTTTTCAGGCTGCTGATGTCTATATGCAAACAGTACATTTAGAAACCAAATGGGTTCCAGTGCCTTATGAATTTCTTTCTTCTCTCCAATTTGCATAGAGGGGAGGCCAGTAGAAAAATGTAGCAGCAATCAAATTTCACTTGTAATGAAACAATGAAGCAGTTTTGACTGGAGATGGGTGTTTAAATAATCATGAAAGCTGCAGCTGGCTCCTTTCTCCCTTTGCTCAATTAGGTGCTGTTTTCTCTGCAAGGATTACTGAAAGGCAGTTACACCTTGATCCTTCCTGTGTCAAAAGTCTGTCTGAAAGACTGACTTCTCATCATCCAAGAAGCAATAGCACATTTATTTTTCTGCCTAGGTGTGACACCACTTCAGGGAAAGGTTGCTAGCTTTGAACAGAAATCTTACTTCGTCTGTGGCATGGAGTCGAGAGCTATTTCTTTTAGGGATCGGAGAGAATTGTGCCAGGTGAGGTAAGTACCCAGTAGAGCCAGATGCTGTCAGCAAACAAAGAGTCTCGGTAGAAAGTAAGAGAGAAAGCGTGCATTCGGGCAAAGAGGCTGAGTTGTCACATATCAGCAGCTCTAGGAAGAGAGAAGCTCTGTAAATAATCCACTTGTCAACAGTTTAATGCTTTGAACATAGTAACAGCCCGTGTGCAGAAACCATCCGATAGGGCAGATTGCAAATTTCACTTGCAGCAATCCGGTTGTGCTTTCACTGCAAGCAAAGGTCTGACAGCCAGGGAGACAGAGGGAAGAGAAGGAGGGAGGCTTTGAAATACAGCAGTGTCCCTCCTCCTGCCTCTGCGATGCCACAGGGAAGGGGCTAGCTATTGATCAGAGCCAGTGCAATTTTCTTTTTCAGAACTTAAAAGACTGTTCCACACCTGCCCATAGACTTCCCAGAGTAATCAGTCAACAGTGTCCACTGGGCACCTCTGACATGTGTGGCGTGGTGCCAGGAATTACCAGCGACTCAGAAGAATCATAATCATAGTCCCCAGCATCTGTGGGGTGGTGTGTGATGTACAAAGTGTTTTTCACTTGGGGTGTTGTATATTTTTGCATTGCAGTAATCCTAAGTGGTAAAAAAGAGTGTGAAAGTTATTTCCCTGAAAAGAGAGGGAAAAGAATAAGATATCATCATCATCATAATAGCTCAAATTTATTGAGCATTTACCAGACTTATTATCCAAATTATCGCATTTAATTCTCATAACCACCTGATAAGGGAGGTACTCATCATCCCCACTTTGCAGATGAGAAAACTGAGGCTCGGACATTAAGTAAATGGCCCAGGTCACGCCAGTGGGACATGGCTGAGCCAAGACCCCCAACCAGCTGAGGCTGACCTGCGGTCTTCTGAATCACTGTACTGTGCTGCCTGGATCCTCTCTGCTTTGACGCTTAGTCCTGTTCATCCCCTAAGGAGAGACACTCAGTAAGTATTAAGAGCTTACTGTGTGCCAGGAATAGCTCTAGACATTGGGGAAGCATTTGTTCATTCAACAAATACTTCAATATGTCCAGAGTTCTCTCTATGTGTCAGGTTCTGTTTTGTGTTTAGGGTACATCAGCGAACAGACAAAGCTCTCTGCCCTCCTGGAGCCTCCATTCCACTGAGACAGGCAGACAATGAGCAGGGTATATTTAAGGAAACAATGTGGCCTATTAGGAGCATGATAACGCTCCATGGGAAAAAGGAAACTTACGGCACTGTAAAGGGGACCAGGAGTGCTGGCGTGGGATAGACAGGGTACGCTTTTAAATGCAGTGGTCGGGGGAGGCCTCATTGAGAAAGTAGCATTCAAACAGAAAAATGAAGCTAGTGAGGGAGGTAACCACGTCATTTTATAGGGAAGAGCATCACAGGCAGAGGGAACAGGCAATGTCCAGTGTGCTGGAAGGACAACGAGAAGGTAAGGTGGTCAGGACAGTGTGATCAGCAGCAGATGTGGCCACAGTGTAGTGGGAGCCAAGTTGCAAGGGCCTCTGAAACCACTGTAAAGACCTTGCTCTGGGGGAAATGGAGGCCCTGGCAGGGCTCCGAGCAGAGAGATCGCCTGTTCCGATTTCTGTGTTTAAAGGACCACTCTGGCTGCTGTTTTGACAATGGACCCTAACAGGGAAAGGGTGGAGGCAAGGAGGCTGGGTCAGAGGCCACTGCAGCCATCCTGATAAGAGCTAATTCTGACTTGGGCCGGGCAGTGGCAGAGCAGCTGTGAGAAGTGGTCAGATTCTGTGTGTATTTCGAACATAGCGCCCACTTCAGGGCTACCGAATCGTTAAACCAACTGACACCTGGTGTTAAGAAAGCTGTTTTCATAGGAGAGGAATAAGGGCAGAGGAACTCCTGAGTGGTGATTTAAAATACCGAAAAACAGTGCTAGCTAGGAAAGAACTATAAAGACCCAACAGAAAGCATGACAAAGAGGAAATCAGAAAAGATAATACATTTCTTGTTTTTATTCCTAATTTCACTGAATTCAATGTGTTCATGCAAATGGAGCAAGCCTCACTAGCAAAGCCACATCACTTGTGACTTTGCCCCATGACTGTGCTGCAAGTACAGTTCACAGAGTAACAGGATTTTGGGAACCATTGCTTCTTTGTTTTCCAAGCTGAACTCTCTTTTACTCCACTGGGAAATGCACATAAAGGGCGAAGAGGAAGCAAAATAATGCATGTATTATTTAACTATTCCTGATCCCTGTGACTGTGGACACCTCGTGATTATGAGAATCCTAAGGAAATTGGTTTTTGTCTTGCGGACTTCATCTGCAAGATATTAATCAGAAAACACAGTGGCCAGATGAATGTGATTAACATCCCTGTCTCGTGAGAGGAAGATGAGTTGTACATAGTGAGGAAGGCAATCACCCTTGGCTTAGGGTTTTTTATCCTCTCTACGTAGCTCAGGAAGTGTTTTGCTGTTAAGGCTGATGGGAAGCCGGGTGCAGTGGCTCACATCTGTAATCCCAGAGGCTGAGGCAGGGGGATTGCTTGAGTCCAGGAGTTCAAGGTTGCAGTGAGCTATGATGATGCCACTGCACTGTAGCCAGAGTGAGACCCTGTCTCAAAAAAAAAAAAAATACTGAGGTGATCATCATTAGGTCTTTTCTCATGGGGGAGTGTGGGCAGGAGATGAGCATCAACAACATTGCCTGACTGACTCCCGCGTGCCCGCACTCTGCGATGTCTCATTCGCCTTTGTCTACCCAGTGTGCAGTCTTTTCACTCCCCCTGACATTGTTCTTTATTGAGGTGCACACCGTCATTACTGCCCACAGCCAAATGAAGATCTTGCTTTCTGCTCCACTACAGGCTAGATGGTCTTAGTTAAGAGAACGTTCTCCTCGATGGAGCTTACTCTTAAGCTGTGATACTGGATTAAGTTGTGAGTATTAGGAGCTCACTTAGAAGATCTATACCCTCCTTGTCTGGTGGGAAATCGTGCAGCCAATATCGGACTCCCTGTTAAGAAAGCACATGATGAAAGTTTCCTATGAGAAAACTACCATGGAGAAACGCCTATGTTTATCCTTTTCAAATATGTTTAAACAGTGGGGCATTCTTATCAGTCAGGATCACTATTTCTGGAAGTGCTAGCTACTAAAAGGTAAGAAAATGAAATAAGTAAACAGGACAATTATTTGTGAGAATTATTAGAAATAATAAAAGTTCAATAAAGAGCCATTGTTAGAAATCACATTTTATGTCTTTGAAGAAAAGCTCAGATTGGATCACCCCTGGCTGAGCAGACTCTCAGAAAGCAACTTGCTCACTTAAGGCAAAAGGGACATTTTGTATTGTATTGAACTTTGTCTACACCTAAAAATGGAATCAGAAGAAAGGGAAAGATTCGGGAACCCCATGTCTAGGAATAAAAATGGAAGTCTGAAAACTAAGCCTCCTTTTTTTTTAAAAAAAAAAAATGGTATGCTCCCCAGGCTGGACTTGAACTTCCAGGCTGAAGGGATCCTCCTGCCTCAGCCTCCTGAGTAGCTGGGACACAGTTGTGCTCCATCACACTCAGCTAGGGCTTCCTTATTTTTTAACCATCACAAGAGGAAGTCAGACATTACAGACCAAGGACCGCTACTATAAGAAACTTGGATGTATGATCAAATTTCTACATTTTTAAACTCCATACCGATTCTTTGTCTCCCTCCTCCCCCTACTCCTACTACTGTACACACACACACACACACACACACACACACATGCACACACCCACACGAGTTTAGTGATAAAACTTTAATAAGAAAAGAGCCTATATGTTTGCTTTTAGGAGCAATGACAATGAGATCTCTGTCCTGTCCTACTGCCAGGTTTGAAAAACCCCAAGGGATATGGTAGATGATAGTAGCGACTGAGGTTGTTGCTAGGCTAGATTTGGGGAAATGGTGCCATGTGTGAAAAAAGGTACCTAAAGCTTAGTCTGGAGGTGGCAGATGGGTCCAGCACATAAGAAGACCAGGGGAGGCAGGGATGACAGCCTGACTCCTCTCAAATGATACTAGAACAAAATATCTCCCTACAGCTTTCAGTACATGGGTCTTTATAAGTGTGTCTGAATCTAAGAAGATTGCTTCATGGCAAGACACACTTTCCCCCTGTTGCCATAGAAACGGCACTGTGCTCAAGTGTGTCAGGAGCACATGCACATGCATGCATGCACACACACATGCACACACTGTATGTTAATACATTCTGGTGTTCTTTATACTTCTAAAAAGACACATTCAGGGCCAAAATTTTACTAATTCCTATGATCCAATTGTTAGCTATCATCTCTGTTGTTTCAACACTAAATATACTGATTTTAGGGTTTTTTTAAAAATATAATCTCTCTTGGAAATGAAATAATATGTTATTTGTCCCTTTACTTAGCTCCAATTTTTTTTTCTATAGTTTATTAATTTAAAGAAGAAACTTATTTCAGATCCTGATCAATTTCTTTGATGGGTATAATGGTGCATTTTGTATGATTCATTTTCTTAAATATTCTCAATCTAAAATACCATTTTAAACTGGCAAAATGGCAATTTCTTGGAAGAATGTTGAATCACAAGTTCATGGGAGTGTGAGACTATAGTATGTCTGGTTCAGTCTTCAATCTATGTAAACTTGAAAAGACACTAAAGGAAACTCTGATGCAGAGAAGTCATTTATTTCAACGAGTGTTTCTTGGGCATCTACCATCTGACCACATGTGACTCAGCGGCCCTTGAGAGCTGATTCCAACTACGTGGAGAAACTTGCGATCGATGACAAGGTGCATGGTGCGTGGGAGTCAGGGAATGCTTTGGAGCTCACCACGGGCAGCTGTAGGCTTTCGCCCCCCTGAATTAGGCCATAGAATTATAAGCTGTAAAATCAACAACTTGGATTAGACTATCTCCCCAGACCCTTCAGCCCCTAGACACCGTGGCTGTAATTCTGTTTCAGAACCAGGCCCAGTGGAGGGTGTGACCTATTAGGCAGCCTTAGTAAGACCCACAGTCCAGGAGGTGACTCTGCCATGTCAGCAGGTAAAGCCTGATCCCCACTAGTGTTTCCCCGCCTTGTGCCAGTCTCTACCCCAATCCTTGGCTCTCGAGGTAGGACAGAGCTCCTACCCAAGTGTCCCTTTCAGACCTCACCTTCACCTTCTGCCTTCATCACGCCCTTTGTCACTCCCCCACTGAGACTAGCCCGCCTGATACATTCATTCATGCCATGTATCCGGTGGCTGCATTTGCCACATTTAAGGCAACATTCTTACATCGTAAAGTTACTTTCTGGAGATACCAATGTTGGTAAAGTCTCCAATTTATTTCTCACAACTTGCTTTCTCACATGCTTTGCTTCAGCCTCAAGGACAATTCCTGGAACTCGCTCCTCAATGCCCTCAGCCTTGGCCTATGGCCAATGCTGCCGCCACTGCCCAGAAAAGCTCCCCCTTGATTCAGCACTCGATTAACTCCTCCTCACCCTTCACTCTCAGCCTCAAAATCCCTCCCCCAACTTGAGCCCTCCTGCTGTCCTCTTTTCCTTCGTAGATCTTACCAGAAAGTGCGAACTGTGTAACTGTTTAATGGTCCCCAGTAGATTGCACATTTCATGAGGGCACTGTGCCATTGTATAGCTGGCACCTGCCTGGCACATAGCAGGGGTTCAGGTAATAATTGTTGGGCAAGTGCATGGATGAACAAATGAATGAAAACACTATCTTAATCCAAAGAACAGACAGATGGTGGGAAGTGCAGGCCCTGGCACATGCTGATGGGGGAGGGACATTTTTGAGAAGGTAAAACTTGTCTCTCATCGGTACCTGCAGTGCTCAACTGACTCTCAAAGGATAGACACCAGCAGCAGAAAACACTGTCACTCCCAAATGTATCAGCTTGGCCTGCAACTTTGTCAACAGTAATTTGACTTGCTATGAAATCTTTCTTTGCATAAATTTGAAGCATTTTCCTTTGCATTTGAGCAAACATGTTGGTGACAGCAGTCCTTAGAATGTGAAGCACAATGGTATAAACATTAGACTGAGACAGTAAGGTTGAGATGTGCTCCCAGCTCACAACGACCTTTGGCAGAACAAGAACCAGAATCCAATTTTTGCCGGTCAAGTCACTTTTCCTCTCTGGGCCTCAGTTTCCTCCTCTGTAGATGGATTTACCCTTTTCTCCACTTCAGTCCTTAACAGGCACTAGAACTCCTTAATTTATTTGTTTTAATTCATTAATTTATTTTTTTCGAGACAGTGTCTTGCTCTGTCACCCAGGCTAGTGGTGTCATTGATAGCTCACTGCAACCTCGAACTCCTGGGCTATCATCTTGCCTCAGCCTCCTGAGTATCTGGGACTATAGCCGCACATCACCATGCCCAGCTAATTTTTTATTTTTGTGGAGACGGGGTCTTGCTATTGCCCAGGCTGGTCTTGAACTCCCGGCCTCAAGCCATCCTCCCGCCTCGGCCTCCAAAAGTGCTGGGATTATAGGCATGAGCCACCGCACCCAGCCTGAAACTCCTTAATTTAAATGCAAATTTTCTGACATCAGTAATGCCCAATCTCTCATGTGTAAGTATAGAAGTGTGTCAGGCAATTAATTAAAACAAATATAATATTTTTTTGATTTTATGATGCTTATGATTTTGTTAGTTTTAAAAAATTTGTTACAGTCTCTAAACATTCATGTTTCTATCTAAAAAATCACTCCCATGTGAACTTTTCTTTATGTAATTGGCTTAGAGAGGACATATTTTCTTGAGAATAAAAAAAGGCATTCATGCCACTTTTGCCACCCGGATCGATGCTGGCAGATTTATAGTTGCTCTACGTATCCTAGTTGTCCTGCCTGCATAAGTGGCTGGGTAGATTTCCCTTGCATCTTTGAACACGAGGCCCAGTTTTAAGATATGCTTTCTCATTCCGTCTTCACCACTGAATTAACGTGAATTAGAAAAGCCATTTAACCCCGTTATGTCTTAGTTCTTTGACATGTGAGACAGAAAGCGTACCCGGCCCTACGTGTGTCCCGAGGAGTCTGGCAAAGGGCAGTTGAAATGTGTGCCGTTGCTGTGCCTGTCGCACAGAGATATCTGGCCTCTGGGCTGTGCAGGGATGCAGGCCTGCCGGGGACTGGTGACATCTCTCTCGCTCGGTTCCATGGAAGGTTATTATAGGCCCTGACACCTCACAGGTGTTCTGTGGCCTGAGACTTGGTGTGGCTTCTAGAACAGTGGCTCCCACAGGATCAAGTCCAATCTGGTCTGATCTGTAGCCAGTGAGAAAAAGAAGGACAAATGTGGTATGAGTGTCCATATTGTCAGCTGCTCTTTCTTCTGAGATAACGCCGTTCCTATTTTGTGGTGTTAATTGGTTTTTTAATGGCCATCAAATGTACTTGTCATAAAATTCCAAAGTCTGCTTGAAAACACCAAGCCAAAGGACAGCCCTGTTGCTGTTTCCTAGATGGTCTGTGACCTGGTTTTGTCGGCCAATGATTAACTTACTTTGGCTAGCAGAGATAATGCTAAGCTTTGGAAATTTACCCGGCTTCTTAAGTGGAAGGACACTAACATTTGCTAAGGGTATTCTGCGTGCCAGGAACTGCATTTGGTGCTTCCATGTACATTATTTCATCAAATCCTCTTAGGAACTCCACGTGGTTGGAAGTATTATGCCCATTTAAAATAGGAGAAATCTGAAGCTCAGAGAAGAAAAGTCACTTGATCCAGGTCCCCAGTTGTTAACTATTAAAGTCTCAATTTGAACGCAGTTTGTCTGAGACCAAAGTCCATAGTCTTTTAACTTCGCTAGCTAGCCTGATTCCCAAAATAAGACATCAAAACAGGCTGGGTGCGGTGGCTCACGCCTGTAATCCTAGCACTCTGGGAGGCCTAGGCGAGAGGATCGCTTGAGGCCAGGAAGCAGCTCAAGACCAGCTTGAGCAAGAGCGAGATGCTATCTCTACAAAAAGTAGAAAACTAGCTGGGCATGGTGGTATGCGCCTGTAGTTCCAGCTACTCGGGAGGCTGAGGCAGGAGGATGGCTTGAGCCCAGGAGTATGAGGTTGTAGTGAGCCACAATGATGCCGCCACACTCTAGCTAGGGCAACAGAGCGAGACTCTGTCCTCAAAACAAAGAAACGAATACTTCAAAACACATATTCCAATCTGGGAATATACTTTTAATGTCAACTGAAGGCCATTTGGAGACTGGCATTTTAATCCTGATACCTACAAAAAAAAAAAACAAACCTGAAAAGACTTCAGAGGCCCAGGGACTCACTGTCATAGAGTCCACCTAAACCATGGCACCAGGGCCTCCCTCCTGTCTGTGGGGTTTGTGAAAGAGTCTGAAGAGGTGCCAAGGTCAAGCACCAAGTAAGACCAAGTCTCTGAGTCTGTGGCCCTGAATGTGTTCCAGAGCTAAGTGTAAAACATTCTGGATTATCTTTTCTATAGTATCATCTATCCTTGATTCTCCCTCTATCCACAGGAATCATCGATGTTGACCGGATTGAATGGCATAGAAACAGACGAATCATTTGTCCTCCAGGGCTGTAACCAGCAACTGGCCTTGTATTCAGTGATTTTCAGGCCAGTGTTTATTTCTATCGCTGATATCTGTTTTATTTGTGATTAAATTCTGCCATCAAAGTGACAAAGACAAGCTAATGTTCTGAATTTTCAAAACTTCATAGTTAAGAAATCAGTTCAAGGGAAGGCCAAGGCTTTGGGCAGAATGGCAAAAAGCTCCTAAGCCCCAGGTTTGCAAACTTTAGTTAAAAAATTAGGTTCCTGGTCCTGCTGGCTAAAGGTTCCCATTCAGTAGGTCTGGCGGGAGTGTCTCGGAATCAAACGAGGGGATTGAATGCAGGCAAAAGAGCCACGGAATGCACATCGGGAAACAGTTCTAAGAAATCCACATCTCACTCAAGAGGCACATCATCATTCACTCGGTAGATGGAGGCTTTTCCTTTATTAATATTTTTCTTTCCAATTGACAGGGATAAAGAATATCTCTTTTTGAATATCCCTGCATGCTGAGAGGGAACTGCACATGCCTCCAAATAATCACTCCTTTTCTGGGTATGTTTTAATATTAAAAATGGGCCAAAGAGAAGAATCTTTAGCTGTGGAGGATTCCAGAGGGTTGAGGTGGGGGAGGGGTGAGGACCAAGGCATCCTAATGATCGGAGCGAGGACACCCTTGTGCGTACCATTCATAATGTGCTGGGCATCGTCAGCACGAAGACCATAAATCCGGCTGGAACAGTCACACTAATCCAAAAGTCCTTTGAGGATTATAGACAGGTCTGCTTTTATCGAGTATAGAAGTCAGCATATCTTTCAGATACTGCCTGAAAATGCCAACCCTCTGGCAGCCTGCCATGCTTCTCCAAGGTAACGCACTCGTACGCAGGGCTGTCTCTGCGGCTGCTTATGGGCAGGCAGCCATTCTGGTTGATCAACACCTGGGCTGAGCCAGTGGCTAAATATACAGGCGTACCTTGTTTTATTGTATTTCATTTTATTGTGCTTCCCAGATAGTGCCTGTTCTTTTTTGTTGTTGTTGTTAGCAAATTGAAGGTTTGCGGCAACCCTGCTTAGAGCAAGCCTATTGGTGCCATTTTTCCAACGTATGTGCTCACTTCATGTCTCTGTGTTACATTTTGGTAATTCTCATAAAATTTCCAACTTTTCATTATTATTATATGTGTTATGGTGATCTGTGATCAGTAATCTTTGATGTTACTATTGTAATTGTTTTGGGGGCACCATCAATGGTGCCCATATAAGATGGAGAATTTAAGTTATAAATGTTGCATGTGTTCTGACCGCTCCCCAACCTGCTGCTCTCTGATCTCTCCCCCTCACCTTGGGCCCCCCTTCTTCCTGAGATGCAACAATGTTGAAACTAGGCCAAATTATAACCCTACAATGGCCTCTGAGTGTTCAAGTGAAAAGAAGAGTTGCACATCTCACACTTTGAATCACAAGCTAGTAATGATTAAGCTTAGTGAGGAAGGCATGTTGAAAGCCAAGATGGGCCAAAAGCTATGTCTCTTGTGCCAGTTGGCCAGGTTGTGAATGCAAAGGAAAGTTCTGGAAGGAAATTAAAAGTGCTACTCCAGTGAACACACGAATGATAAGAAAGCAAAACAGCCCTATTGCTGATATAGAGAAAGTTTGAGTGGTCTGGATTGAAGATTAAACCAGCAACAATATTCCCTTAAACCAAAGCCTAATCCAGAGCAAGGCCCTAACTCTCTTCAGTTCTATGAGATTGAGAGAGGTGAGGAAGCTGCTGAAGGAAAGTTGGAAGCTAGCAGAGATGGTTCCTGAGGTTTAAGGAAAGAAGCCATCTCCATTGCATAAAAGTACAAGGTGAAGCAGCAAGTGCTGATGTAGAAGCTACAGTGAGTTGTCCCAGAAGATCTAGCTAAGATCATTGATGAAAGTGGCTACACAAAATAACAGATTTTCAATGTAGACGAAACAGCCTTATATTGGGAAAAAATGCCATCCAGGAATTTCATAGCTAGAAAACAAAAATCAATACCTGGCTTCAAAGCTTCAAAGGAAGGGCTGACTCCCGTGTTAGGGGCTCATGCCACTGGTGGCTTTAAGTTGAAGCCAGTGCTCATTTACTGTTCTGAAAACCCTAGAACCCTTAAGAATTATGCTAAATCTACTCTGCCTGTGCTCTACACATGGAACAATAAAGCCTGGATGATAACACATCTGTTTACAGCATGGTTTACTTAATATTTTAAACCTGCTATTAAGATTTACTGCTCAGAAAAAAGATTCCTTTCAAAATATTACCGCTCTTTGACAATGCAACTAGTCACCCAAAAACTCTAATGAAGACATACGAGGAAATTAATGGGTTTTTATGCTTGCTAACACAACATCCATTCTGCAGCCCATGGATCAAAGAGTAATTTCAACTTTCAAGTCTTATTATTTAAGAAATACATTTCAGGCCAGGAACAGTGGCTCACACCTGTAATCCTAGCACTCTGGGAGGCTGAGGCAGGAGGATCTCTTGAGGCCAGGAGTTCCAGACCAGTCTGAGCAAGAGCGAGACCCATCTCTACAAAAAAAAAAAAAAAAGAAAAGAAAAATTAGCCGAGCATGGTGGTGCCTGCCTATAGGTTGTAGTCCCAGCTACTCAGAGGGTGAGGCAGGAGGATCACTTGAGCCCAGGAGTTTAAGGTTGCAGTGAGCTGTGATGCAGCCACTGCACTCTAGCCCAGGTAACCAAGCGAGACCCCAAAAAAAAAGAAAAGAAAAGAAAAGAAAGAAACAGATGAAAAGAAAAGAAAAAGAACATTTCATAAGGCAATATAGCTGCCACAGATAGTGAGTCCTCTGATGGATCTGGGCAACGTAAATTCAAACCTTCTGGAAAGGAATCACCATTCTAGATACCATTGAGAACATTCATGATTCATGGGAAGAGGTCAAAATATCAACATTAACAGGAGTTTGGAAAAAGTTGATTCCAATTCTCACAGATGACTTTGTGGAGGAAGTCACTGTAGACGTGGTGGAAATAGCAATAGAATTACAATTAGAAGTGGAGCCTGAAGACGTGACTGACTCGCTGCTATCTCATTATACGACTCGAATGGCTGAGGAGTTGCTTCTTGTGGATGAGCAAGGAAAGTGGTTTCTTGAGATGGAATCTACTCCTGGAGAAGACGCTATGAACATTGTTGAAATGACAACAAAGGATTTAGAATATTACATCAACTTAGTTGATAAAGCAGTGGCAGAGTTGGACAGAATTGACTCCAATTTTGAAAGAAGTTCTACTGTTGGTAAAATGCTATCAAACTGCATTGCAGGCTACAGAGAAATTTTTCATGAAAGGAGGAGTCCATTGATGTAGCAAACTTCATTGTTGTCTTATTTTTAAAAATTGTCAATGCCACCCAAACTTCAGCAACAACCAACATCAGTCGGCAGCCACCAACATTGAGACAAGATCATCCACCCCCAAAAAGATCAAGACTCACTCACTGAAGGCTTGAATGATTGTTGGCATTTTTTAGCAATAAAGTGTTTTAAAATTAAGGTATGTATATTTTTAGACATAATGCTATTGCATACTTAATAGACGGCAAAATAGTGTAAACATAATTTTTATATGCACTGGGAAACCAAAAAATTTGTACGACTTGCTTTATTTCTATATTTGCTTTATTGTGGTGGTCTAGAACCAAACCTGCAATATCTCTGAGGTGTGCCTGTACTGAATGTCACCCCTAACAATGACAGTGCCTCTTACACAAGGATTTTTGACCATGGAGGGCCACAAAAAGAGAAGGGTCTAGAAAGTGGCTTGAGAAAAGAAAGCTGGAACCTGAGGAGAGGTGGCAGGAGGGAGAGCAAAGAATACAGCTAAAAATACTTAGTATGGTGTCCCCAGCTAATTGGGGAAACCAGGACAAGGATGGCAGAATTTCTATAAGAGTCAAGTCTGAAGGATGGGTAACAGCTCCCAGGAGTCCTGAGCTGGAACGTTTTCTGAGGTCTTAGCAGTGATCAGCTACCGTGATTGATTACTGATGTCTGCCATGGGTGCAGAAGGAGTGTGTAGGGCATACTTGTCCCACCCATTCTGGGGCACATGGGCTACCTTTTAAACTCTTTGGCCTTTTGCTGATCTCTCCTTTCAGAATTACACACCAGCTCTTTGTTTCTTCTCTTGAATATACATGGCTATCTCCTTGTTGCTCAGATAAGAGATTTATAGTAGCTTAGGCAGAATCTCTCAGAGGTATCTGGGCTAATGAGCAGTAAATGACACTTCGCATATGTCTCTAAAAACTATGAACAGGGAAATCCCTGCAAGTTGGCTTTCCCTGTGTATTCACCTTCTCTCTTTGCAACAGATGTCCAACACATGGGCTTCTCCCATGTCTCGGAACCAACCATCACCGTCAAATCCCCTGAAGTGGATCATGACTGTGGCAGGATCTATGACATCTGTCACTGGGCTTCCCACAGAAGACAGGGTGGAGTGATATGAATTATGACTGTGTAATCACCAGCTCTTCCTGTCATAGCTGAGCTCGCTGGAAATATCTGCCCCTCTTGATAGTGCTGGTGTCCCCACCTGTGTTGTGCTGAGTAGACGGGGAAGGATACACACAGGCCACTCACTGTGCTCCCTTATGGCTCCACTGCCTGTCCCTTTGCTGTTTTCATAAAAGTCAAGTTTTCCTTAAATCTTAAAGACTCTTGTCTTCAGGGAGACCCTGTGTTATAGTCTTCTTGGGCTGCTGTGACAAAACACCATAACTGGGTGGCTTCAACAAGTATTTATATCTTCCAGTTCTGGAGTCTGAGAAGTCCAAGATCAAGCTGCAGGCCGATTCTGTTCCTGGTGAGGTCCAACCTCCTGGCCTGTGCAGAGCCACCTTCTTTCTGTGTCCTCACATGGCAGAGAGAGAGCAAGCTGCTGTCTCTTTCTCTTCTTGTAAGGAAGGACACCAAGCTCATGATGGGGACCTCACCCTCATGACCTCATCTAAATCTAACTACCTCCCAGAGATTTATCTCCAAATAGCATGACATTGGGGAGTGGCGTTTTAACATATGAATTTGGGGATAGGGCACAAATATTCAGTCCATAACCCTCTCCTTTCCAGAAGGTGTGTTTTCAATGGAAAACACTAATCTGTGATAGTGCAACCAAACTTTCTAACACTAAAGAATTTGATTTGCAGTTTGACCTGAAAGTTCTGTGCTTTGGTTTTTAGGGGTGTTGGTGTGCTTGTGGTATTGGGTTGAGAGAATAGAGCCTTAAAAATTATTGCGATTTAGAAAATATAATGGTGTTTTTCAGTTTTAAAAAGAGCAGCGGGTGACTTGATTGCTATGACTAATCATGGGAAAATGCCATTGTGGAAATGTGTGGAGAAATAGCAGTGGGATAGGGAGGAGGATGGTTTGGGGCCATGTAAACTGTTTCCTATTAAGTGGACTGACAGTTCTGCTTGGCGAGTTGTTCATATAACGTAGAAGTTCAGGAACCACATCTGATTTCAATTCCTGATTCTACCACTTAGTAACAGCAGGACCTTGGGCTAGATATTTAATCTCTCTAAACCTCAGTTTGGTCACTTCTAAAATGAAAGCAATGATGGTTCCTACTTCAGGGGATTCAATGAGAAGATTCAGTGAGAACATATACAAAGTAACTTAGGACTGTGTCGGGAACATGGTAAGTGCTCACTAAATGTTAGCTATTATTATTATTTATTAGCAGCATGGTGGGAAAGGTACAATACCAGGAAGCCAGAGCCCTTTCCTCACTTACTTACTTAAATTAATAATTACAACAACAACAGTAGCAAACACTTATGTACCGGCTCGTAACATGCATTCATTTATAACTACCCTGTGAGGTAGGAACTGTTATTATCATCATCCCTAACTTAAAATTGAGGAAACTGGCACACAGAAAGATTAAAAACTTGCCCAAAGTCACACAGCTAATGACAAGCGGGGCCAGGACATGAATCGGGTAGTCTGGCTCCAGAGCCAACGTGTCGAACCACCATGATACGTAGCCTTTTTGGTCTAAATGGTTAGGGCCTTGGCTGGAGGCAATGTGTAGACCCGGCAATCTACTGGGATCCCTCCATGTCTGAGATCCTTGGAAATGGCCTCGATTTTAGATCCACTGTTATGCTCCACACCAGACAATGGAGAACACAGTACTGAGTCCTTAGCTTGGGAAACTCTCATACACTTCACTTACTGCACTGAAATGGTACAAAATTCAAAAGTAAAAGGACACGTGGTATAAAGTCTCTTCTTACCCCAATGTCCAGCCATCCAGTTTCTTTGCCCAGAGATAACTAATGTTAGCTAATGGCTCAACTTTGAGCAAATTGTTAACCTAAAGCTTACCTCTTTACTATCCAAGACAAGCATTACTGCCATACCCCACCTTCCCTCTCCACTCTGACTTCCTGGCTGGAGACAGAACTCCCAGTGAAGGAGAGAAGCCTAACTGGCTAGTGCCAGCCTTGCCCCTCCCTTCCCCTCTCTCACCCTTACCCTAACCCAAGCCCAGTCTTTCTTTCCCAACTCAAACTGTCACCACTTTCCACTACACTAAAGGTATCCTCAGGAGAAGGTTGGGGACATCTCCTTTATTTTATATAACCCTCTTTGCTACCATGGCTATTGTTCTGGGGTTATCACCCATTAGCATACCACACAAGCTGTGAAGTGTAAGAGCTGGTGTGTCTGGACCCCTGAAGTCCAGACTCACTCTCTATAACATTCCTAAACACAGAAAGAAAGAAACAGGATTTTCTTTCTCTAAGTATTCAAGTACTGAACGTTGTAGCTCTACATGTACAGGAATGGACAGATGTCAAGATGTGCTATTGATCTCATTTGCAAAAACCAAAAATAACAGCAACGACAAACTAAGCATACACACATTGGCTAGCACATTAAACTGTCAACAAGTGGGAGTTACATACCAAATATTTTAACTTTTTATAAGAAGTATGAATTTCATGTATATGTGTGTATCTATACATGATTTTCAGATCTTTCCCCCTTTTTTATTGTGGTAAAATATATATAACACAAATTTTACCATTTTAACTATTTTCAATGTTCATCCATGTTAAGTATCAGACTTACATACATCCTTTATGTATGCAAAGGAATTTTCATTCCTTTTAAAGGATGAATAATATCCCATTTTATACCTATGTATATACACATATACCACTTTTTAAAATCTATTCATCTGTGATTGGACACTTGGTTGTTTCCACCTTTTAGCTATTGTGAATAATGCTGCTATGAACATGGGGATACAAGTATCCGTTTGAATCCCTGCTTTCAATTCTTTGGGGCATGCACCTAGAAGTGAAACTTCTAGATCATATGGTGCTTCTATGTTTAGCTTTTTGAGGAAGCACCATACTGTTTTTCACAGCAGCTGCACCATGTTCCCACCAGCAGTGCACCAGGGTCCTAATTTCTCCATATCCTCATCGATATATATTATACTACTCCCCCCTTTATAAATAATAGCTATCCTAATGGGAGTGAGTCTCATTTTTTTTTTAAAGGCGTGATGGTTAATTTTATGTGTCAACTTGACCAAGCTATTTGGGTGGCTAACTATTTGATCAAACATTATATTCTAGGTGTATGTGAGACAACATCTTAAGTTCTGGGCTTCCTCAGAGATAGTTTCTGTTAATTACTTTTTTCCTGTGTATCAGCCATACTTTTTTGTTTCTTTGAATGTTTTGTAATTTTTTGTTGAAAGTTGGACACTTAAAATTATATAGTGTGGCAACCATGGAAATTAGATCTTCCCCCTCCTGAGGGTTTGTCATTGTTGCTGTTTGTTGTTGTTTGTTTGTTTAGTGACTTTTCTGAGACATTCTGTAAAGTCTGTATTCTTGGTCATGTTTGGCTACTGAAGCCTTTCCTCAGTTAGTTTGCTGGTTAGGTAATGACCGGAGAAAGATTTCCTCAAATACTGCGTCTTGACAAGCCTCCCGGTCTTTGCGGAGGGGCTCTGTGGGCATGTTGGAGCTTGCCTTCCACACTCAGCCCGGCAGCGGACAATTCTGCCTCCACCTCCACTGCCCGCTTGCACACAGCATCAAGGTTTGGTTGCTGGAGGTGAGAACTTAGGGCCTTCTTAGGTCTTTCCTGAGCACATGCACAGCCCTGGGCTCATGCACAGCTCTGTGTAGGAACATGTCCTTCCAGCTTCTCAGGAATATGTCAGAGCTTTTCAGAAAGTCCCTATGGACGTTTAATTCCTCAGCCTTTCCTTTGAAGCTTTTTGGTCAGCCTATTATTTGCTACCTGTTATGCACTACTTCAGGCAGCCTTGAAATTAAACAATTGCCTCCAAATGTTTTCAACAAATGCCCCAGGAAAAGGGTTTTCACACTGGGTAACCTCCAAATCATGTCAAATGAAGACTGCTTTGCAATTGAAATCTTCCAGGGAGCTCCTTCCTGGACAGGGCAATCCTGACAGTTCTCTGGGAATGAGGTTTTCAAGGAGCTTTAATCCTATTTTGCTCTCTCCAGGGGCTGCCAGGTTGGCTTTCATTGTGATTGTGGGTTGTCGATTTTCAAGCTACCACAGAGCTGGGGGAGGAGGAGGGGAGGGCAAGTCAAGCTCGCTGTTCTTACTGAGACTCAACCATTTTTCTGGAATAAACACTTCCTGGATACTGCAAGCCTTGGGTTAATTTACGGAGTGCTGAAAAATTTGATTCTGACAATTTTTGCTAGTTTTCTCATTGCTTTTACGGAAAAGAGAAGTTTTAGACATCCGTACTCTATCATTTTTTTTGCTAATATTACCCTAATGAAGTCTTTTTTTTTTTTTTTTTGAGACAGAGTCTCACCCTAGCTCACAGCAACCTCAAACTCCTGGGCTCAAGCAGTCCTTCTGCCTCAGCCTCCCAAGTAGCTGGGACTACAGGCATGCACCACCATGCCCGGCTAATTTTTTCTATATATTTTTAGTTGTCCAATTAATTTCTTTCTATTTTTAGTAGAGACAGGGTCCTGCTCTTGCTCAGGCTGGTTTCGAACTTGTGAGCTCAAACAATCCGCCCGCCTCGGCCTCCCAGAGTGCTAGGATTACAGGCATGAGCCACCGCGCCCGGCCCTCTAATGAAGTCTTAATGGAGAGAGAACGTGAGTGGTTTTCAAGTGATGACAGGGCCCAGGGTAAGGCCGAGAAAACGGCCAGCTGGAGTGGAGTACCGAGTGAAGGTCACTGCTGGTGTTGGGGTGTGCGACAGCTCTTAAGGCCAGGCTGATGAGAGAGTGTCCACAGGGATGCTGAAATCCTCCAGGATGAGGACACGGCTTGGAGGGAGATGGAGATGGAACCAGGTGCATAAGTCCTCCCTGAATGAAGGAGTGAATTGAGATTGGCGGGTGGTGGCAGTGTCAGTGTTGGGAAATGAGAGTTATCACTTGCCTGGCCAGTGTGGAGAACAATGATAGAGATGGTCTGAAGACTGAAGATGACCAAGACATTTTAAAATAGAATTATGACAAGTAGATGGATATCTTGTACCATGACAAGTAGATGGTTATCTTATACCAAGATAAGTTATCAGTATAACTTATATGGTCTACTATTGTGCTCCCCAATCCCCAGGTCTCGGACCGGTACCGGTGTGTGGCCTGTTAGGAACTGGGCCACACAGCAGGAGGTGAGTAGTGGGCAAGCAGAGCTTCATCTGTATTTACAGCTGCTCAGGGCTCCCACTGATTCTGCGTTATGGTGAGTTGTATAATTATTTCGATATATATTACAATGTAATAATAATAGAAATAAAATGCACAATAAATGTAATGTGCTTGAATCATCCTGAAACCACCCCCCTACGCCCAGACTGTGGAAAAATTGTCTTCCATGAAACTGGTTCCTGGTGCAAAAAAGATTGGGTTCTACTGGTCCACTAGTAGAAAAATTTCTCTATTTTTCTTTCATCTATTACTATTTTTCTCTCATTTCTCCATGCATCAGGAGATAAAGGTATGAACTGCAGCCCTTAATAGCTGCATATTCTTGTGGGTCACCCTCTCTCTTCATTCTTGAAGGCAGTCTTCTTTCTCTGAGTTTATGTTACTTGTTTTGTCTCTAGGTTTACATCATGTTAGAGTCCACAATTCTCTGTTGCTGGAGTTGACCTACCCTGAGGACCATGTTGATGACCTCCATCTTTAGACCAAGGTCAGTGAAGGCCTAGAGAATCCCAGAGAGCCACACATTGCCTTTATTTTTGGAAAGTCACTATTTTCTGCAGGCTCCGATGGTACCGATTTAGCCATCTTTGGTATTACACACAGTCATGAGTATTCATTATGTAAAATTCTTTTAATCGATCTTTTCACAATTTATAATAGCCATGACCATCAAATCCTAAGTTACAGCGGCCTATGACACTAATGTGCAAAAAACGTTATGCTTATGTCTGGATACAAACCAAGACTTCAAGATTTGGGGCTGGAAAACACACTGTCAATATAAGTGCTTAAAGCCACCATCACTCTGGGTCAGCTTTCATGACTGCAAAAAGCACTTCGGGTTCAGCTCTCAAGACTAAGAAAGTGAGACCCAGGGGACCAGGGGTGGATTCAGCTGCCTTTTCTCTAATTTTCTAACCACATGTTCACACAAGACTTAGCAGTAAACAGCATGAGGAACATCGAGCAGGGAAACCTTGCCTCCCCATCGACCCGCTGCAACTCCCTCTCCTGCCTGTCGCTGTCAACCCCTGGGCAGAGGTAATTGCTGTCTAGTCCTCATTCCCATGCAGTCTGCAGCACGCGGCGGCCTGCCTTCCATCCCCACCCCCTCGAAAAAGATCAACAATGACGGGTGCTCTCTTCTCAAGGGTGATGTCAGTCTTCATCAGTCTCTGCTTTTGACAGAGTTGAATGAATAAATTGATCTTCATCCCCAGAACTTTCTCCTTCCATCACCTTCTGGGATACCTCTCTCCTGTATTTCCCCCTACAACTCTGATTCCACCTCTTTCTTCCCTGGTTCCTCCTCTTCCACCAGCTCCTTGCAATTTCCTCAAAGTCCATCCTAGGTTTCAAATTTTCTCCCTCTTTTTTTTTTAGCAACTTCCGCCTAGTGTCCTAACAACCTGATCTACATTTCTAACTGCCTACTGGATACTGACACTGGGATGTTTAGCAAATATCTCCAATTCAACATGCCTCAAACTGTACAAACTGTTTCCCTCAAACCTGTTTCTCTTCTTGTTTTCTCTAGTCCTCAGGGCATCCAGCCTGGGAATGCTGAGTCATCATTAGCTATTCTCTCTCTCTCTCTCTCTCTCTCTCTCTCTCTCTCTCTTTCTCTCTCTCTCTCTGTCTTCATGTTCAATCCATCTTATTTCTGATGAAGCCATTCCTACCTGTCTCTCCTCGTCAATCCCACTGCCTTCCTAGCTGTCTCCCTGACTGCAGGAACCCCTTCTTTTTTCTAATCCACATTGCTGCCTGAATTCCCTCCACAATACACAAATCTGATCAGTATCAGGCCTTAGAGGTTTCCCAAAGCCAGGATGACTGTATATCCCTGTTGGCCTAGAACAGTGCCCTTTTCTGCTGGGTGTTCTGTAATTCTATCTGGTTGGCACACCTATTCACTCTCAAAAGTGGCCCATTTGGATGATGAATTTTGTGGTCCTCCCATCATGGCTAACAGGATTAAATACAAACTCTTTTACCAGGCTTAAAATTTGTCCCCAAGTTAACTCTCTCTCTCCATCTTCTTCCACTATATCCAACTGCCATTCCCCCAACACACCAAGCTCTTCCCCACCTGTCTGTCATTGTCCATGCTGTCTTCTCTTCCTCAGCACTTTTCCCCCACTTCCCACTTGTCAACCCCTCTTTACCTTCACTGCCCAGCCAAGATAGCAGCTCTTCTGTGAAACCACCTCCTGCCTGCCCCATCCCCATCTGGCAAGCACCTCCTCCCTCCTCCACGCCCCAGTGATCTTGTAGCAATTTGTTCGAACCTCTGCCGTGTATTCCACTTTGAATCAGGTACAACACCTGGCACACTGCAGGTCCTCAAAATGCTTTCAAAAAGAGGCTTTAAAGAAGCATGAAGCCAGGAGTTTTTTCAGCTGCCTCTGATTAGAATTAAAAGCTTTTATTTTCCACACGGGACTTGCTTGAGAAAATCCAACGTGTCAGAGCCAAGTCTGTTTCTTTTTCATCTATAGAGTAATAAGGAGAATAATTGCTGCTGCCAAAACCTACCCATGTGAACGCACTAGGGTAATAAAAACAAGTCCTGCTGTTGAAGTATAACGTGTTGAAATAGAGAGTGAGAAGAGCCTCCTATCCCCTGTCATCTATTCCCATGGCCTGTGTGGGACAGGGGCAGGAGAAGATTCTGAGATCTGGCAGATGGTTAAATAGGGAATGTACCTATGGGACAGCAGAAGGATTTATCCCAGTACAAATGAAACTAATTTGAGGAATAACCATTTAGTAAGCATGTGCATGGATCAAATACTGTGCTAAGAATATTATAGATAGTTTATTTCCCAATCTTATAAGGATATTGATGGATATTATGATTTTCTATTTTACATTTAAGGAAACTGAGGCTCAGAGAGGTTAAGCAACTTATCAAGGGCACAAAGCTAATAAGTGGTAGAGTTGGGATACGTAATAATAATACTAATAATTCACCTGTATGTACCAGGGTGTCTATGTGATATGATGCTTAGTCCTCACAACCACCCTATGTATTAGATACTGTTATATCTCCATTATCAGATGGAGGAAACTTTAAACAACTAGCCCAAGGTCACATAGCTAGTAAGAAACTGTGCCAAGCAATTTATCTAGTAATCACATGCCTGGTCACCACCCTCACTGTCTTCCAGGGCTGTGTGACTTTGCTATCTCACCTCTTTCTATGTTGCCAGAATGTCCATCAGATACTCTTCCCCTACTTCTCAAAGTGTGGTCTGCAGACCACCGGCACCTGCATCACCTAGAAGAACATTCGATAGACCCTTGTGCCTGACTCCAGGCCTTGGGAGACAGAATTTGCTCTTTTACAAGATTCCCAGAAGCTGGTCTAAATCAGTGTTTCTCAACCTTGTCTGCACATTGGACTCCCTTAGGGGAGCATTAAAGAATCTGAGGCTTGGGCTCCACTCCCAGGGATTCTGCTTTCATCGTTCCGGGTGTGGCTCGGGGTATTGGGCTTTTTAAAAGCTTCCCAGGAGAGTCTGCTGCTAAACCAGGGCTGAGAACCACTCCCTTACTAAGCAAACACAGCTGTTGCTTGCTCCCTTGCTTCCTTCCCTCATTCTTCTTTTATGGGCCACCAACAGCACTCAGATGCCCCTCACCACAGCTTGCTGGGGAGATGGACAAACAATTACAATATGGTGTGATAAGGAACATGTGAAGCACTGTCCCCAGGGCCAGGGGAGCCTAGAGGAAGGCTGACGCCAAGTCAGATTGCTTGGAGGACACCACTCAGGAGCTCAGTGTCAAGGACAAAGAAGAGCTCTTATGTTTGTTGAGGGGAATGTTGAGCTGGTGTGGGTGAAGGAGAGTTCTGTGCTCATTACCAAAGGGCGAGTCATAGAATTTTAAGCCATAACAGATTATAGAGATCATCTAATGAATCTAATGGTTTGCAAACTTTTTTT
>NW_012140080.1:6457343-6461743 GCF_000956105.1 Propithecus coquereli
GCTGACTTATTTTCATCTTTGCATAAAAGAAAAATGGAAAGAAGGAAGGAACATTCTTTGTCATTGCTTCTGGGTTTTAGGCTTCAGACTCGCTGACAATCAAATGCAGAAAACACTCTCAGGGCAAAGAAAGCTGGGTACCTGCTGTACCGGTTCCATCCCCTGATGTAGGTTATTCCTCACTGGGACATCTCAGCCCAAGCGATTGTTTTGAGAACACATAGAAAATAAAAAACTCATTTGGCATTATAGGGTCTGGCCGCTAGAAACACAAAAAGGTTTTTAGAAATAAAATCTTTAGCTTTAAAATGTGCAAAAAGGATCATTTCAAAAAATTGAGGCAAAACTCTTAGATGGCCAAACTTTGCACTGGTGAATGCAAACACAGAGGAGCCAGAACTGTCCCAGCCGCCACCAGGGCAGCTGAATCTGGCTGGTCTGCACTCAGCCTTGAGACGCTTGGTGGGGAGTAGGTGCATCACAAAGGAGGAGCCCACAGATGTAAACTGCTTCGTTTGGAACCTTCAGCAGCGCAGTTTTGTATCACTAGATGTCAGTGTGGACTTTCCCAACCATCACCTTTTCGCCTTTGCTGGAGATGTACTAGACATCAGCCAGGGTCCTTCCTCAAGTCCTGGCAATCACAGGGCTATTTTCAGAACCGTAATTTCATCAAACATTTTGTCTACTTATATGTTTTGACTTTTCAGAATTTTTAAAAACACAAACTCTGAACCAAAGGTGGTTCTTTTTAAAGCTGTGATCTTCTAATCTCAGGGCTTGCATTGGGAAGGCAGCCCACGAGGACTTTAGAAGGCAGGCAATGGAAGATCCCACTTAGGGTCATTTAACAGCAGCATGATAACCCAGACACCTGTAGGCCCAGCTTTAGGAAACCATGGCATCCTCTGCTACCATGGCTCAACATCGGGGCAAGAAGCCAAGAAAAATATATATGATCAGCCACATAAGGATAAGTCATGTTTACCAGATTTTTTTTTAGGTAGTTTGTAATCAGGCAGCTTCTGAAGCCTTAAAGAATAGTCGTTGTATTAGTTTTCCTATTGCCGATGGAACACATTACCACAAACTTCGTGGCTTAAAACACTACAAATTTATCTCACAGTTCTGGAGGTCAGAAGTCTGAAATGGGTCTCACTGGGCTGAAATCCAGGAGTCAGCAGGGCTTCGTTCTTTGGAGGCTCTCAGGGAAAATCCATTTCCTTGCCTTTTTAAGTTTCTAGAGGCCTCCTGCATCCCTCGGCTGGAGGTCCCCTTCTGTCTTCAAAACCTACAAGCCTACTTGAGTCTTTCTTTGCATCACTCTGAGCCTGCCTCTCCTGCCTCCCTCTTTCAGATAATCCAGATTTTATCTCCCTATCTCAAGATCCTTAATTTATTTATATCTGCCAAGTCCCTCCTGCCTTTGTAAGGTAACATGTTCACAAGCTCTGGGGATGAGGATGTGAACATCTTTGGGTGGGTGGATGGGCCATTTTCCTGCCTAAAACAATCATTATTTTTAAAGTAACATATGATGCATTTTTCAGGTGATGAACTTTTAATAGACTAATTCAGTGCCATAAGCAACTGCTGTTCGTACAGTAGACTGTGTTAGAAAATAACAAGGCCTAAATTTTCTTCGCTCATGGAATGATAACAATGTAGAAAAATAAATTTGCCAAACCCTGCATTAATATTTGGTCGGCCTCCAACCTGACCGGGCTCTACCTCCATTGCCTCGTGGTGATCCCTATTTTCAGGATGTTGATCCCAGGAATAGCACCGAGTTGGCACAGGGTTAGCACACACAGAGAGCAGGAGACACGGTCCCTTGCATTGGGAAGCATCAAGCAAAAGGAAATGCAGTGCTGAGACCAGACTAGGGTGACCCATGTGTACTTCCCTTGCAAATTCAACACAGAGTTGGATGCCTAAAGCCAACAGAACCTCACCCCATGCCTTGCTGCAACCTCAAGGCTGGTTTTGTTTTGCCTGCATACAGCTGAATTCCACTTCCCCTTTCTCAAATGTGCTCCTTCCCCTGTATTCCTACTTAGCGCTAGCACCAGCGACCAGAAAATGTTCCCTGTCATCCTTGACTCTTCCTTCTCTGTCATGTATGACATCTGGTTGGTCTCCAAGACCTGACTCTCTCCAGAGCTTTAGAATCTGCCCTACATGGCCCTAATTCAGTTTCCCTTCACTTCTTGCCTGGATGACTATATCAGCCTCAGAACTCATTTTCCACTTCACTGTGCTTTGCTCCCTCCCATCAATCCATTCTCCAAAATACTGCCAGAGTTATCTTTCCAAATTGTAAATAAGATCATGCTACCTCCCTGTTTAGGAAAGTGGTTCTCCTTTGCCTTCTGATCGATTCCACCCTCTTAGACCCATTAGACTCTGCCCTTCTCACCTGCTGCTCTTCATTCCAGCTGTAATGAACTGTTGAAGTTCTTCAGATGCTCTGAGCTCTCCCTTGCCTCAGGGTTCCTCGGCCTGGAATGCCCATGGGTGCCTAGGCCAGCTGTCTCTCAAGATTCAGCTCAGTGTAACTTCTGGGACCACATCTTTGCCCTTCACCCAAATCTCTTTCTTTCATTCAGCTCCAGTATGCCTTTCCCACATTGCACTCTGATCCTCTTTTTATTTATATCTAGGCCCCCCAACTGTAAGCTATAAGGTTTTTGAAGGCAGGGACCCTCCCATTTGGTTTAACTTTATAGATCCCCAGTGCCAAGCACAGGGGCTGGCACATTACAGATGCTCAGCCACTCTTTCTTTAAGGAATGAAAACTTCTCCAGCATGGGTCCTAAGGTATCCTGATGTTTCTATGCACTAGGGATGACCCAGCTCAGGGCTATGTTCCAAAACCTACCCAGTTTAGACTTGTCTGCCTAGAGTTCAGCCAGAGCCCAGGTAACTTCTGAGGAATGGAGGGTGGGGTAAGTTGACCAGGAGCTCTTTTTGCTCTATTCTCTTTCTTGCTGCTGGGGAAAGATAGTCCCTGCAACCATGACCTTTTCCTCTTCAACCTGGCCTAACCTGGGGGCACAGATCATTCAACAGCAACTCAAATGGAATTGGCCACCTAAGGTACAAACTGCCCTGGTGGGAAAGTGTAGCAGACAGCCAACTTGACACACACAATGTGGTAATGACAGTCTGTTAAGTCAGTAGTAATTCAGGACATGCATTAATCACTGCCGCCTGCCCTAAGCGACCCCTAGCAGTTACTCAAAGTCTCCTGCGTGCAGATTGTCTTGGAGCTCTCTAGAAGCAGGCACCATCAGAAGTTAAAAATAAAGCAGAGAGTTCCTATACTTGGGAGGCAATCTAGGCCTAAAATGTGGGGCTTGCCTTTATTGGGGCTTTTGGCTACATTTGAGGGAGGAGATAGTAAGAGAAAATGTCTTACTTTTCAATCATTCATGTATAACCATAGTGATTTAAGCAAGTGACAGGAGGCAGTTTGGAGGGTGCATATGCATTGGAGGAGGGACCACATGCATTATGTAGCAGAGAGCTATTTTTTCTCTGAGCTAGTCGTCACTTCTGTAGGCTTGGAAAATCCCCTCGGTACTGACCCCATGACATGCCTTTCCAACAGTATGGCCCCAGTAAAGATCTTGGAATCCTTCCAAAACACTATATATGGAATCTGAGAGGTTTCTTTATAATGGAGGAAAAGCATCAGGGGCTGTGGTAGGTTTATATTAAGGGTTTTTAAATAAGGGCTTTTAGAGATTAAAGAAAATAGTTTGCAAGCCAAAGGGAATTAATTGAGAATGTAACATAATATAAATATTTAAGCTTTTATTAATACTACATACCATTTTGACAAGCAAGAATTAAGTTATTTATTTTTATTAGCAGGTGCTGACATTGGATCTCAAGCTGTTTTTAGAAAGGAAAATGATTCTGGAATCTATGTTAAACATAACATTGGGCTGTGGTCTTTGATTAACATGAGATGCTTTTGTGACACATTTAAGTCTATTTAGGACCCCAAAGACTCTTCAGTCAAACTGCTAACTACCCTATAGAATCAAGAGAATTTTTTTTTTTTAAAAAAAGCTTTAAATATTAGATATTTCAAATAGATAATCTCTGGTTTCTTTTTTTTTTTTCTGGGACAGAGTCTCACTCTTTTGCCTGGGCTAGAGTGAGTGCCGTGGCGTCAGCCTAGCTCACAGCAACCTCAAACTCCTGGGTTCAAGCGATCCTCCTGCCTCAGCCTCTCAAGTAGCTGGGACTACAGGCATGCGCCACCATGCCCGGCTAATTTCTCTATATATTTTTAGTTGTCCAGATAATTTCTTTTTATTTTTAGTAGAGACGGGGTCTCGCTCTTGCTCAGGCTGGTTTCGAACTCCTGAGCTCAAACAATCCGCCC
>NW_012140080.1:6462508-6476012 GCF_000956105.1 Propithecus coquereli
CCTGCTAGGGATAACAACATTGAGATTAAAATTTGTATTTCTATTAAATTTCAAAGTACTCTCAAATGGAGACAATCTTTTGAGACTCATAACCACTCTGTGAGACTGGTACATTAAACTGTATGATCATCTGCATTTTACAGAGGAAACAAGTTTAGTCAGGTTAAGTGGCTTGCCCTAAATCCCACAGCCATTGTTAGACAGAGCCAGGGCCTAACCCCAGTTTGAGCGCGCCCACTTCATGGTGTGTGCTTATAATCCTGTCATGATTGGCTCCCGTCCTTTGCTTTTCATTAAACAACCAATGAAAGTACAGGAAAGGGAGAATGAAAGTTTGTTAAAGACAATACATAAACTACTGATGTTCTCTGAAGAATTATCCAACAATGTGATTCCTAAATGCTCTAAATTTTAGAACTTAATATGTAAGTCTGTAGTCACCACCAAAATCTTGAACAGTGTTTTCTGTAGAAGAATATATCAAGATAAACATAATGTTTAGATGGTCCATTTACATCTTTAAAAAATAAAATATAATCATAGGAAAAAAGGCCTATTAAAGATAGGTAATTGGCCAGGTGAGGTGGCTCATGCTTGTAATCCTAGCACTCTGGGAGGCGAAGGCGGGAGCACTGCTTCTGAGGTCAGGAGTTTGAGACCATCCTGAACAAGAGCAAGACCCTATCTCTACTAAAAATAGAAAAATTAGCCAGGTGTTGTGGTGGGTGCCTGTAGTCCCAGCTACTCAGGAGGCTGAATCAGGAGAATCACTTGAGCCCAGGAGTTTGAGGTTGCAGTGAGCTATGATGATGCCACTGCACTCTACCCAGGGTGACAGAGTAAGACTCTGTCGAAAGAAAGAAAGAAAGAAAGAAAAAAAAGAAAAGAAAAGGTAATTACACACATAGTTTCATTTTGGTAAGAAACCAGGTAGTGTATGAACATTTTTTTTTTAAACGCGAAACCAGAGCCATCTTTAAAATACTACAATGAGAGGGAAAGCAGGTTGGCAAAGACATGAGCAAAACGTGTAGGGCTGGTGCTGGCTGCAGGAGAGCCCTGGTGGGAGGCTGTGGGCCCCAACTGAGGGAACCAATGGGTGCCACAGGTCTTCTGCTCTACGTAAATCTGGTGTCCCATGCGTCAAAGGTCTGATCCAGCACAGCTTTAAGAGAGGGGGCAAGAGAGGAAAGGGGAGCACAAAGGAGAATAAGGCCAAAGGGTAGGAGCTCCCCACAACTGAAATTTAAACTAGACAACGGCAAACAGGTCAGTTGGACATTTTTTATTGAAAGCTCACAAGTAGTTTACCTATTCCAGTGTGGGTTTCTGGCCAATAGTTTTGTCAACGTGAAGTGCCTTAACAGAACATTCAAACTAATCTCAAACCCCAAATCTTGGGTCAAAGTATCATCATTTAATCCTGTGAGGAGGAAGAAAAATATAGTATGTTAAAAAGCTTCAAATATGAGGAATTTTAAGGAGCAGGGGCTCTGGTCTCTTGACGAGTCAGTAGGACATTAAAACAACAGTTGATTGTGTACACGGAAACATTATGCAGGGGTGGGGAACCTGTGGCCTTGGGGTCACATGTGTACTTCTGGATCCTTGAGTGCAGCCTTTTGACTGAATCCAAATTGTACAGAACAAATCCTTTTAATAAAGAGATTTGTTCTGTGAAGTTTGGAATTGCTTGAGGGGCCACATTTGGGGATCTGGAGGACCACATGTCACCTTGAGGCTGCAGGACTCTCCCTCCTAACCCGGGGACTTCTGCACATGTGGTCTGAGGTCTGGTGGCAGCAACACCACTGGCAGCTTGTTAGGATGCAAATTCTCCAGGCCTAACCCTTAGCTATGGAATGAGAATCACTGAGGGTGGGGCACAGCAGTCTTTTTTTTTTTTTTTGAGACAGAGTCTCACTCTGTTGCCCAGGCTAGAGTGCCGTGGCTTCAGTCTAGCTCACAGCAACCTCAAACTCCTGGGCTCAAGCGATCCTATTGCCTCAGCCTCCCGAGTAGTTGGGACTACAGGCATGCGCCACCATGCCCAGTTAATTTTTTCTCTCTATATATTTTTTTAGTTGTCCAGATAATTTCTTTCTATTTTTAGTAGAGACGGAGGTCTCACTCTTGTTCAGGATGGTCTCGAACTCCTGACCTTGAGCGATCCACCCGCCTCGGCCTTCCAGAGTGCTAGGATTACAGGCGTGAGCCACCGCGTCCGGCCACAGCAGTCTGTTTTAACAAGGTTGCCCTATGCACTAAAGTTTGCAAAGTGCTGATTTAGATCATTGTTTGTCAAACAGCAGATTACAACCCATTAGCATGTTGTGAAATCAATTCAGTGGGCAGTGACCACATTTTACAAAAGTGAAATAGAATAAAAAATAAAGTGCATTCCATGTGGCATGGGTATTATCTTACAAAACTTGTTTCAGTTCTACATACGTGTACACCCGTGTGTACTCACTTGGATGAAGCAACACTTTTAATTGTTGAAGAACTTCAAGGGTATAATAAAGAAGCTACAAAATTTAAATGAAGTCAGAACTGGTTGGTTGACAATAAAACACAATGACAGCTTCATGAGGATTACTGTTTGGAGAGAGATGAGAGGGTTGAGGAGAGCGGGAAGAGGAGTGAGGAAAGAACATAGAAAGCCACAGTTTTATCTCCAGCATCTTCATGGGGAAAGAAGCAAAATGGGCCACTAGAGAGGAGATGGAAGGGACACCCACCACAAGGAAGACGCCAAGGAGAATAAGAACATGGTAAGTTCATGACTTACCTTAAAGAAAGAACCATTTTAGAACGACTGGTGAAGAGGTATGCATTCACTCGTTTATTCATTTATTCACAGAACATTGATTGTACCATCATATGTGCCAGGCACTGTGTTAGACGGTGGAGGCGTCAAGTTGATCATGGAGCCAGTTGTTTATTGACAAGCAAGAAGTCTAATAATGATAACAACATGATCAGTGCCATGCAGGAGGTTTTATACAGCAATGAGTGGGAACACTGAAGCCAGTCTGTGATGATGGGGTGGGGAGGAGGGTCGTGACAGGGGACATCTGTAAGGAGATAAAAAAAAAAAAATGACATTTTAACATGATATTCCATATAGTGTTAATGAGTACCTTTGTTTTTCCATTTGTGTGGAAAAACTGCATATAAATGTCTTCGTATCTATATTCCTCACTCCTTTGTTTAAAAACTTGATGCCCATACTTTCTGAAAGACTGATGAAAATCATTACATAAGCGACTCATTGCAAATACGGAAAAAAACCCAAAGTATTTATCTCTGTAGTTTGTGTAAAACACCACTTGCTATTACTTTCAGGTAGGTGGCTCTTTAGACATTTTCAAAATGGGAGGGTCACAGCAGGCTGTTTCCATGTTCTGCCATCAAGATACTACACTACACCTAGGAATGCACTGAGAATTTTATTAAATTACATCTTGGAGAAATTATAGGATCTTAAAGGTACAGGTACCCTAGTAAATGATTTAATACAAACACTCCAGGTGAGGAAGCTGAAGTCCAGAAAGGTAAAATAATTTGTTTACTACACATAATTTATTTTCGTGTTGGGCCTAGATCCCAGGCCTTTTGAGTAGGTGCAGCTTTCTCTGCACCACGGTTTTTGCCCTACCGCTGAGGTCAGGCTGGATTATCCTTAGTTCCTCCAACGCCGCACTTCCTCCCAGATTGGAGTGTTTCATGGGGTAAGTCTAATTCAGAAAGTTGGCTTTTGAGCTTTCTTTTATTTTTTTTAAATCAGAGTAACACCAACGAGGAGGGGAACACCCACTGACACCAAATGGCTCTAGACACCTCCCCGCCAGCAAAAGCAAAAGGGGACACACGCTCTCCTCCAGCGTCCGCTAACCACGTGCGGGAGGAGGGGCCGCCTTCTGGTTGGCGCCCCGAGGGGCTCGGTCCCTCCAATCGGCGTAGGCCCCGCGGTGGGGGCGGGGAGCAAGCTCCGGAAGGGGGCGGAGCTGTCGACCAGTCCATCACCGAGTCCGCGGGTGGCAGCACCTACCACCCCGCCGTACCTTGGCGAGGCGGGGCCTGGGCGGGCAGGCCGCGGCCGGGGGAGGCGGGGCCAGGTCCGCGGAAGCCAATCCACCAGGCGGCGCAAGGGGGCGGGGGCGGGGTCGCCGCGGGCGACCCAAACACACGGGCCTAGGCGTACCCTGGAGTCGCGCTGCTCCTCGGCCTTCCGGTGCTAGGGCCCGGGAACCTCCTCCCGCCTAAGCACCCCCTCCTGCGTAGCCCAGATCCCCCTGCCCCTCCCTCACGGGGACAGCGAGGCGACGGTTGCCGGGAAGCGCGCGCCGCCCCTCCCTCCCCTTCTCCATCCTCCCCTCACGCGCCACCCGTTTTTCCTCTTTCTACGTTAATAACAGCTGGGTGGCTGGGGGCGGGGGGGAAGGTGGCCCCAGCGGAGTCTGGGCGGGCGCCTCCCACTCACCCGCGAGCTGCCGTGGGAGCTAGAGGATGGCGGCGGTAGCGGCGGCCGCCCGGGAGGAGGCGGTGCCGAGGCCCCGGGCGCAGAGCGCGGCGGCAGAGAGCGGCAGCGGCCCGTCGTCGGGCACCAGAACCGAAACCAGCGGCAGCCGCACAGCCACCTGAGCCGCCCCTTCCCGCCGGAGCCAGCGAGCCGCGCCCGCAGCTGGGCCCTCTTTCCTCTCCGCCTCTCCTCGTCTCTCGCGCCCCCGTCAGGCCGCCGGCCTTTCCCACCGCCCCCGAGAAGAAGAGCGCGCCGGGCGCCGATCGCCCCTCGGGGCGCCTGGCGGCGGCCCTGGACGTGCGGGGGCCTTTCTGGGCCGGCCGCGGCGCCTCGGCCCTGCCCTTTCGCTCCTGCGCTCGCTCCCGCCCTCCCCGCGCTCGGAGCGCTGCGCGCGGGCCCGGCCCGGGGCAGGGCGGACATGGGCGCCAAGCAGAGCGGCCCGGCCGCTGCTAACGGCCGCACCCGCGCGTACTCGGGCTCGGATCTACCTTCCAGCAGCAGCGGAGGGGCCAACGGGACCGCAGGCGGCGGCGGCGGCGGGGCTCGGGCCGCGGCCACTGGGAGGTTTCCGGCTCAGGTGCCCGGCGCGCACCAGCCCAGCTCCTCGGGCGGCGCCGCGGCGGCCTCGGCGGCCCCGGCGGCCCCGCGCAGCCGCTCCCTCGGCGGGGCCGTGGGGAGCGTGGCGTCGGGTGCCCGCGCCGCGCAGTCCTCCTTCAACATCCCCAATAGCAGCAGCGGTCCGTACGGCTCGCAGGACTCGGTGCACAGCAGCCCCGAGGACGGCGGCGGCAGCAGGGACCGGCCGGCGGGCGGGGGCCCCGGCGGGCCGCGCCTGGTGATCGGCTCCTTACCAGCTCACCTCTCGCCGCACATGTTTGGAGGTACGGCCCCCTCCCCGCGCGCCGGGCCCTCTCACCTGCCTCCCGTGGTGGCACGTGGGCCGCGGCCGCCGCTCATTTTTACCCTTTTCCTTTTCTCCTTCAGCTGGGGCGCCGGGGATTTGCCGCCGGGTCCCACTCCTGGGAGGAAAAGCTGCACTAAACCCCTGCGGTGCCGCTACGGCTTAGACGTGGGGTTTTTGTTTTTAAACACCGTGAGCACCCTCACCTCAGTAGCAGCTCCCCAGTATAGAAAAACCCCTTTTTTTCCAATGAGGTGAAGGGAGCAAATGTTGTTTTAAAACTAATAGACGAAACAGCCCTTGTGGTTGTGGCTTTTAGTACCAGGAAGTCAGGAGGAGACCCGTTGCTAAATGTAGTTCTCTCTGGGAACTCGAGTGGTGAGAGCAATTTTTAAAGGCCAGAAGTCGAAGGGTCTCAGATGAACATTTGAGTATTTGAAAAAGGAGGGCGTTATCATCTCCTTTGGACTGACTTTTAATATAAAGCTGTCATCTGTAAGTCTGCGTCAGTAGTCCCACTTATTACGTACACTTTAATTGGATGAATGTGTTAATGAAAACAAATTTTAACCCCAGTAAACTACTTTAGATCATAGTTAATGTGAGACGTTAATTTAGACAGAGCGTTTAAAGAATTGAAAATAGTTTCTTAAGGAGAGAAACTAAAAATTATTACAGCTCTGCCTACAAGGTGCAGTAATTGGCTAGATTCTTTTGAAGAGCAATGTTATCTAGAGTTCAGGAAAAGTCCCTTGTAAAAAAGGGAAATTTTTGATAACAAAATGGTCTGCTTTTATGTAGAAACAGGAAGGGTGTACTTGTTCTGAGGAAAGTGAATTCTGCCTCTCCAATTAAGTTTTATGGTGATCTACTTTATTGCAAAACACTTAATAGTAAATGAATCAACACCACCTTCCCCCCTTTAGGAAAAGAAACAGAAGTATAGAAGATAAACATTCTCATATCATTGCATTATGTATCTGATATTAGAAAAATTCACAATCGAGCACAGATGTGCAGTGAAAACACCATCCCCTTCATTTTGGTGCCCCCTTTACTCATACACTGATAAATGTAAGAACTTTGAGTAGGGATTTGGTAAAGTGGAATGTTTGGTAGTGTAATTTGTTCTGCTGTTCAGTGTTATAAGCATTCATGCTAGCAAAAATTAAAAATAGGAATGTCATGTTTATGCTTTCCCATTTTTTAAAATAACGCTTTGCACATTCAGTATGTAACAGTTCTTGGTTTTAATGAGCTACCTTATTTTAAAGTAATTTTTTCTACGTGAATAAAAATATTCTTACTTCCTAAAATTGGACCATCTTTTAAAAATCATTTGTTTTTGAGAAAAAGAACTATGGGTGTCCTTACTATGATTTGATCACAACTAACAAAATTGAAGGTGCTGTAGTCACAATGTCAAGGAATTAAAAAAAGGCAGTTTCCTGAGAATTGGTGATTAGAGCGAGAGTAAAGGATCAACTGGGTTTTAAAAATACTTGTGTTTTTAAAGTGAATATTTTAAAAATATATGTTTTGATATTGCTAAATGCAAATTTAGCAAAACTTGCAAAGAAGGGGGAATAGGAAAAGGCTTGACAAGTTAGTATTTAATATACTGATTACTATTTTTATTCATTTTTTTAAGGGATGACAATTCCCTTTGACAAAAATTATGTTTGTGTGGGTTTATTTTGTTACAGTGAATACTTTCCATTCAGAGCAAGGGACAAACAGTTGACACCTGTGCTATTAATTCATAGTAAATGAGCAAGTGGAAAAGACCTAATTGCTTATTTGTCTTTTTCCTTATCTAAGTTCCTAGATTTCTGCACTCAATGTAGTTCTTTTAGTGCTGTTAGAGTTAGGATGGCTGAGGCCTAGTAGCAGGACAGTGACACTGTCTGGGGGACGTGTGGTAGCCTTTCTCAGCCAGGTTTCTGGAGACAATTGAGCTCTCACATCCTAGGTCATCTATCATGTGCAATGGGGAACCTTTATCTCCAGTGCAGAACAGTTCTAGTGATGTTCTAGTTCTTTCTTGGAACATTTGTGAAAACAATCACTCAGATTAATTTTCTGTGTTCGGTGATTCGGTGAGGGAACCTTATTGAGAAATGCTGGAAAGGATCAGAGAAATTACCTGTTTTTATTATATTATGTGATCAGATCGAAGTGCCATGACCCAAAATCCTCATTGAGACGTGGAGATGGAATACACTATGTAAAAACCTATCTTTCTAGTGCCTTACTGAGATTTCTACCTATATTTCAGTAGATGGATTCATTAGGAAAATAATAGAAGCATGTTTATCATCATGGTGAGGTTTACAGAGCTAGATGGTGAATCTTATTTTAAAAATTAGAGTTGACTCTACTTCACATTGACTTAATTTTTTAGTATGTATTTTGGTGTTAATGTGTTCATTCAGTTACAAATTGTACAAATGTTTGGGCATATATAAAGTCACTCCATCTGAAAACAGAAAAGGATTATTTATGAATTAATGGAAAATTCTTATTGTAATTTTGTAAAACTGTTTTGTTTGTGTTACTTATGTCTTCGAATAAGAAAATATACTGAGATTCAAAATTATTCCCTTGTGAGCTGTCATGTAATTTATAGAAAGTGAAAACTTAAACAGCCCCACTTTTCCACTTTTTTTTTTTTTTTTTTACACTTAGGAGTCTAGTGAGTCAAAATGTTAGTAGTTCTCTCATAATGAATTGCCAGATTGAATGAGGAGGTTTCTGCATTGGTTTTATGTATTGCTCTGTTTTAGATATATATTTAATTCTTTCTAGAAAACTGGAAGAAAGGTGCCTAATCCAGATATTTAAGTTTGCAGAAATTTCCTAGACTTGAGTTGCTGGACATCAAAATATGATTATAATCTGTATAGGAGTTTTAGGTGAATTAGATCTTTCCTGTTTTTGTTATTTTCATAGTGGTAATAATGTTAAAGTGAACAGAGGCCTTATCTTGACTACTGCTAATATTGCCTATCACCTTTGTTTTAAAACAAGGCTTTAAGGGTATAGACTAATATTTTAAAAAAGCCTTAGTGGTATTTGAGGATTTGTTTGGCTTTATTTTATGTCTATGTTTTTTTCTATCAAGTTGCTAACATTCATAAAAGCAATTAATACGGATGGTAAAAGAGACTTTACTGATGCAGCAAGGATAGGTGAAGTGAATTGGACTATAAAAATATACCAAAGAATGGAGATTATTTCTGGAGAAATCATGAGGACTTTTACAATATATCCATGAGTTTGGGAGTGAAAACGTAAAATGATTTAATTTAAGACAGCCAGTGGTACTGGGTTGCTTTTGACCTCTTAATTGTCATGCACTTGTTTAGGTGTGGTTTGCTCCTGAGTATTTCAATAGTCTGATTGTAATTCAAGTGCCTCCTATTACTTATGAAACATGATTCCTTATAGGAAGGAGTTTAGGTTATCTCTTAAAACTGAATATGTTAAATAAGATCTGTATTTTTAAGAAGAATTATTTCTTTTAATTTTCAAGACAGATAAGAGTTTTTATGGTATTAGATTATTTCCATTAACCATTATTGAATTGTTTGCAATCATTACTTTTAACAAGTAACAAGTGCCAAAATGTTTGAATTTGGGATATTTTAATTAATCCTCTTCCTTTTCCCAAATGTTCTTTTGTTCAATTGAAGACTTTTATGGGGAGTGGCAGAAGAGAAATGTCTGCTGTTTTTCTAAGAAAAATGACCCTTCTAAATCACCACCCTTGCCACCCCTGAAAAAATAAGAATTTTCGTTAATGTTTCTCATTTGTGATCCCATGTATCTTTATACACTACAGGAGATGCCTCATGTTGTATGCTTTGCTATACTGAAGTATGCCCTCTTTCATTGAAGTTTCTGCTTTGGGAATTTTTTGAAAGTATTCTTGACAGCAAGGTGGAATGTGGGCTGGAGGCAGGAGTGGTATGAGTTGCACATCATCTGATCCTGAGAGCAGCATGACCGGAGTACCTGGTACTTTGATGCTGTGCTGGCTGCTGTAGTGCCTGAGGGAGTAAGAGCTCTGTTGTCTTACTAACAGAAAGTGTCTCCAGCAAGTCCTCTGCTCTTCTCTAATTTGATTGTTTTGCCTGGTGACGAGTTCTTATTTTTGATTACCAATATCATTAATTAGATATCGTTTTAATATTTATTATTCATTTTGTGTTTGTAAGGAGAATTGCCTTAGTGTTATACTTATTACATATACCTAGGTATATGTAAAATTGGCAAATGGGTTAAAAGAGAAGTATAGGAACTGCTTTATGTAGAAAATCACTTCCTAAGTTTTACCTTATGTAAATATTCCTAAGAACTATTGTTTATTTGAAATGTTAGTCTGTTTTAATTTTGCGTGTACTTGACTGGTTCCACATTTAAGTGTTTAGAAGTTAGGGGGAACATAGCCCTTTGTGTGAACAAAGGGTTCAGAAATACCTTAGGTTCTGATTGTGTTCATTTTCTATGCTGCTTATTAACAAATTACTATCAGTTTAGCTGCTTAAAGGAACACACATTATCTCACAGTTTCTGTGAGTCAAGAGACTTGGCATAGCTTAGCTGTTAGCTGGGTCCTCTGCAAGATGGCAGTCAAGGTGTTGGTTAGGACTGGATTGTTATCTAGAGACTCAAATGGGGAAGGGTTTGTCCCCAAACTTTCTTAGGTTATTGGCAGAATTCATTTCCTCATGGTGGTTAGGTTTATAGCAGCTTGTTTCTTTAAAGCCAGCAAAGGAGAGAGAGACTATCAAGGTGGGCTGGTACTACATTCTTACGTAATCACGATGTAATCACATATAGTCCATTGCCTTTGCTGCATTTCATTATTATAAGCGAGTCATAGGTCCAGTTCACATTCAAGAAGAGGGAATTATGTAAAGATTTAAACACCAGGAAGTGGGAATTAAGAGTAGTCACCACATTGAATCTGTCTGCCACATAGATTACAGATTTTTTAAAACAATTATTTCAGAATATTATGGGGGTATAAATGTTTTAGTTACATGTATTGCTTTTGAACAGTTTGAGTCAGTGTTGTAAGTGTGCCCATAACCCAGACAGTGTGCATTGTACCCATTAGTTGTGAATTTATCCAACCTCTCCTCCCCCCTAGATTATAGATTTAGATTGACCAGCTAAACATGTAACTTTTAACTTGTTTTAACACTCACTTTTTATTTACTTTATAAAAGTTGTAATAATGCATATGGTAAGTGTAGTATTAGTAAACATGGACTGAGCTCCTTTTAGGGGCTGGGCATTGTAGGTGTCAAGGGTACACACTGGTGTTTCTTCCTGCTCTTGCTTAATTTTTGAACTTGAGAGATGGACATGTGATTATTATACAGTGTAACAAGTTTCATAATAGAACTATTAACAAAATGATTAGTGAAGCTAAAGAATGCTTCACAGAGGAAGGTAACATTTGAACTGTGTTCGGAAGGATTTAGAAGTTTTATGAAGGGAGGGCACTACAAACTAAAGGAAAATCCATAGGGCATACTGAAAAGTTAAGTATGTCTGGATTGTATGGTACTTGGAGGAATGATGAGAACATGAAACTACCAAAATAGAAAATTGGGCCAGTTGAAGGATTTTATAGTACTATAAGTTTGTCTTATCTAACTAAGTTTGAAAGCAGGGTGATGATATGATCAGGCCATTGGGCACCATTACAATCATAGTTTACATGGATGGTGACCTTGCCTAGTGGTGCAGTGCTCAGCCTTAAAGCTATATGCAACAACCCTGATCAGGATGAAATTCTTTAGGAGGGGAGTATGGTAGCAGGAAGATAAGCTAGGACTCTTTTAGCATATAATTGGTGGAGGATGCCTGAATTGAAATCACTGCATTAGTGAGGAAGAGGAAAGGTGGATTTGATTGAGCTTTCCCCGAGTAGAACTGATAAAATTGAGAACCTGGGTGCATAGTGATGTCTTTAATAATATTAAAAATAAAGATGAAAAGAACAGGTTTTAGAAAATGATAATGAGTTCTTTTAGGCTTGTTAAATTTTGAGTGGCTATAAAATTTCCATCTAGATAGAAGTATCCTTTAAGCAGTTAGAAATATGAGTCTCTAATTCAGGATATTACAAAAAATTGAGAAATCATCAATTTGCAGATTGTAAGTGAATTCAAAAGGTATAGAAGGTATACTAAGGGATGGATATAAATTGAGGAGGAGCAAAGATGAAATCCAGGGGAGCAAGTATTTTAAGAGACAGGCAAAGGAAGAAGCCAACAATTAGAATTGAACCATAAGGAAAAGAAGTTGTTTAAAACATTTTTTAATTATAAAAATAATACATGTTCACTAGGGAAAACTAACATACAGAAAAGCATGTATAAGAAATTGTAAGTCACTTATAATCTTATCAGAAATAATCAGAATAAAATGTTGATGTCTATTATTTTCATATGTATTTGTTTTAGATATAAAATTTGGAATATTCATTTTGTGTATATAAAACCTTTCTAATTTTCTAGTGTAAGATTTTAAAGCTGTAAATTTTCCTCCAAGAAATGCTTTAGCTGAATTCCACAGGTTTTGAAGTGTTTTTGTTAAAATGCAGTGAAAAAAAAATCTTTTAATTTTCCTTGTGATTTTTTCTTGATCCATGGTTACATATTCTTTGATAACATGCTCTTTCCATACTTCATCAGTTTCTAACATCACATTAAAATTTTTGTAACATTTTTAATTTCCTAGTATTCCAAAATTCACTCCACAAATATTTAATGCCTGGCACTATTCTAGGGATACAACAGTGACAAGCTCCTGCTTTTTAGGGGCCTTTTATTCTATTTGGGAGAGACAGTAAACAAACAAGTAAAATATATAGCGTGTCGGAGGGTGTCGAGTGTAATGGAGAAAAATGGAGTGAAAAGGCCAATAGAGGTGATGGTGTGGAGACTTATCCAAGGTTGCTGTTTTATTAATAATTAGGGTTGTAAGGATGACCTCACTGACTTGGTGGCATTCAAGGAGAGAGTGAGGGAGCAAACCCTAAGGATCTCTAGGGAAAAAGCATATTCAGGCACAGGGAACATTAACTATAAATGCTCTGAAGTAAGAGTGTTGCTAGTGTGCTCTGGGGAACAGCTGTCTAACCAGTGTAGCTGGAGTATGGAGGGCTTTAGTGTGGGATGGGGTGAGGGTTGGGGGCAGAATCATAAAATACCTTGTAACCATTGACCTGTGTGTTTTGGCTTTCATTTTAAAGAGAGTTGTGGAGGCACTGGAGCATTTTTGAACAGCGGATTGACATAACTTCACTTGATTTTTAAAGGATTACTCTGATTTTTAAAGGATTACTGTGTGAGAGTAAACTCTAGAGGACAAGAGTCAGCAAGAAGGCATAAATCCAGGCAAAAGATAACAGTGGCTTGGACTAGGGTGGTGGCACTAGAAGTGGTCAGAGGTATCCAGATTCTGGATATCTAGTTTTTTGAAGATAGAGCCAATTGGATTAGATGTGGAGGTGTGAGAGAAAATGAAGAGTCAAGGTTTTATTTGGTTGTTCCTTATGGTTGAGCATTTAGTTTGTTTGCATTTTGCTACTAGTGTACATAATATTACTGTCAACACCCTAGCAAGCAATGTTTTACATTTCTCCAGTTCTTAGAAATTTATCAGACATGGGATGGCTAGAACCAAAGACATACATTTGTTCAAGGCATTTGATCTTTATTGCCAAATTGCCTATTAGAAAGGGCAACTTCTTCTAGCAAGTGTATAACTGTGTAACTTTGTAACTATGTAACTCTTTCCCCTTCCCCGGTAAAAACTCAAGTGAGGTTTTTGATATTTATAAGTACAGACTGGCAGATAGGTTTTGAGTAATATCATCTATCAGAGTCATTATTTCATTCAGTGCTGTTTTTTTTTTTTTAACAATAAAGAAACATAGTGTATCAAAATAATAAGTACATTCAATCATTTGAATTTTGTAAGTTCTGACCCATGTGGTATATCCTAATTTTTGCTTGAATTGTGATTAGTCTGTAATAGTTCATTAATTTTTCCTA
>NW_012140080.1:6476244-6478801 GCF_000956105.1 Propithecus coquereli
TGATAAAAGCACTTAAGGCTATGATTTCTTCTTAGTACATACAGTCTAAACTATAGTTTTAGATATTTAGTATTTTTATTGTGATTGAGTACACTTTTTTTCTTTTTAAGTCAGTTCTATGGCAGAATAATCTTGTTAACTACATTTTAATATTTTCTTTTACTTAAAAGTTAAAGTATAGCTTTAACATTTTTAGGTAGGGTTATTGTTCTTACTACCCTTTTGTTGTTATTTCTAGTGTTAACTAGAAATACTGCATTGTCATCAAAGAATCTTAAGATTCTTTCAGTTGTAAATGATAGAAACACAACTCAAAATAGCATTAAGTGGAAAAACTATATATTGTCTCAAATTATTGAAAAGGATCCTAAGGTGACTTACAGAATTGAAGGAACAGGTGCAGGAACCAAGGCCCCTGAAGCTGAAATTTAGCAGTTCTGTGTGTGTGTGTTTGCATGTGTGCCCATAAACACATAACAGGCAACCTAATCTCCTTTTACTTCTCACTTTATTTTCGGTTGACAAAATAGAAGAGGTTTTATCCTCTTCTATTTTGTCAACCGAAAATAATCAGAAAGGTTAGATTCTAGTTTGAAGAGAGGTTTGTTCAAAATTGAGGACTGCAGCCTGGGACACACTTCCAAGTTGTCTTGGGGAGTGCTCCAGAGAATGAGAGGCTCAAGATTTTAAAGAAAAAAAGGATGACTCAAGACTGGGTGTTTACAAAAATTGTTCGTCAGAAATTCTCATTGGTTTACAGAAATAACATTGGTTAGTAATTGGCTATACATTGCTGAACTATAGGGTGTATGGCATTTTATGGTTACTTGGCGTCAGTTAGTCTAAAGCCATGAGTAGCAAGTGGCTTCAAGAGGTAATTATTTAGCTCAAAGAGGAGTAAGCCGTGACTGCTGTTACATTTTAAATGCTTTTCTGGGCCTGATAATTTAAAGGAGCCGGCATTCCTCAGATAAAAGGTTTTTCTTTCTCATTTGAATATAGCCCTTCTTTAAGCTGATGGCCTACAGGCTCGCCATACTTCCCACCACATGTGATTTTACAGGTCTGAAGGGAATACTTCCTTCTACCTCCGGCAGAAAGGACTCTGATTGGTTCAGTTCGAGTCCTGTGCCTATCCATAAATCAATTACAGAAGCAAAGGAGGTGGGATGCTGTCTATGCTGTCAAAATATATTTGATAACTACATTATTATGTTTATGTCCAGGCTTTATTTTGTTATGGGGAAGAGTTTGTGTCTTAAAATCAGGTTTCTTGGATTGAGTCCATGTTCTCTGTGTGAACTTAAGCAAGTTACTTAGCACCTCTGTACCTCAGTTTTCTTATCTCTAAAATCATATAAAATAATACCTGCTTTTGTGGTATTCTGAAGATTAAAGTCCACATAAAGTCCTTCATACCTTCAACAGTTGAACTTATTATGAAAGTGAAAACATCCAAGATTCATGCCCCACTTCCCATTCTTGCCCTTTTCAAGACCATGTGCTTTACTCTGGTACCACATTCCTTTCTCTTCCCAACTTCTTAGATTTTGCAAAAAATCCAACATTTTAGTTTTTGTTACTATTATTTTTGTGTGTGTCTCCTGTCTTCAAAATTCTCCCCTGAACATTTGAGTTAAGCTTTATGGCACATTTATTGTGCCAGACACATGGTTAAAAACTCTGTAAATATTGAATATTCTCCAAAATATATTTGGTAACTACATTATTATGTTTTAAAATAAGGTCATTGATTACCAAGATTATTGTTGAATTTAAATCATATTTTAAAACTTACTGCTTTAGAAAGAAGCAATATGCTATGTTTTTATTTGCATAAAGTAACTATAAAGTAAATATATGTAAATTGAATTTTTGGACCAAAGAAAATAGGTATAATGTGGATTATACAAATGGGGACAATCATAAAATTGCCTTAGAAATAAAATTATGCTATGCGTATAGCTCTTTTATAACCATATGAACGTGCTACAAAATATTCTTTATCAGTCTGAATATGTTTTGTGGGTGGTTAGAGCTGATTGGAAGGATGGTTGGTAAGAGGATAAGGGAGGTCAGGCTTTTTGTTAAGTATGTGCTGCTTTTCTAAGGCAGAATATGAAAAACTTAGTATTTTTATAGTTGTATGATTGACTACATCTCGGGCAACCTCGATGACATTGCATTTAATAAAGTAATTTACTACTGGTGCTTTGACACTCTCGTCTGAGAGTGCTGAGGTCTTGATTTGGAATTCTCCAGATTTCCTGTCTGTCATAGCACTTCTTCATAAATAGCACATCTGGTCACCTTGAAATCTCAGTTCCTTAATAATTCCTCTTGTCCACTCTTTCTGTAATATCTTGCCATATACAGAGTTCTTCAAAGGATTGCCATTAGTTTCTTTTAAAAAAAACCCACTAAAATTAAGACAATATTATAGGCCACTGTAAGTCTTTATAAATATTGAATTAATACTTTTATTAGTAATTTATATATTAGGACAGTGATTTCATAAGCCCTATCTCCTTTGAGTCACGTCATAAAAAGTAGATAG
>NW_012140080.1:6479870-6482375 GCF_000956105.1 Propithecus coquereli
TCATACATTCCATTTTTGTGGATACAACATCTTTTTCTAAGAAATATTACTGATAGGTATTTATGTATGCATATGTTTGTGTATGTGTGTATGTATGTATATGCTTTTTTCTCCTTCCTGATTACTCAGTTTCTTCCCAGTTGCTTTTTCTCTTTGTCTTCAGTCTCTTATAAGGTATTTTCCTCAGATGTTTTGTGATCTTTGGCTGACTACTCACACTTTAAAGTAGAACACTAAAGAGCTGATTGGAATCTCTGTGCATGTAGTGTCATCTCTCTGGGCCCCTTTCTTAGGAATATTAAATTATTGTCTTTTCTCTTGGGCTAGTCATATTTTCCAGAAATGGCTTTTCTTGCCTGGAAGACATAATTTTTTTATGCCAGTGTTCTAGGAGCAGAGTGAGAGGAAGGTTGGGAGTCTTAATACTCAATATGATACTTTGATTTAATATCGGTATTCAGTATCAACACAGTACTTCTGCCCTCAGCTATTCCTGTTGTCCCCAAGTCCAGAAACTTTTCCCTTTCCAAATAACAAACCTCCAATTTAGTAATGCCAGGCTTGGAGTTGCTTAGCTGCTGAAAGTTAGGGAGAACAACTGGGGAGATCTAACAGCTTCTTTCTTTTTTTAGGCCTGCCTTCACCCCTGCTTCCAGGGATATCTTCTTGTGCCTGCCAATTCTTGTGCCTGGTGTAAATCAGGTTGCTTCTCTGCTTTCCTAGTTCTGCAGTGAAAGTTATCACTCATCGATTTTCTTTCCAAAGTCTAAAGATAATGCTTTTTTCTTTTTTTATTTTCTTGATCCATTTATAGGCTTATTCCCTTTAAAAAATTATGTTGTTGTCATTTTAGTAGGATGTTTGGACTGAGCAGAAACTGATAAATGTATACAACTAGTCAGCTTTAGAAGTCCTCTTTTTTAAATCGCAGAAGAAATTGGAATCCATTCCTATAAAATTCAGATGATGCAGATCAAAGTTTCAATCCTCTTCTGGTGTGAATGCTACTCATCTTTAACTGGAAGTTCCCTTTTTTTAAATTGCAGTAGAAATAAGAATCCACTCCTGTAAAATTCCAATAATTTAGATGAAATGAAAGTAAATTTCAGTCCTCCTCTGGTGATTCCATTCTCTTCCCTGATATAACTATTATCATTTTTTTGTATGTATACTTTCTAATTTTTTAATTCATTTACATACTTATAGAAAAAAAGTACTTTGATTTTGTATGTGATTTTGCAGTGGAAGCTGTTATTGGTAAGAAGGTGGTCATACTACATTTTTCTAAAACCTTCTTCTTCTCTTTAATATGTATTTAGGGGATTTTTCTGTGGGAGAACATGTAAGTGCAACTCTTCTTTCTAATTGCTGTATATTTACTGTTCCATGATACATATGTACCACAGTTTTTACTTAGCCATTCTTCTATTAGTAAACATTTAGAATGTTTCCCACTTTTCTACTTTCCCAGTGTTGTAGTAAACATCTTTTATGAATATGTCGTTGTACATATGTATGAATTTTTCTAGGGTGGAAACTATTCTGACATTAACAAGTATATGACAATATGATTAACATTAACCACCTGGAATTAGTGTCAGATTGCACAGGTTTAAGGGCACCCTCCTAAGAAGGCTGTCTTCATTTCAGATACCAGCCACTCTTTAGAGGTCCCCAGGCCACCTGCATCTCTGCCCACCTGATCACAAATTTGGGGGATCCCTGGACCCGTCAGGTTTTGTAATTCAATAGACTGACTCACAGAACTCAGGAAAACACTATACTTATGATTACTATTGTTTAGTTTTATTATAAAGGATATAAATCAGGACCAGCCAAATGAAGAGACACAGTATGAGGTCCAGGAGGATCCTGAATGCAGAGCTTTCCTGCCCTCTCCCTGTGGAATCAGTCTGTGACTTCCTCTTGGCACATCTGTGTGTTCGCATACGAGGAAGCTCCTCCAAGCCTAGGTGTCCAGACTTTTTACTTGTATTTAATTATGTAGGTATGATTGATGTAAAATTGGCCAATTAATTGAACTCAATCTCCGGCCCACCTCTCCCAAGAGATTGGGTTGGCTCAAAGCTCCAATCCTCTAATCACATCGTCGGTCTTTTTGATGACTAATTCCCATTCTGACTTGTCTCCTTAAAGTTAGGTGTGATCCAAGGGACTCATGAATAATGATGATACCCGTGTCACTTGTGAAATTCCAAGGGGTTTAGGAAACTCTGTGCCAGGAACTAGACAGATTCGTTATTACACAGCAGATACCTAGAAGTATAATTTTCTGGTTGAAAGGTAAGTACACTTTAATTTTTAATAGATATCGAAAACTCCCTTTCCAAGGGCATACCAATTTATTCTGTACCAACAGTACAATTTCCTTGAACTTTGCTGTTACTAAATGATCCAAGGGACTCATGAATAATGATGATACCCGTGTCACTTGTGAAATTCCAAGGGGTTTAGGAAACTCTGTGCCAGGAACTAGACAGATTC
>NW_012140080.1:6483265-6499198 GCF_000956105.1 Propithecus coquereli
ATATTTATCAAATGTATAGCTCACATCTGTAGATACTTCATAGTTTATAAAGTTTATAAAAGCATATTGACATACCCTAATTATATCTTTAATTAACACTTTGCAAGAGGCAAAGAACATAATTTCTCCATTTTATAAATGAGAAAACTGAGGCTCTGAGATATTAAGATATTTGGCATTTAAGTATTAATAATATAACTCATAATGACTCTGAATCAATCTAGTGCTTTTTTCATTTCACATGAGTATTAGTTTCCTACTGATGCTGTAACAAATTGCCTCAAATGTAGTGGTGGTAATTTATTATCTTATAGTGCTCAAGGTCAGAAGTCCAAAATGAGAGAGTACTTTCATTTCCCCAGAGTTCTCTCATGTTCTTTTCTAGTCATTTCTGCCCCACTTTTACGAGGCTGATTAATATTACCTATTGTGTCACTTCAGACTAGTTCTGCCTTTTGTTGAACTTCATATAAACAGTCATACAACATGTACTTTCATGTCAAGAGTTTGGATAATTGTAAAGTGCAGTTAGAAATGGGAGTCATTGGAAAGGTTAATGAAATTCTTACTTGCCACTCCCCTTTCCCCTGCTTCATCCCCTTCACTCTACTCCCCACTCCCCATGCCAGTGAATTACTATACAGTAATACTGTAATTTGTGGGCACTAAAACTAAGAATACCCAAAGTGTTTAATGATGGATATACTAGGCTTCAGTATGTAGATATTTCTAATAAAAGGCAAACTTAATTAAAATTCAATTCCTGTTTTGTCTATTCTTTAATTTTAAATTATCTGATTAGCCAAATTTTGGATGATATTAAATGTTTTAGATAGGATACTTCACTATAGCAAAGTGGTGGGATATGGGATATAGTGGTTGATTTACAAATTTTAAATTCTCAGGAAAAGGACAAAGTTCAGGGAACTATTTTTAGGATCCGTGTTTCCAAGTATGGGAGAAGTTTCACTTGTTCAAGGAGTGTAGAGAAGTGATTGAACAAAGATTCATGAGTTGGGAATTTATTATGATTTTTTGGTTTAGTCTAAATTTTTTAAAAAATCGGGTAGACAATGGCTAGATACTGTTTTTTTTTCTATCTATATGTTTATTATTTTCATTGATACGTCTGGGAAATATAAATGAATCCAACATTATGTTTTGTGTACAATTTAACTGTAATCCGAAATAACATTTGGGGCTAAAAGAAATTTCTGCCTTCTGCAAGAGGAACCAGAAAAGGGAGTTCTTATGGCTGTTCTGACAGACAGAATGTACAGTCTTAAATATGAACTGTCTGTTCACCAAAGATGAGACCAGAGGAAAGGAAGGAACTGCTGCTCTGTTCTTACAGCTCTCCTTATCAAGCTGCCTGATGGAGGAAGATAACTGGGATGACACAACCTCAGTCTGGATTCCTTTAGTATCTATGGTGAAAAGAGTGTCTTTTTAAAAACTGGGAAAGAGACTTGGCTAAAATTCCCATAGCAATCTGGGGCGTGACTAGCCACATTCACTTTTGTTATGTTAAGCATTTTAGAAAAGGCACTGGGCATGGCAAGAACAATTTTACTTTGAGGTCAAACTAGCTTTGTACCTTCATCTTTCATTTTCTTGGACTTCAGTTTCCAAGATAGATTATAGAATGAGGCTTTTTTTAAAAAACCATGTCCATGTCTTAGACTTGAATATACTAGTGCAGGTAAAATCTCTTTGTAACAATCTCTAAAAAGGTAATTAAACTATAATATAAGAAGAAGCGGTTAGGTCAGCAGCCTAGAGAAGTGTCCTCTTGTAGGCTAGTACACTAAAAGGAGCCATAATGATACCTGTAGAAAGCAGCATGCTGCTACTTGTTCAGAGAAGGAGGTAGTTTCACGCCCCCCTCCACCCCCCTCCAGAGCGGTGGTGAACTAGTTAGGTCAGCTTCACTCCTTGGTTTTCTGAAAGCAGTTTTCATTTGTTTGGGAATCAGGAGCTCTAGAGGAATTTGAGAAATCTGACATGCTTACTCCACAGAAAATTGAGGTCTGTTGGGGACCACCTATTGACACTTTTGCTTTTGCTGTGTGTCCACATACTTAATGTCAGAAAGACTTTTTATATTTTAAAATTACTATTACATGTAGCAAGGAGTAGAAGAAAATGTTCCTTATTCTATATATGAATATGCGATAGTGGACTTTTACAAGCAAAAGCAGCTCATGGTTTAGATATTCTTTTGTGTTTTAACTGGCTTTAAAATTTAGTATGGAGGAAACTTGAAATGTTCCCTATTTATCATACATAGTCTTTATATAGGATTTTTCTTTGTTGCTTATTCATTTAGTCAAAAAGTATTCCGTGCCTGCTGCAATAGGTTAGGTAGGCTTTCTGGTACTGGGAATTCAAAGATGAAAAAAACCTTTTGCTTTTAAGAAATGTATAGTCTAGTGGCTATCTACTATAGCCTTGGAAACAAATGATTACAATATAAAAGATAAAAGTGTTATGGGTTTTGTTTTGGTAATTTTGTTACCAAATTACTGTGTATATGTGTACATAAAGAAAAAAGAAGGTAATATCCATACACTAAAAATTGGTTTTCTCTGGCTAATAGACTTACTGCTGTTCTATTTTATTCATATGTATTGCTATATATTTTCTACAGTAATACATGTATCCCTTCGATAAACAGAAATGAACTGGTGGTGATATTATCATCTTTCCTACTCTTAACTGCTATAATATTACTCCCATAATACCACTACTGATGCTTTCAGAGCTCAAATTCAGTCTCAGCCTATCTTACTCCAGGTGTGTGCCCTTACCTGCAAGGCCTCGGAGCAAATTCTACTCTAGACAACATCATTGAAAGTTTATCCCGAAGAACACTGTCTCATAAGATTCTCCTGGAAGAATAGGTTCTGTAACCAAGCAAGTTTGTAACCTGTTAAAGTTCTGCAATAAAATCTGGTTAATTCTTTTTAATTCAGTATTTCCCAGATTGATTTTACAGTAACTTGACCCTTTTTTTTTCATTAATCTTTTATCGATGTTCTATGGTCCTCAAACTTTGGTAGGCCTGAGAATCACCTAGAGCGCTGGACTCCACTCCCAGAGTTTCTGATTCAGTAGATTTGGATGAGGAATGAAAAATTGCATTTCTGTCTAGTTTCTAGGTATTGCTGATGCTTACTCACCTTGTGCTCCCTTTGTTATGTGCCTCCCAGTTCCAGTTTGCCTTCAGGTATAAGCTCATGGAACTCTTATGATAGACTATAATGTTAGTATTTTCCTGCTGAAAGAATGTATCTTAAAAATTTGGTATAATTGTGTTTATCATGAAAAGAGTATCCAAGGGGGATTTGGATTAACTACATTACTTGGGGTAGCATTACAGTTGGTCTTCAGTATCCTGGCTTCCGATCCACAGATTCGACTAACCAAGGATGGAAAATATTTGGGAAAAAATAACAATACAACAAAAATAATATAAATAAAAAACAATACAGTATAACAACTATTTACATAGCATTTACGTTGTATTAGGTATTGTAAGTAATCTAGAGATGATTTAAAGTATACTGGAGGATGTGCACAGGTTATATGTAAGTTCTGTGCCATTTTACATAAGGGACTTGAGCATCCAAGGATTTCATTATCTGTGGGGTAGAGGTGGAGTGGGTTGGGGGAGGGGTGTCCTGGAAAAAATCTCCCAAGGATACTGAGTGCTGACTGTATTTCCCTTCTGTTATCATTATTTTTTTTTTGCTATTCCTGTGAGATTCAATTTAGTTGTCTATAGATGGAAATGATTAAACCTACCTACAAAAGGTTGTGATAAGGATTGAATAATATATGCAAAAGTGTCTAGTAAAGGGCCTGACACATTCCAAGTGCTCACTACCTTACTAATTAAAATATAGACTCTGGACCAATGGTGTTATTAGGAGCTTATTAGAAATGCAGAATCTCAGGTCCCACCTCAGACTTACTGAAACATAATCTGCCTTTTTAAAATGCCCAGGTGATTTGTATGCATATTACCACCTGAGAAGCACTGATACAGCAATGGAAAATGTTACCCTAGTGCAGTATATAACTTATTCTCCATTTTATAAATTGATTCCCCAGGGCTGCTTGTGTATAGGTGTTACCAATGGAATATTACCTATTCTAGAGTCCAGAAATACTTTGACAATATCTTTCTTGGTGTTTCCTGACTATAAAATAATGTATACTGTTGTTAAGTCTTAAAGAACACGTGGAAGTATGATGAAAATAAAAATTACCTGAAAATCCACTCCCTAAGATAAATACCACTAACATTTTGGTATACCCTTCAGTGCATCTCTTTATACATGTGTATATGTACACACACAATTTTTTTTTGGCTTTTTCCCGTTTTTATCCCTCATACTTCCACCTGCCAGGTACACTAACTTGGTATTTATCCACTGAACCTTTGTGCTATACATGAATATGATAATATGCAAACATATATAGGGATTTTGTGGTCATTGTTTTACAAAATTGGGATTATGTTATAGATGCTTGTCTGTATCGTGCTTTTCTCACTTAAAACATTGTGAAAATTCTTCAAGTAGTGTACTTCACATTCTTTTTAATGGCAAAATGACATTTCATTGTAGAGATGTTGGACCAGTCGTTGAGCTGTTTTTATTGATGGTAAATTTTTGCTACTATGAACAAACAGAAATCCTTGATTATATATTTTTTGTGGACCGATGCCATTATCTCTCTAGGAAAAATTAGCCGGACAGGGATTGCTGGGTTGAAGGACAGTTTTAAAAGTTATTTTTTATTGTGAAATATATTTTATATACAAACTGGTATATAAAACATATATATATGTCTTAAAGACTGATAAAGTGAATCCTCATGTACCACCACCCATGCTTAAGAAATATAACATTCGTGGTTTTTTAGAATCTCCTTTTGTGTCCTTTTATTGTATTCTCCTGTATTCTTCCTGCTCCCATGATAACCACTATTTTCCTTATGTTTCTTTATGGTTTTACCACTCAGTTATGCACACCTAAACAATAAACATCCTCAAACAATAGGCTTGGTTTTAAATGTTATATAAATGTAGTGATTCTAAATATATGACATTATTTGTACATTTCATTCATGTTATTATCTGTTGCTATAGCTTATTCATTTTTGTTATATTCCATTGAATGAATATACTACAGTTTACTATTGATGAAATTTGAATTGTTTCCAGTTTTTGCATTATTATAAACAATGCTGCCAGGAATATTTGTATACTTGACTCCTGGTGCACATGTGACTCTTGGTGCACATGTGCACTATTCAAAATAATTTGAATTGCTCTTTAAGTCAGACTATTTTTTTAATCTTGAAAATAATTTTTTAAAACTACCTCTTTGCACCATTTTAAGTTGACATGTAATTTTTTTATCATAAAATTTGAATATTGCAAAGGATGTAATTTCAGGAATATTGAAAGTTGAAAATACTGATGCTTTAAAAATAACTCAAAATACTTTTTTTTTTTTTTTTTTGCTCTGTTGCCCAGGCTGGAGTACAGTAGTGTGATCATAGCTCCCTGCAGCCTTGAACTCTTGGGCACAAGTGATCCTCCCGTCAGCCTCCTAAGTAGCTGGGACTATGGGTGCACACCACCACGCCTGGCTAATTTTTTAAAAAAATTTTTTGTAGAGACGGGTTCTTGCCATGTTTCCCAGGCTGGTCTCAAACTCCTTGGCTCAAGTGATCCTTCCACCTTGGCCTCCTAAAGTGCTGGAATTACAGGTGTGAGCCTCAAAATACTTTTAAGTGTACTCAATAGTATATAAAAAATATATAAATGATATTTGTGGATAAAATTTTATATATTTTAAAAATACTTTAATTAAAATTTTTATGTTGCCATCAGTCTCCAGGTATTAAACATTTATTACAGCTTTTAATAATATAAAATTGATTAAAAATAACTGAAATTATTTAAACTTTACATTTAACATAGAAAGTAGAATTTTATTGGAAATGTATTTCTTAGTGAGATGGACTTAGGGATGGGGTGGTATTTTGGGTGCTTTGATTAAAATAAATGTCAAATGCTTCCTTTGGTGCCAGGAGGTTTTTATATCGTTGTACAGTGCATCAGAATAAGATTTGGAATGAGTGAGAGGTATGACTTGCTTTTATAAAGTGAGCAAATGTGAAGTGGGAGATGGGAAAGGAGAACCTACATCATTTTACTTCAGTATGAGGAAAGATTCATATGGCGATTGGGATCTGAAAACTGATATCTTTAAAGTTGGTGCCTTGGCAAGTCTCTGGGTCTCCTCAGTTTTTGAGACTACTGCCCTACGTAAAAGAGGAATTGCTGGGTGGCGTCGTAGGCAGATCTTCACTTTATTGGATAGTGCCAAACTGTTTTCCTGAAGCGATTATACTGATTTACATGCCCAGTAGCAGTGAATAATAAATAGTCCAGTTATTCCATATCCTCATTACCTTTTATATCTGTAAGTCTTTCTGATTCTTCCCAGTTTGGTGGGAAAGAAATGGTATTTCACTATAATAATTTTCTTTTCCATGATGCCGATTTATTGGCCATAAATGTGTCTTTTAATCAAGTGTCTGTCTTTTGCTTATTTTTCTATTGAATTTGTATTTTTCTTAGTGATTCATAGAAGTTCTTCATGTATTCTGTATCCTCCTTTTTGTTATATAATTTTCAAATCTTTTCTCTGAGTTTAATGCTTTTTTTTTCACTTACAAGGAAAAATATACACAAAGGTAGAGAAAATAGTATAATAAACTCTCATGACTCACATTCAACATTTGTCAAGATTTTTTCCATACTTAATATTATCTATCTTTATTCCCCCTATTTTCCCCAAAATATTTTTGATTTTTTTAAATTTCAAAATATTAAGAGGGTACAAATGTTGTTGTTACATGGATACTTTTTATAATGCTTAAGTCTGGGCTTTTAGTTTACTACCCATCACCTGAATAGTGTTCTTTCCTGAAATATTTTAAAGCAAATCCCAAACATGTTATTTCTAATGGAGACTTGATGAACACTCATTTATTTAATGTCGCATTTGTCATTCTTTTCCTATTTAAACTTTTCTTTTCTCCAGGGTCTTAAAGTTATTCTTCAATAACTATCATGAAAGCACTGTAGTTTTGTCTTTTGTGTTAACTTTACTCCTCCTGGAATTGATTTTTTATAATGTAAGGTAGGGGTCTAATTTTTTTTTCCATATGGATACCCATTTGTCCCAGCACTATTTTTGAATCTCTAATCTGCAGTGCCACCTTATTTATAAAATAAATGTTTGCTGTTTCCAGAAGCCTTGGGCACTCATCATTCTTTATCAGTGGTCCTGGGTGGTCCCAGACCAGCAGCTTGAGCATTACCTGGGAACTGGTTAAATAGATTACTGGGCCCACCCAGACCTACTAAAAATTGAAGGTAGAGAGGGGTATCAGCAGTTTGTCTTAATAAACCCTCCAGGTGATTCTGATGCATACTAAAATGTGGGAGTATCAGCGAAATAGTTTTGGACCACCTAGGAATTACGAATTCAGACTGCAAAAGCAGCAGGAACTCTATTTGTGATTCTAAATTCTCAGTCGTGATTTTTCTACCCCTTCTCCTACCCAGTATCAACACTGAATAGACTTTCCTTGAAATTACCTGGGTGGTGATGGTAAGGGGAAGGAGGGTTATTTCTAGTTTTCCCTGACTGTGAAGTCATAATCCTTCGAGGGCATCCTAGCTCAAGACAGAAGCCTACTTCTGTTGTTCACTTTATCTCTCTGGCTTTCCAGTCTGCTCTCATTTTCAGGCCTAAGAATTTATAGCTTTCTTGCCAGCTCATTAATTTTTTTAAGGTTTTTTTTTTTTTTAATCCTAGATTTTGAGTGGTTTGTGTTAGGAGGGCAGGTCCAAGTACCTATTCCACTGTATTCCTGGAACAGCATATTCCTGTTATTCAATAGATTTTGCCAGATTGCTTTCTAGGGAAATGCAGACTAAAGTAGTAATGCGATAGCACTTTATGCCTGTCAGATTGGCAGAAAATAAAGGAATAACATGCTATTGCAAGTGATAGGGTTGCAAGTGATACTGGTGTAAATGCAAATTGTTCTGGTCTTTTAGGAAACTTAAAAAAAAATGCTTGTCAGGCAAAAACTGTCATGATGTCGAGGGAATAAGTGGAGGAAAGTATATTTCCAGCAAATGCACCTGTCCATTGCTTTCATTTTTCTATAATATGACTGAGGAAAAATATGAATGAGTGTTACCAGTCTATAATATTTGGGCCATGGGTTGGGTATTGCTTAACTGAACAGCACGGATGGGTGGACTTAGAGGACATTTTATATAGGCTTAGGAGAAATCATTGAGAGAGCTGATTGATGAAAATGTTATGACTTGCTTCCTTGCTAATCCACCAAAAAGTTACAGGAAAATGAGGGAAATGAACAAAAGACTGGGGTAAGTTAAAAAGAGAACTATGTGCCAATGGCGCACTGGAACCAGCTCTTCCCAGTGTTGATAAATTTTCAGAACTTTGACAAGCCATTTTTAAAATACAACCATCATTAAAGTCAAATTATATTAATATAAACTTACATTTAAATTACATTTAAAACAAAGGTGGTAAATACTGGAAACTCATATCCCAGTTATTTTATTACACTTTACTATTTGTGTTCTTGAGGTTATTGACACCTATTGTATCTGTGTGGTAGAAATACTATATATCAATGCACTATTGCACATCTCTTCCCTATTCTGTGTCTGGTGATGACTCTTTGAAATTGGATGTGGAGATTATACCGTAGACATCAGTAAATACTATAAATCAGATTTTTTACCCCTGGAGAGCAGTTGTTAAACATCTACTAGAATATCACTGGGTATAACGTTTTGCTGTTTTAGATACTGATGGTCTTTTATCACTGTAAATATACTTGTTTTCTGAAGTTTTGGGCAGTCCAGTCTTATATAAACCTTTAGTTCTTAGAAAAATGGTAACTATACTAGTTGGCTCAAATGTTTTTAAAATTATCTTAAGCTTAAAGGAGAGATGTGCCTTTTTTTATTTAGCTGTTACTTGTATGTAGAAAGTATTTTTGCAGATTTGTTCTTCTAGTCTTTTAAAACTTTGTCATTTAAAGGTTTCCTTGAAAAATCTTTCTTTATAACAAAATACCACCCACAGTTTATCTTTCTTGTAAGCCATTAAAGTTTCATTTCTTGAATTCATTGTAGCAAGGAGGAATATACTTTTTTGTTCTTTTTAGGTGGACATGTTTTTGTGTGTCTGTGATTTAATTCTTACTGCAGTGTCATAAATAAGGTTGACCAGTTGTGCCAAGAAACTTTCTGTGACATCCAAGTATTGTTTAATTATTTCCTACTTGTATATTAGTTTATGTTCTGGTACTTTAGAAAATCAGTGAATTGGGAAATTTTCCATAAGATTTGTGATTCTTGTTATCATTTATTTCTGTCATGCATACTTCCAGCACTTGACAGCAATGAAAATAAGTTTGAAACATTGAAAATATTAACTTTCTTATCATTTATTACTGTTTGGTTTAATAGAGTGATTTAGATTTTTGGATCTGTATGACCAAATGTTGGGCCTTTGTGACTTTCGCCCAATCATTTAAACTCTCTAAGCTGCTCTTTCCACCAAGTGATAATAATAATAGTACCTACCTCCATATATTGTTTTTAAAGATTAGGTGAGATAACAGCATTTAGCAAAGTTTTGGCTTATAGTAAAGTGCTCTCAGTAAAGAATGAGCTAACCTTATTATGAACATAATAAATTCTCCTATGTAGTAGTTGCCTTTAATGGTGGACATGAAAGCTGGTAGTAAATAAAGGATTACGTAAAATACTTAAAACTATTGAAACCAAGTCAGGAGGAATAAAATTCAATCTTTTATGGCATATTAAATGTATGAGTAAAGTGGATTAAGTAGTGTTACCTTTCATTTGCTCAGGATAATTTTTAGGTATCCACCATACCAGCAAATAATAAAACCATTTATTTTATTCACTGAAATGCTAAACAGCTACTTTAGTACACACACACATACACACACATTATGGATAAACATAGATGATTTTCCTAAAATACTGGGTAATCCAATTGCTATAGAATAGAACTTAGTTAATAAAAGGATTCTTGGTTCCTTTAGTAATTTAAATTGTACATTGACCTACCTGTTGGCCATGTTTAAAATGACAGATTATACCTTCTTTGCCTTCTCAAGTCTGCTCTCTGGAATAGCTGTTAAATAGCTCTGTGTCCAAATAATAAGCAAAACAGGAATGAGAGACAGAAAGGAGCATTGCTAACCCACCTCTCGATAGTGCTAGACAGTTGGCTGCCTACCCTCATATTTTGTATTTATTTGCTATTTTATTCTGGGTGCTTAGATTTGATACTATGTTGCCACTTTGTATCCTTAGTATTGATTGGGTTTTCCCTCTTTTTTCTACTCTGCTACCTCTATTCCTTCTGGAACCAGTAGTTTAATGGTAAGTATTTAAATAAGATTTACAAAGTTTTTCACCTAGTGAGGATTTTTTTTTTACCCTCACTTTATCTTGGCGAAAACTTTGTAGATTCCAGATGGTCTTTGTGGTTTCCCAGGTTTTCATTGTTGCCTTGTGTGTAGACTGGTAAGACTTTAGTTGGAGGTACTCCTGTCCTTGCATGCTGTGTCAGATGGCATCCATTGTTTGTGTGTTTCATAGTAATGTTTTTCTTGGAGCTTGCACTCTCCTTTCTCTCTTCTTTCTGCCGTTTTTATTTTATTTTATTTGGAAGGGGAATTGGGATGTGAAGGAGAAAAGTCTTCTTTCTCACATCTGCTCTACATTTATTTTTCCTGCAGTATTTGGAATCTTTCCAGATTTTGCCAGCTAGATCTCTGTAAAATCTTTGTTCTGTGTACATTAAAAGCATAATTACTAGTATCTTTGAGCAGAATTATAGATTGAGTTGAAGTCCATTAAATGATACTATTTTTATCCATTGACTTTTAACTGCTAAATTTTCTATCACAGTCTGTGTTGTGTTATTTCTTGCTTCAAATTTAATGATATTTGAGCCTTTCAAGTGTTTTAAAAGGTAAAAATATGGTTTTAGGATTTTTCATAGCAATATCTGTCATGCAGTTGCTGTAAGACTATTTAATTTAATGAAATTTGTATTTACTACTGAGCCTAATATTTCATTCTTTAAACTTAGATTACAAAATATAATTTAATTGATTAAAAGAATGAAGCTAGGGCTGGGTGTGGTGGCTCATACCTGTAATCCTAGCACTTTGGGAGGCTGAGGTGGGAGGATCACTTGAGGTCAGGAGTTTGAGAACAACCCGAGCAAGAGCGAGAAAGACCCCCGTCTTTACAAAAAATAGAAAAATAGCCAGGCATGGTGGTGCATGCCTGTAGTCCCAGCTACTTGGGAGGCGGAGACAGGAGGATTGTTTGAGCCCAGGAGTTCAAGGTTGCAGTGGGCTATGAGGAGGCCACTGCACTCCAGCCTGGGTGACAGAGAGAGAACTTATCTTAAAAAAAAAAAAAAAAAAGAATGAGGCTAGATTTAGAGTTATTAAAACTTAAATAGTAAACTTTGGGAAGCGAGTTTCATAAAATTCTACCGCCAAAGAAAAATGTCTTAAATTTTTTGTGTGAAATAGACATAAGAAAAATGTGTAAAACAGAAGAGAGTGCAGTTACAAAATGAACCCAATGCAGCTATCACCTATTTATAAAAGTAGAACGTTGTCAACACTCCAGAAACCTTCCCTTGTGTCTTCCTGATTATAAATTCTTTTTTTCCTCTTAATCATAATCTTTACTTTTATGATTATTACGTCTTTGCTGTTCTTTGTTCATCATTTATATATGCATTTCTAAAGAATTTGTTTAATTTTGCCAGCTCGATATAAGTGGAATCATACTCTTATTTTGGGTCTTGCTGCTTTTCCCCCGGTATTATGTTTGTTAGATTCATTTGTCTTGTGTGTAGCTATGGTTAATTTTCATCACTCTGTAGTACATAGTATTCCATTTTGGGAATATACCAGAATTTATTTAAACATTCCATTGTGGGTATTTGTTTCCATTTTGCTATTATGAACACTGCTGCTATGAATATTTTGTTATCATGTATTCTGGTGCACATGTGCATAGGTTTCTTTAGAACAGTATTAAAGTGTGGTCCTTGGACCAGCGCCATTAGTGTCATCTGTGTGAGCTTGTTAGAAATGCAAATTGATGGGCCCCACTGTCAGTCAGAATATCAGGGGACGGGGTCCAGGAAACTGAAACAAGCTCGGTAGATGAATCTTAAGTACATTAAAATTTGAGAACCACTGCTCTGGGATATATACCTAGAAGAGGAATGCCTTCAGCTTAATAGTGTTAGCCAGTTTTCCATTGTGGTTGTATCAGTTTTTACTTACACTGGTGGTGTTTGGGAGTTCGTATTTCTCTACATCCTCTATAAAAAATCAGTATTGTCAAAGTTTTATTTTTTTAAATTAGAATTTGAGTAATTCTTGAATTCACTTTTAACTACAGTTGAATTTTCAGATTTACTGAAATAATTGACTTTTTAAATTTCCTAAGGACTTTATGAAAATAGTAGAAATTTTTCAAAATACTCAGAAGTAGAGAGAAATAGTACAGTGAACTAAAAAACTTCATATCTCTCATCCACATTCAGTAATTCATTGTATTTTTCCATGTTTGCTTCATCTATCTCTTCTCTCTGAATTAAGACAAGTCCCTGATATCATGTCATTTCACCCCTGTATACTTAAATGTGCATATCTAAAATATGTACCACTTTCTTTACATGACGGCAATGTCTTTATTACTGAGGGCCTTTTTATTTTAAAAAGAACAGCATCATATTAAAAAATTCTAAAATAATGGCAAAACTATATGTAAGGTGTTATTTGGATATTGTGAGTGGGAGGTTTTGAATTATAGTCTTTAAACATTCTCTGAACTCTTCTAATGTATTCAGTTAAATAATCATATTGAATATTTTCTGTTTCACCAATAGAATCAGAAATTTAGGTTTCTTAAAATGGTTGTTTAACCCAGGATCTGCTTTTAGGGGTAAGAAAATGTTTAGGGTGCTCAGAAATTTATCACTTCTCTGATAAAACTCAGCATGTGTAGTGATGATGTCCTAGTTAATGAACAGAGTAGACAGCTGAAAGATGTTCTCACTTTTTATTCTTAGGAGTAACTCTTTGGAAGTTCAGATATATAGTCTTTCACATCTGCCACTGGCTTGCTGTTGAGTTGTGCTGAGTTCAGTACCCTGAATCAGCACATCCCCCTGTAAACTTCCAGTAGAATTAAGAGCACAGTCAATGTTTTTTAATGAATTAAACAATATTTTTTGGGTGGGTCTATTATGTGGGTCATTTTTGGTTAAAAATGAAAGGAAACTTTCAGGGTAGATGGGAAGACAAAAATTAAACACTAATATTATATGTTATTAAGCAGTACAGAAAGGTGCTCAGTAATTTTTGGTTGTTTTTACATTATAGCGATCAATTAAGTCATGCTGATGAGGGAACTACAGATATGTAGTATGTAATACATAAAAATTTTTATGTAATTTATCAAAAATTATAAAAAATAAATGTGGATTAGGGGTTGGAAGAGAAATGAGGCTGGAGTTGGAAGGGAACAGATGATACGAGGCTTTGTATAATAAATAAAAAGTTTGCGTGTGTGTGTGTGTGTGTATTTTAAATGGGAGTGATAAGATCAGATTTGCGTTTTGAAGATAACCTATAAGAACAGTTTGGGGGATGGGGAGGGCAAGAGCAGATGTGTATAGAGGCTACTACAGTAGTCTGGGAAAAAATAATAATAGCTAGATTTAGGAAGGTGGTGGATATCTAGAGAAGTGGTTGAATTTGACAGCTACTCAGCAGGTAAAATCTAACAAGTTGGTAATGGCTTTGAGAACAAACAGGTGTGGCTGTAGGGAAGCAGTGATAATACTGGCTTAGCTGGAACATCATCTTTATTCCTTGACCCTTTGGTAGACTAAACTTTTTAATCAGGTTTACTGATAGCTTACAAATAGAGTTTTTGTCATAACCAAACGGTTTAAAAGGGGTTTTCCCCTTATGAAACAAATATTCAGATATTTTGAACAATTTTTTTTTTTTTTTTTTTGAGACAGAGTCTCGCTTTTGTTGCCCGGGCTAGAGTGAGTGCCACGGCGTCAGCCTGGCTCACAGCAACCTCAAACACCTGGGCTCGAGTGATCCTCCTGCCTCAGCCTCCCAAGTAGCTGGGACTACAGGCATGCGCCACCATGCCTGGCTAATTTTTTCTATATATTTTTAGTTGTCTGATTAATTTCTTTCTATTTTTAGTAGAGATGGGGTCTCGCTCTTGCTCAGGCTGGTTTCGAACTCCTGAGTTCCAACAATCCGCCCGCCCCGGCCTCCCAGAGTGCTAGGATTACAGGCGTGAGCCACCACGCCCGGCCCCCAAGTATAATTTCTTTACAAGAAACTTTAAAGATAAATAGTAAACAGTCTGTGAGATGTTAATTCCTTTCATTCCTAAAGAGTCATAAATACTTAAGCGTAAATACTTACGCTATATTTGATTCTTCCGTGTGTGAATTTTGGAGGACCCAAGAGGCAAGAATATGCTTAAAAACAAGGAATACCAGCAGACCCAATATAGCTAGGGAAATATTTAATGCAGAATGAATTCCCTGAAGAACAATATCTTTAGAAGGTAATTAACACATACCAGTGAAAGTATTTTCCATAGGTCCCCTGCTAGGGAAAGAAAGTTAGTAACTTTTGTCAGACTAAATACAAATGTGTTAAGAAAGTAGAGTTTGGTTTTAGTGTAGTATTAGTGAGCTTGACACATACTTAGGAGCTGGCATGCCTTCAGCTAAACTTCAAAACCCTTGTAGAACCAGCCCTTCAGTTCTAAATGAATTTTTGACATGATAACGCATAAGGATTAAATTACGTGTGCATTGTTTTAGGAAATACTGGCAACATTCAGTTGGATTATTTGAGTGTAAACAGTAGTGGGCAAAATTTTATCTATGTAAATAGTAATGATTATAGTCAGTTACCCAACTGCTTCAATTAAAATTTGATTTTAATTGTGATACTAAGCTAATATATATTTAGCTTTCATGGTTATGTTTGTCATGGTGACTGTAAAAAAAAAAATCAAATTATTGACAATAACAAAAAATACTTTTAGCCAAATTTATTTAGGATTTTAAAGTCCTGATTGCCAAAAGTGCACTTAAAAAATCCTATAAAATTTTGTTAGGTACAGTTTGCATTTGATTAGGTATCTAAAAACAGTTATTTTCTAAAGAAAATAGTAGTGTTTATGAGAAATAGATTTATGCTAAACATACACACATTTGTGAATTTTATTGTTGATAAGAAATCTCCATCTACAACATCAAAACCAAATTACCTTTAATGGAAAACAACAGAATTTAAATAGTATTTTAAAAAATGCTATTCTGGTTATTATGTAAATTATAATTTCTTGTTTTATTTATTACTTTTGTCCTCTTACACTTCAAATTAGTACATTGATAATATGCAGGGCAGTGAGTGATCTCATCAGGTTCAGGTTTAGGTTTATGGAAAATAATTGTAAGCATACCATGGAGGATGGCCGAGAATAGATTCAGTGAAATCCTAGAATGGATTCAGTCAGAGGGCCTCACTTAAGGACCTAGAAGGCCACAAGATTCCCCACCCTCATCCTGGAAGCACACAGGCTTGTTTGGAGGCTGTTGAGGTGATGAGTAGAGGAGATGCCTGATTTGGGAGGTGTTTCTGAGACAGAATCAGCAGGACTTGGTTTTTGGGTGT
>NW_012140080.1:6499248-6511604 GCF_000956105.1 Propithecus coquereli
GAATGTCCAATTTCCTTAAGAACTAAGTTTGACATTTGATGTCTCTGACCCTTCACTTTGAAACTTCTTTTTTAAAATTTTTTATTGTGAGGGTATATCCTCATTCTTTCAAATGCACGTTTTGGCTTGTGATTATCTTTCAAATTTTTTTTTTTAGAGCAATTTTTGTGACACCATGGGTAAGTCAAAAATTCCTGTTATTTTTGAATATGAGTTCCATTGTGGAACAAATGCAGTACCAATTGCTCAAAATATCAACAAAGTATTTAGGAAGGATGTGGCTAATGAACACACAATATGTCATTGGTTTGAGAAGTTCCATTCTGGTGATTTTAATCTTGAAAATAAGCCATGTGGATGACCTGAGACCAAGGTAGATAATGATGAGCAGAAAGCTGTAGGGGAAGTGAGTCCATCTCAACTTATGTGAGAATTAGCAGCAAGGTTCGACATTACTAGTCCAACAATATTGGACAATTTGAAACAAATGGGCAAGGTAAAGAAGTTGGATAGATGGGTACCTCATGAATTAAATGAGCATCAGAAGAGAAATTGTCCAAAGCTTGCCTTTCTTTGCTGTCACCACATAAAGGCGAATGATTTCTACACCGTATTGTTATGTGTGATGAAAAATTGATTCTTTTTGACAATCGCAAGCCTTCGGCACAATGGTTGGATAAAGATAAAGTACTGAAATACAGTCCAAAACTGAACATTCATCAGAAAAAGCTAATAGTGTCTGTTTGGTGGTCCAGTGCTGGTATTATCCACTACACCTTTATGAAATCTGGTCAATCAATTACTGCGGATGCCTACTGCAACCAATTGGATGAACTGATGAGGATACTTGCAATTAAGCAGCCAAGATTGGTCAATAGAAACAGGCCAATCCTCTTGCAACACCACATGTTGCAAAAAACAGTGCTGCTCAAACTATAGAAACTGGACTTGGAAACTCTCTGACATCCACTGTATTCACCAGACCTTGCCCCAGCTGATTACTGCTTCTTCCAGGCTTTGGACCACTTCTTGCAAGGAAAAATACTCAATTCTCAACAAGCTGTAGAAAACGCCTTTCACGATTTCATCTCCACTTGCTCTCCAGGCTTCCTTGCTGCTGGCATAAGCAACCTACTCTTAAGATGGCAAAACTGTGTCTATAGTTTAGGCATATAGTTTGATTAATTTTACTGCTTGTTTCAGATACAGTAAACTAAACTTTTGATTCGAAAATGGACATTTCATATTTAATGACTTAAATATTATCTTTACTCTTTTGTGTGTCTCCCTGTTTTTTCATTTGTGTTTTAATAGCTTTGCTTTAGCCAGTACGTAAGCCCCTTGTACTTCCTCTTGCTCTTTAAGCCTTCCCAGTTGGATCTTAACTTTTGGGGTTTTTTTGCTTCTTTAAGTAGCTATTCTTAGGGAATCTTTATCTCTAATTCCATGTGATTGAATGGAATCATTAAAGATTTTAAAGTTTAGTTGATCAGGATGAATGATAAAAGATTATCTGCTTTAGAAACAGTATATACTAAAAATTTTAGCATTTTATTAAAAAGACCTCTAAGAATGTAATGTACAGGTTCCTGTATCTTTCCATGCTCTTTATAAAAGCATGTATTTTAGGGAGCATCTATACTATGATTATTTATCAGACGAATGTGTGCCCCATTTTGTTGCCTTCTCAGACCTCCTTTTCTCCTAAGTGGAACATTAAACCATTTAAACGTATGTTTTATCTGAAACAGCAACAGAAAGGCACCAGCCATTTTTCACCAAGTTACTAGTCCAGATTAAGAAGGTAACAAAGCTTGGAATTTCTGTCTCTTTAACCCTATGATCTCGACTCCCACCTTCTCCTACTTGCTAGAATTTTTTTTTTGCCTTTGATTTACATACCGGTTTACATACCGATAACCGTTTACATACGGTTACATACCGATAGTTGACAGCATAGTAAATTTCTGTTGTGTGTGCATGTTCATGTGTGTATATGTGTGTGTGAAAGAAAGAGAAACATAATGAGCAACGCTATAAAAATGTCATTTAGACCTGCGGTCTCCAACCCCTGGGCTGTACAGACAGGTACTGGTCTGTGGCCCATTAGGAACTGGGCCGCATAGCAGCAGGTGAGCGGGACAGTGAGGGAAGCTTCGTCTGTATTTACCTCTGCTCCCCCTGGCTCACATAACCGCCTGACCGCCCCCCGCCCTGGTCCATGGAAAAATTGTCTTCCATGAAACCAGTCCCTGGTGCCAAAACGGTTGGGGACCACTGATTAGACCACATGTTCTCTCTCACAAGTGGGAGCTAAGCAGTGGGGGTATGCATGGTCATACAGGTGACTTAATGGACATTGGAGACTTGGGGTATGGGATGAAAAATAACTTACTGTATACAATGCACACTATTCAAGTCATAGGGATATTAAAAGCCTAGACTTCTCTATTGTGCAGTTCATCCATGTAAGAAAAAAAACACTTGTATCCCTTATATCCCCTGTTAACTAAAATAATAAGTGACTGAAAACGAGAGAGCCACATTCAGTTGAGGTTTATTAACCCAAGTCTTTAAGGATGTGCCTGGGAAAAGCACAGCCAGAAGTATTTGTTTTGGACTGGGCTCTCTGTAGAAGAGGTTGTAGATTTTGAATTTAAAGGGAAAAAAGGAGGTGCATAGGAAAAAAGGAGGGGTGAAGGAGATGAGCAGCGAGGCAGTTGGTGGTGTTGTGAATTTCTGTTTGGTGCCCAGTAAATCTACACAAGATGAACATTCAGAATCAGTAAGAACAAAGAACACAAGGACAAGTGGTTTGAGGAAGAGGAAAGAGAAGTTTATTAATTTGGCAGCAAATGTGAAGGGTGGAGGACTAGTGTCTCAAAAGAACACCATCCTGAGTTAAAATACAGGGCTTTTTAAGGGGGTGGCGGGGGAAGGAATTTTGGTGCTTGGGCTCGGATCTGTGTGACAAGTATCACATGTCCTGGCTTCGGGCTGTTGTTCAACTACAGTTGGTGGTTTAGGTGGACCTTATCTCTCCAATGAAGACAGTCTCATGATCTCATGACCTTTGTCTGGATAATTCTGTAGAGCCCTCTCCTGTGGTTTAAGATGCTAGAAAACAAGCAGCAAAGAACATTTTCCTGCCCCTTTGGCTACTGGCCTCCAGCAAGTATGTAAGTTTTAATTCCCAAAAAGGGTGGGAGTTTTAAAGAGACCAATCATAAAAACATTTTGCACTTTTTTCAGATGTTTACCTCTGTTAAAGGCTTGGGCATGGTGGCTCATGCTTGTAATCCTAGCACTTTGGGAGGCCACTTTGTTTTTTCTATATAAAAAAATAGAAAAATTAGCCAGGGGTGGTAGTGAGTACCTACAGTCCCAGCTACTCGGGAGGATCCCTTGAGCCCAGGAGTTTGAGGCTGCAGTGAGCTGTGATGACACCACTGTACTCTAGCCTGGGCACGAAGTGAGACCCTGTCTCAAAAACAAAACAAAGCCCCCCCCCCCCCCCCGCTGTCCCCCAACAAAGGGGGTAGAGGAAGTAGTCAATGTTGTGATTTTCTTGGAGTGCATAGAGGAGTGATCATATCTCTTACCTGTTTGCATCTGTGGAGATAAACTTGTAATGGACATTTAAGAGTTCCTTCAGGCTTCAGTCCTAAGGTTATAATTGACATGCACTTATTTATAAGGGCTGTATATTTCGAAGGGTTTTTTTTTTTTTTTTTAAGGGCTGAAGGGAAATAAATATTTTAACTCAAAATACATTTCTTTGTCATATTTTGAGATAGCTGTGGGCAAACAGGAATATGCTATAAGGCTGGCTGTCTAGGTGGGGGAGACTGTGGGAGAAATTTGCATTTGTAGAAAATCTCAGTTAAATGCTGCCAGACCTTGCCTGTTGGTCTGGGACAGGTCTGCAGAGAGCCTGACACCCTTAAAGGTCTGAACAAAAATATTTCCCTGAGGGCTGTTCTGGTTCTGAAGTTTATCTGCATAACAAGACTACCTTGCCAGTCAAGCTTTCTTTCTCTTTCCCATATCCAGTGCAAAGAGAAAAATCCTGTTAATAGCCATTTTCTAAGTCTCTTTATTTATTAAAGGAGGACCCCTGTACCTTATTGGAGAGAGGATGGCAGTGCCTGTGTGACTCAGTTCTCAGGCTCGGTTCTTTCTTTTGGCATAATGAATTTTGAGGTCCCGAGATTTTTATTTTTCCTTTACATCCCCAAATCTATTTAAATAAAAAAAAGTCATTTAGCTGTTGAGAGCTATCTTTGCTCATTTGAGCACTAAGGAGATAATTGTGAAGAGAGTAATAAACCACACTTTATCTTCAAATTTGGTCAAGAATGAGAATATATCAGAAGTAGGACATTATTCATTCAATAAATATTTATTGAGTACTCTACTTTGGCATAGTTCTGTAAAGTAAATAGGTACCTTGATGTGAAACATGAAGAAGATATGTTTTTAAATCATTCTTTGTTTTTTAGTTCTGCAGAATTATTTAAAATATTTTGTCTTTATTTGAAAGTCCTAAAGCTATTTGATTGATAGTTTCATTAAGACTATAACTGCATCTGTAGCTCTTGAATAAATTTTAAGTCTAATGAATTTGTTACCTGGTTACTACACATTAAAAGCAGTAACTTTGTTTTCACTTACATTTAAAAAAGACAAGAATTTCAGTAAAATTCAATTGAACCTTTAGTAAATAGTTTTTAGAATAGCTAAAACATGGTAAGGTGACAAATATAAATATGATAGGAATAATATATATGTCTTATCATATGATTGGAATTATATATACTTACAAAAAGAACCAAAAATGAAGCAGTTGATAAACAATTGTAAGCCATGTGGGCTATACCCAAATTGATACTCTGGTTCTGGAGCTCATTATTAGTCTTTCGTTATATATTTTCTGCAACTGAAGGTAACCGGGTATGTGTATGTTTAGAAGCAAATGTTCTTGGACATTGAGCTTAATTTTATCTGTGTTGGTACAGATTTTTCCTAGTGTTTTGCTTTAAGCCAGTAAGTGTAAACAGCACTATAGTGGTTAGAATTCTTTGTAATGGTTATTGTGAAATCCATAGTTGCTTAATTTTTTTTCTCTTCATATGACCTCCACAATATAATCTAAAGCCATGGCAAAACTAGCATATGGCTTGTACGTTATGGTCCCACAGGCTAGTGGGCATTATACATTTGAGCAGTATCTTGGATGAGAAGCTGTGGCTTAAAGGTGCCTTTCTCATCTAGTTTGTGAATTCCCAGAGCAAATGCCATTCCCCCTTTTTCCCTTCTCGCCCTTCTCCACCCCCTAACTGAAAGAAAATTTCCAGTGTGGAGTCTATTGTCCTATTTATGAAAATAAACAAATAGACTGTAACTACTGTTGAAGCTCATGCTCAGTTCCAGAAGTACCTTGCATATGTAGTCAAGTTCTAAAATTGCCTCTAAGAATGCAGACTAAGTTACCCTTGGCACTGAAGCATCTTCCTCCTGTTCTGTAGTGAGCTTATTTCACATCAGTGAAGAGTAAAAACTACTTAACCTCCCTGTGTCTATCTTTTGGTCATTCTGTACTCTAATCTACTACCCTCCTCGCTCCGTGGTGATGTGTGGCCATTTCGAGGTTCCCTAGGGGCAGAAGATGTTCAGTATATTAGATTTTACAAAGCCCGCTGATCCCTAGGTCCTTGTTTTATTATTGGCATACTCTCTCATATTATAAATTAAGGACACTTTGTATTGCCACATGGATTTTATTTTGTTTTCTGTGGGAGCTGACTACCATAGTTTAAGTTGGCTTTTCTAACATTCTAAATAGTGATTTGATTCTTCTGTTCCCCTTCTGCAGCTGTTTGGTAAGAGCAGTTGCATTGTATCCTATTTGACATTTCTTCTGTAAGATTGATTTAATTTCTTAATTCATTCAAACAAATTCAAAGGATAAATTCTTACTTGTTTTCCCAGGGAAATACCCATGTTGCTCAAGATGACCTTTATAATCAAGCTATAATTTTCATTATCAGAATTATTTTGTATACATTTTATGGGGCACATGCAAATTGCAGTGACAGGGAAGCATTTTCTGTCAGTTGTGGCCTGATATTAAAAATCTTTTATAGTTATTCTAGTCTGTTAGATTTGCAGGTTATATATATTTAAAATAATATAGACAATAAAAAAGTCAAAATATAGGATGAGAAATAAAGTCAAAGGGATATTTTTGGGAGTAGGGTAAGGGAGGTTAAAAAAGTTGACAGAAAATTGATTGATAGGCTAGAAGACAGTAAAAGAGTATGAATAATAAATAAGAAAAGCAAAAAGGGGGGCATCTTTGCAGTGTTATTTGTAAGATTGTGAATGTGCCAAAGACAGAAATGTATGCATGCTTTTCTTGCATTTTATTACTTAAGCAGTGCTGTAAAATTTTTCAGTGGAGGGGGAATTATTGAATCTCAAATACTTAATCTCTCTGAGTTTTTGAATAGTTTTCCAAATACGAGAAATACATTTGTTAAGATGTCCAGAATTTGATTGCAGTATGGATTTTGATTTATTCATGGTACCTGGTATTATTAATGCTAGCCATTCATTTGTTGATTTTTGCCACTAAGGATTATCTTTTGAAAACAATCTCAAAATAGACCCCCCCCATGGTTGCAGTGTTATAACATTTTTATGTATAAGGTATATTGTAAATTGTTAGTTTAATTGGTTATAAATGCTTATGAGAGGTCTGGTAAAGAGATGAATGGGCTGCAAAGTGTAATGAAAAGAATCCTAGTTCTGGCCCTACTGCTGACTAGTTTTATGACTTGGCAAGCATTTTTAGCTCACTGGGTTTTCTTACCTGTGAAAGAAGATTAGAGTAGCTGCTCCCTTAGGGGTCCATTTACATTCTCAAAAAGCTGAGTCTAAATGTTGTGGGAGTAATTACAGTGAACATGGAGAAGTAGCTCTTTTTGGACAACATTAAGGGCATTGTTAGGTGCACAGTATAAAACATTTAAAAATGTCTGATCTCATAAGTTTTTTTTTTTTTTTTTTTTTTGAGTCAGAGCCAAAGAGAGGGAAAAGAAATCACATGTTTTCAACTATAAAGACACCTTCAGGGCATATTTAAAGAAACCTTCTGAAGACATTTAATGAGTCATTTCAGCAGGCCAGTATCTATTAATAACATTAGAGAAACCCCACTTTGGATAGCCTTTCATTCATTCAAACATCTGAGTGACTACTATGTGTCATAATTGGCAGACTATTGGTTTGGTACTACAAAAAATAAATTAGATCATAATTTTCACTTAAAATTACTTCATTTCTTTTTACCATTCTCATTAGCAATAATAGTTATAAAAACAAAATATATGAAAAAAGAATAAAGTAATTGTCACAAATGGATAGATAGTAAAAAATAATGATTTTCTCTAATGGACTGAAAATATGGTCATGACAAACTAATCTTTTCAAGAATGTTATGCAAATTGATGTATACTGATGTTAGTTTTGTAGGTTCATCAAGGATTGCTTTGGATGATTGATTAGAAAATTAGGTATTTAGGCATTTAGTCTGGTAAAGTACTTACTGAACAAGGTTAAAATGTATTCTGCTATATTGTGTTGTTGGAACATTTGCTATTCTGCCATTTTAATTTTGTTAGGGATATTTCTGTCCCTTGTTAAGTAGCACTCATTTTTAAACAGTATAGATTTCACTTAGGTATTTCCCCTTTGTCCTCTTTAGCATCTTCTCCCATATAGGAGAAGATAACTGCAGCTGATCTTAACTATAGTAATCTACATCTGATCCTACCTGTAGTTATTTAGGTTAGTTAACTTGCATTTTCTGGGGAAGTTTTTTGTAACAGATAATTCTGTATTTGCCAAACTCTGAATATATCCTGCTAGCCTACAAAATAAGTCTTCTCTTTTTAGGCTCCAGACCTTTTGCTATGCATTATATATTATATACTGTAAAACATCTCTGCTTATAAAAATTGATTTATTACATCTCTTTTTATTGGCATATTTAAAACAATTATATCTTTAAATTGAATTTTTAAAAAAATGCAGTGCATTTTTTCAAGCAATGCTTAGAGCTTTACTAATTATAGTTATAATCACCAGTAATTAGAATTCCCTACTCTGCTTTAAATTGTGCCACTCGTGCTTTATAGAACTCAGGCCAACTATATAATTCATTTATATATCCATTTAAATATTGTATTGAATATAAGTCTAGCTGAATGCTTGGAGAAGGTGTTCGAGTAAAATTTGTGGCAGAATAATATACAATTTCTACCCCACAGGTATTATCAAATTTGGGAGATAAGATCTACACAGAAGTATTGTAGATGAGATATTAAATGAGTATTATCAATAAAAAAAATATAGTAGGACAGAGGACATTTTCGCTTTCAGTTCTCTTAAAAGATTTCATTGAGATAGTGAAACTAGATCTGGGCTTAAAGGGATGGGAGTAGATTTTTAATAAAATAAGAAAAAACATTGGTTTAATTAGGAGCGGAGGCATAGAGTTGTAATGGGTATGTTCTATTGGAGGAAAATAATTATTAATAAATGGCTATACCACATTTAGGATAATAGTGGGAAATAATGGGAAAAGCCTAGTACAGGGAATGATGGGTTGTGTGTGTGCATGGGCGCACAGTAATATAGAAGTGTCAAAAGCCAAGTTGCTGCAGCAGAAAGCTGGAAAGCTTAGCAATCAGAAGAGCTGAGTTCTGGCAATTTTGATTTTTTTTTCACTTAGATCTATATTCTCTTCAAGTGAGCAGTTTAAACTAAGAGAGTCTGTAGGCTCCTTATGCTTAATGTTTTTTAGTTCCATTATTACAGATAAGAAATGACAGCTACTGTTTCGCATTACCTGTTGTAGCAGAGGGAGGTTACTTGCTGTAACCTCTATCGATTCATTCCATTGATTGTCATATACAGTGCATGTTTACCTAAGGAAGATTAAGCCTACTCATCATTTCATTCTAGAAACTATTTAAATTAGCCAATTAAATTATCTAATTGAGATCAGATGAAATAGAGCTTTGTTTTAGGGACAGTGTAAAGGAATAGTTTTGATTTGGGGGAAACTTGTTGGACTGCCAGCTTTGGGTAGAGAGAACATTGATGACCAGTGAGGATAATAGGAGGTCGATGACATCTGGAGGAGGGGTAGAATATTTGGATTGTTATAAAGGTTAAAATAGAAAAGTCCAAAAGTCTGACATCTGTTCTCTCTCCACAGCACCCAGTATGATGTAGTTCCCGGTTGTCTGTCTTTTCTTTCTCTCTGGGCTCTACAGTGGTTGAGAGGATAGCTTCTCCAGTGTGACTTTTTCTGTTGTCTTTGTTTATAGCTATCAGGAGCTCTCTTAACTAAGCAAGTTGCATTTAGATGACTTGTTTGCAGTTGTAGATTGATATGTAAATCTCATAATAAGGCCTGGTACTTTCATCTTCTATCATCCCAACAGATTCTAACTGATAGGAGCAATTTTTCCACCACCAAAAAACCAAAAAATCTCATCTTTATTTTTCCTGTCAATAGCTATATTCACCAACCAGACTCAGGTTTAGGATCAATCCCTTTTTGTTTGTGGTTGGTTGCTAGGAGGAAACAATGTACAAATACTGAATAAAGGTAGGGTTGGGCCACTGGAAATATGAAGAAGAATCTTTTTGCCTTAGTCATCAACAGTGGAAAATCACTTGGTATTCACATTTACAGGTGCTGATGGTATTTATTTTACTATGTAAAGTAACTTTGATACAGCAGTATGTGTCATTGAGTCAAAGAATGGCATTTTAAAACTAGTTGTAAAAGTTTACAAAGAATAAGTAACTTGTCTGAAAATTGAAAAGGGGAAAATTTTCATAAGTGGTAGCCACCGTTTACTAATACCTACTATGCTCCAGGTACTTTATATACATTGTAATATTTAATCCTCACCAGATTGCTGATGTATAAGTAGTATTATCAGTATTTAACAGGGAAAAGGTCAGGCGTAGAGGACATAAATGCCTTCCCCAGGTCACAAAGTCTATATGTAGTAGAACTGGGATTTATACCCATGTCTTTTGGGCTTCAAATTCCATATTTCCCTGCACTATTAAGGCTAATAAGGAGCTAGACATATAAATAAGTAAGTGCTATGCAGTGTTGCAGTATTGGAAGTGTTGTCAAAGTACAGAAGAGATACAAAGGGATAGGCAATGATTAAATCTGCTTTGGGGTGGAGCATTTAGAGAAAGATTCCTGGAGACACTTAGCGGGATTTTGGTGACAATCTAAAGTTCCTTAGGGTAGAAGTGTAAATATGTAGAAGAGAGGGAGTAATGGCGTTGTTTCATTATCTCTATACATGTTTTTTCCTCTGTTTAAAAAGAGCAGGGTGATCTGGCTTATCTCTAATGTTCATTTTCTTCCTCATAGTCTCTCTTGGCCTTTTATACACCAGCATGAGCCTGCTATTCCCTTTCCAGCTTTCGTTAGTTCAGTCATTTTCACAGTGTTGGCATTTATAATATTTACATACTATATTGTAGAGATAATTCCTACAGTTCTTTACATTTATTTCTGCAATTAAATAGAATCATGAGTGTGTGCACTACCATGTGTGTGTGTGTGTGTGTGTGTGTGTGTGTGTGTGTGTGTTTATTTATATATTTTTTTAACCACAGCTTGTCCATTCCTTAATTATTTGTTTTGATTCATCTCTTGGTTGTGTCCTGAGTCTTTGAATGCTTGAGGATATCAATTTCTTGAGTCCCAATATATTTTCCCTCTAAGAGTTCTGAAGACTTCCCCCGCCCCATGTCTCCCAAGTAATACCTGTATGTTATGTATATGTTACAGCAAGTGTTACAGCAAGTGGTCCCGAGGACAAACCGAGTGACACACAGAGAGTCGAAAATCAAAGTTTATTCGCCGGCAGGCTCAGAGAGGCCTCGCCACCAAATTCTGAGCACCGTCTACCGGATTTTTCCCACTTTTATAAAGTTGTGGTGGTCTGGGGGGTAGGATGTCAGGTGGTTAATGCCGGCCAGGTAATAGGTTAGTTGATGTGTCAGATAATAGATTTAGTGTTATGCTGATGCGGGTCTTCTGTGAGGGGTGGGGGTCTTAGGTGGCTGATGTGCCAAGTAACAGATGGGGGTTTTCCTTATCATATGTATGTATAGATCTAGCTCTCTGTAGAGGGAGAAGGAAGAAAATTGGGACTTCCTTTAACCTCTCTCCTGTGAGGGATATGTCCCTTATTTTACTGGACTTCTTGCCATAGAAGTTTCTTGAGAGAGCGCATAGGAGGAAGATAAAGTTTTTGATGCCTTGCCTCTCTGCAAAAAAATGTATTTATCAAACAAGTGTGAATATGTAGTCGTTTGGGTTCATAGTCTAAGTGAAATAAGTTTTCTTTCAGAATTTTGAACTTACTGCTTCATTTGTCCTGTAGCTTCATGTGTTGCTGTTGAGAAGATCAGTGCCATTCTGATTCTGAACAGTTGAACCTAGACTCTCCAAAAATATTAGTATCATGGAAGACAAAAAAATAAAATCTGGGATATTGTTCTAGATATTTCACTGTGATCTTTTTTCTTTTTGAAAATTTTTAGATTTTGTTTTTTATTTCTAATCTCTGTTATTTCATGTAATGTACCTTGGTATGGTTATTTGTTTTCATTCGTTTCATTTATATTCTTTCAGTCCATATACTCATGAACTTCAGTTTGGGAAAATATGTTATGTCTTTGACAGTTTCTTCCTCTTTCCTCAATTCTGTGTTTATGGTTGGTTGGATGTAAGACCACCTAGATTGATGATTTTATTATCTGCCTCCTATTTCACTTTGGTTCTACTTTCTGAGAGATTGAAAAAGCTGTGTAGAGTAATGGTTAAGGACTTAAGCTCTAGAGCAGGAAGGCCTGTTTGAATTCTGGTGTTGCCAGTTTCTAGCTGTGTGAGCTTATACAAGTTACCCTTTCTGTTTTCATCTGTAAAATATTAGTACCTATATCAAAGGATATAGAGATAAATGAGTTAATTCAACCGAAGTGCTTAGATAATTTCCTGGTACATAGTAAAATTTAATTGTTATTATTATCACTTGGCATCATTATTGCCTCAAGTTAATATTCCAACTGTCTATTTGAATTTTTCTATCAAATTTTTAATTTTCAAGAGCTTTCTTTTGGTTCTTATTATTTTACAGCCCCTTTTCCTTATTTCATGGATGCGATATCATCTTGAATTTTTGGGATAATTGAGGAAATTCGGAAAAAGCCTGTAACATGAAAGAGGGAAACCAAAACAAATA
>NW_012140080.1:6511769-6522118 GCF_000956105.1 Propithecus coquereli
AGTTTTCTTCTGTTATGTACATTGACTTTTATCATCGTTCCCCTGGTCTATTTATTTTTATATCTGTCATATATATTAGAGGCTTTTTCCCCCCAAATTTCTGCATAATTAGGTAACATGTCCTCAGGGCATGACATCGGGGAGTATATGATGTCAGTTCGCCCTTTTGTTCCTGATATTAAGTTTGAACTTTGGTTTAAGATGGGCAGCTTTAAACCAGCTTTTTCCATTGTAAAAGTACCTTTTTCTCTTAATTAAGTGATCTTGGGCTGATACTTTCAGAATGTATAATTATACATACATACTTTTGCATTCTTTTTAAATTTAATATAATTTACTATGTCATTATTTATTTTGGTTCTCAGTCCAAATTTGGTAAGGAGGAGCCCTTTCAAGCTGGCTTCTGTGCCTTTTTATATGGCCATATTAGTTTTTGAGCACTTATTTAGTCTGGCAGAGGGGTGGAAAACCTTTTCATTTTGGAAGGCCGCATTAATTTAGCTGTAATCAAATAAGGCTGCATTCAATAAACTTCAATTAGATATCCTTAAAAATGTACATTATTTTGTAAAAATCTATGGACTTACTTTCAAAAAATGAAAAATATTTGTTAATTTTAAAGTTAACTAACCTTTTAATGAGTTTGTTGTGTCTGCTTTTTGTTGGAAAGCATTTGAATGTTTGGTTGCAGCTTGGAGATCCACAGTTTCAGTTGATCCTCTAGATGGATATCAAGACCTTACGGGTGTCTTGATTTGGGTTAGGTAGGAGAATGTAGAGTCACAGCAATAAGTTGTATTGAAAAGAAAGCGTTTGTGGGGGTATGTTGCCATAGGTGTGGGTATGCCGCATTTTTCCATATTTCGATTGGATCTTTCTTAGCATCAAACAATGACTTTAAAATTTCATCTAGTAAAAGCTTGATCAATTCCATCTGTAGTTCTTTAGGTGCCTTGGTGATACAACTAGGTTAAGCTGAAATACTAATTTGAGTGATGTCATGATTCTCAAAGTTAGTGAAACTTTCATTGTACTTCTATAACAGCTGTGCATTCTTCAAATGATTCGAACATATTTGTCCTGTTCATCAATGACTTTTGCTAACTGGGGAAAATGTTCATCTAAAATTTTCTTTTGAAGAAGTGTTTTGAAAAAAGATAGCTTTTTTCAAAATGCATGGATTTTTTGCAACAATAATACTATATGAAGACTTAGTTTCACGTTGCAAAGAAATATTAAGTAGTTTTGATTTGACGTGATATCACACAGAAATGCTGAATTCCTGTAGAAATTGTCTTCCTCCAATAATTCACATTGTTGATTCTATGCTTTATAAAATTTAACTATCTGTTCTTACTGAGATAAAATTTTGGCTAACACCTGTCCTTGTGATAGCCAACGCACTTTAGAATGATACAGCAAATCCACACTGAACACACCCCATCGTTCAACTTCAGCCTGTTACGAAACTAAAGATGCCTTCTTGCATTTGCACGAATATAGTTAGCAATACTTGTTAACTTATTGCGAAGTGTTACTTAAAATAGTAGCTTTAGCACAGAGATTTTGCTGTTAATATACCTTTTTATCTGTGCAATAAACCCTTCATGTTTTCCTGTCATGGAAGGTGTACCGTCTGTACATACATTCACTAAATTTACCAAATTCAGCCCAACTTCATGACATTTATGTTGAAAATTGTTGAAGATATCTATTGCCCCTGTTCTGTTCACAAGAGTGCCCAAAGTGAGTAACTCTTTGTAGCAAAGATAATCTTCTGTCATGACCCAAATGAAGTATAAAACCTGTACCAAATCAGTAGTATCAGTTGATTCATCCAGAGAGACTGAATAATATTTATTTTCCTTTGGAAGTGTTACATGAGGTTCATGGAACATGAAGTTATGTTGAAGGCTAATCCATGCTGCCAGTCAGTTATGGTTCTCCTTGAAAGAGGCAGTTGTTTGTGCTTTGAAATGTTATCAGGGTCTAAGCATCCTACAACTTCAACAATGCGTTCTTTCACAATATCTATATCACTGAATGGCTTCCCTTCCCCCACCCCCCACCCCCAGTATATAAGCTACTTTATAAGTTGCTTCAGTGGCATTATTTCCACGTCTTATTGCTGCCTGAAAGAATTGTCATTGCTTTTGCTTTCCATCTTTTAATTTCTGCAATACAATCGTTCATGCCTCTCGCTCTAATTTAAAATATTTGTGGTCCTTATGAGTGTTATAATGCTGATGAGCTTTGAATCTCTTTAATGTTGATATTGCAGTATCACAAAGCAAGCAAATGGTCTTATCTTTAGCAAAAACAAGATAATATTGCAAATCCCAATCCTCATTAAAAAACTTTTTTTCCTTCAGCATTCTCTTGGTCTTCCAAACATGATGGATTGTTAAGCAGACATAATTAAAAAATACTGTCGAGCTGTGTAACTATTCACAAATGTCACTTCAGACAGAAACACGATGCACCGTTGTCGAAAGCTGATAACAGATTGGCATACTTGACCCCCATAAACTCTTGCCAACCAGCCTTGTGTGGTAGTGGCGCCAGTCAGGCAGGGGAAGTTAGAACTAAATCGTGAACATATCAGCTGTCAATTTAGCCCCTGTGGCTTACTAATGTTCTCATTGTGCCAGTCTGTCTGGGAGGATTATTTTGTTGAAACATTTTATTTTTTGGTATTTTAAATATGTTCATTTTTAAAATAAAAATACCAAAGATAAAAATGTATTAATAAAAATAAAAGGATTTGTTTTATAAAATTTGGATTCGGTCAAAAGGCCACACTTAAGGACTTAGAAGGCCACATGTGGCCTTAAGGCCGCAGGTTCCCCACCCCTGGTCTGGCACAAGAAGATATCCTAGGCTCATTTTGTACTTTCCCTGCCCCAGACCTAGAACCAGCCATTTCTCCAAGGAGCTCTTGTTTTTTTTTTTTTTTTGGAGGGGGTGGGGGGAGGGAAATAACACTTAGAAACCTAAGATCTGGGGGCTGGGTCTGCCTGTGGCTCCTGGGGTGTCATTGCTTCTAGGTCCTTGCAGTGGACAGAGCTAAGAAGTATGTGTGTATTTTTCTTTGTGATTACCTATTTGATACGTAATTAGGTTCAATTGTTTCTATTTAAATTTAGGTAGAGATTTTCCACTAATCCTTGGTTTGTTTTTATTTTTGAATATGTAAATCATTAACATTGTTCAAAAGTCAAATAGTTTATTAAAAGGTATAGGCATGAGTATCATCTGCTCTGTGTCTTTCACCACATTCTCACCACCTGTAGATAACGTGCGTAAACCCTAGTTTGAAGTTTATCCTTCCTGTTTTTCTTTGTACAGATATACACATATACATGCATTCTTATTTACTCTTCTTTGCACAGTAGCTAGCATAGCATATGCATTCCTTTGAACTTTGCTTTTTTTCCACTTAATATAGCCTGGAAATCACTCAATGTTAACTCTTAGAGATCTTCCTCATATCTTTTTTACAGCTGCATAGTACATCCATCATGTAGATGCACCATGGTTTATTTGCCAAATCTCTGTGTGATCATTTAAATTGTTTTGAATATTGTGCTATTTCAAATAGTGCCATGGTAAATTAATGCACATGTGTATTTTGTATTGTTGGGGACATACTTTCAGTGCACATTCCCAGAATAGGCTCAGAAGAGATGAGTACATATGTAGTCTGGTTAGATATTGACAAATTACTGTTCCATAGCAATTGTACAATTTTGCAATCCTACCATCAGTATGTGAAAGTATCTGTTTGTCCACAGCCTCATCAACAGAATTTGTTGTCAAGCTTTTTTTTTTTGAGACAGAGTCTCACTCTGTTGCCCAGGCTAGAGTGCCATGTCATCAGCCTAGCTCACAGCAACCTCAAACTTTTTGGCTTAAGTGATCCTTCTGCCTCAGCCTCCCAAGTAGCTGGGACTACAGGTGCACACCACCACACCCAGCTAATTTTTTGTTTCTATTTTTAGTTGCTTGGCTAATTTTTTCTATTTTTAGTAGAGATGATCTCGCTCTTGCTGGGATCTCGCTCTTGCTTAGGCTGGTCTCGAACTCCTGAGCTCAAGCAATCCTCCTGTCTCAGCTTCCTAGAGTGCTAGGATCATAGGTGAGAGCCACCACGCCCGGCCTGTTGTGAAGCTTTGAGTTTTTGCCGATCTAGGATGAGAAATGGTATCTCAGTGTAGAGACAAAGCAGAGCCTAAGGAGAGAACACAGTCTGTACAAGAACCACCTGGATTTCTAGTTACATACAGTGCATTAAACATGTATTTCTTCTCTCCTCCCTCCTATACCTACTAAAATGAGAGTAAGGAGATATAAAGAACTTGAGAAGTAAGTGCTTTTTTTATTTAAACACTGCAGTTTTTTATCTATTTAAGGGGCATATGCATATCTTTTTTTTTTCCTTGTGAAATGTCTGTTTAGAACTTTTGTCCGTTTTTCTAACAGTATTTTGTTTCATTTACCTCAGTTTTGAGAGTTCTTTATACAGATAGTCCACGACTTACAATGGTTTGACTTGTGGTTTTCCAACTTTATGATAGTACAAAAACAATATGAAAGTAGAAACTATGCTTCGAATTTTGAACTTTGATCTTTTCCTGATCTAAAAATGTACAGTATGATAATCTCACGGTGCTGGTCCAAATCATCTAACATAAAGTCTATTTTATAACAAAGTGTTGAATATCTCATGTAATTTATTGAATACTGTATTGAAAGTGTTCTGAGTTTAAGGTAGGCTAGGTTAAGCTATGATGTTTGGTAGGTTAGGTATAATAAATGCATTTTCAATTTAGGATATTTTCAACTTAATGTCATAAATTGAGGAACATCTATATAGTAAGGATATTGTCCTTTTGTTTTTGACATATATTGGAAATATTTTAAATTTATCATTTGTCTTTTGAATTGGAGTGTTTTACCATAACAGATTTTTTTCTTTTATTGCATGATGCTTAAGAGAGGCCCTAAAAAGCTGATTGGAAGCTTTATGGGCAAGGCTAGGGCATATTAATAGGCAAGGATTTTGATGTTTCATTCTGTGGAATCTTTTGATTTAAGAGAAGAATCTACCAATTTCTTAATGGGTATAGACGAGGGGCCTTTTTCAATATATAGGTCTTTATTTATTCCTCTATTTTCCTCCGTGCCCATTTCTGTGCCTGGTGTCCTCAATTCTGAACATTCTTTGGTTCTTTTCTTTTTTCCACAGTAAACTTCCATTCTGCTCTCGTAGGAGTATGGTAGGTGCATGGTAGGTGCTTGGCTGTATGTCATAGGTTGGGGACCTGGGGATCTGTTGTTTTTTGTTTTTTTTTTTTTCCCTTTACAGACATAGTCTTGCTCTGTTACCCAGGCTGGAGTGCAGTAACACAATTATAGCTCACTGTAACCTCAGTCCTGGCTCAGGTGATCTTTCTACCTCAGCTTCAGGCACCTGCCTCAGGCACTACAGGTACCTGCGACCACACTCAGCTAATTTTTTTTTTTTTTTGGTGGAAACAGAATCTCGTTATGTTGCCCAGGTTGGTCTTGAATTCATAGCTTCAAGTGATCTTCCCACTCCAGCCTCTCAAAGTGCTGCGATATAGGCATCAACCATCGTGCCTGGCCGGATCTGTTTTTTATTCAGTCTTTCAGTCAATCTAGATTTTAGCCTCATGCATCACCGTTGTCTTAGGAAGTGGAGCTACAGATTCCTGAGTCCTTTGGGAATTATGTAATGAGAATTGGCTTACTTCTGCAGGCACTTAGGATGTCTGTTTTCTCAGTCCTATTAATTCCTTCATCTGTATTTTTATATCTCATTTGCTGCTGATTCCTCTCATGTTCTTCTTTAAACCATTTTTATTTACTTTATTTTCATTTTGGTAGGTTTTGGGAGGAGAGAGAGACATGAGTGTTTAATTCACTATATTTAACTAGAAATCCAGGTGGTTCTTTGTACATGATGTTTGTCTTCTTAGGCTCTATTTTGTGAGTGGTTAGATGACTCTCAATGAGGCTTTCTAGGTTCACAGTGTTGCACTTTTGTTTGTTGATTTAGGATTTGTTTGCCAGTGCTCAAATGATTCTGATCAGTAGCTGCAAAATTGGTTGCCTCTTACTCTTTTATGCCTTGTTTAACGTCAAGGAAGCAAGTTTTTAAATTTTTTTTTTTTTTTTTGAGACAGAGTCCCGCTTTGTTGCCCGGGCTACAATGAGTGCCATGGCGTCAGCCTAGCTCACAGCAACCTCAAACTCCTGGGCTCAAGCGATCCTTCTGCCTCAGCCTCCCGAGTAGCTGGGACTACAGGCATGCACCACCATGCCCGGCTAATTTTTTTTCTATATATATATTTTTAGTTGTCCAGATCATTTCTTTCTATTTTTTAGTAGAGACGGGGTCTCGCTCTTGCTCAGGCTGGTCTCGAACTCCTGACCTTGAGCGATCCACCCACCTCGGCCTCCCAGAGTGCTAGGATTACAGGCGTGAGCCACTGCGCCCGGCCATTATTACATGTTTTTATAGTTTTATTTTAGATGAATCCTCTTTGCTTTTTTTTTTCTTTTTATTTCAGTGGTTTTCAAGAAGTTGAAGTAAACATACCTCCATCCCTTTCTTTTAAAATACATGTATTAGTAATACAGTTTGAAAAACAGTGTTCAAAATCATCTTTCATTTAGGAAATTGAATACCTGTATGAGTAGCCACGCCAACACCTTTTCCCCAATCCTGTGCGCAAGGTATGATTCTAGTCTGACTCATTTGGTTGCAGTGAGTTTCATGTCATGGTGAAGGGAGGACAGTTCCTATAGAGAGAGCGAACACACACACACACACACACACACTCTCTCTCTCTCTCTCTCTCTCTCTCTCTCTCTCTCTCTCTCTCTCTAACTAGAGATCTGCCAGAATGTTTCTTTCACCCACCATCTGTCTCATTGTCTCTCACAGTGCTGCTGCTTCTGTCTACACTTCTGCTCCAGGACCTCCATGTGGCCCACTTTCCTGTGCTTGCCAGTAGTTTCTGTTCACTCATAAGTTCAGTTTACACCTGAGCCACGTCTTAGACACTCCAATCTCTCTCTCACCTACATTGGACCATTCTGTTCCAGCTCTTTCCTGCTTGCCAATGTAGTCTCTCACTGTTTCTTAATCATATTTCCAAGAAGAAAAAGGATAGGCCCAACCCATCTTTTTCTTCCACTTCTGATTTGTCCCTGGCCAAACAATAAATTGGCTGTCTGGAATCAGGTGTCCAGACAGCTTAGGGATGCGGTGGGGGGCGGGGAGGGAGCAATGGGGCAGCAGGGAAACATAGTATTCATGTATATAATGACTGTATAATGACTGCCTAAGCAACAAGGAACCAGGGATGGCACAGTTCACCTTGTTAAGTGGGGGAGGGCAGAGTAGAGCTGAATACATAAAATATTCTCTTCTTCAGTGTGCCAGTTTATTTTTAATGGAGTACTTTAGACAAATACTTAGTAGTGCAGATTGAAAATTGTAGGAAAGTAGCAGATTTTTAAGTGTCAAAATTGACTGCAAAAACCTGTCCTGGTTCAGTGCTATTTTCTGTTTGCATTATGACTTTAGTGGCATGGCGTGACAGAAAGACCATTAAACTAGAAGTCAAGACTCTTAGACTCTAGTCCTGTTTTTACTGTTCTGAAAGGCTTCACATTCCTCCTCAGATAAATTTTTAAAAGATTGATGGAGTAGAATAGTTTCTAAGGTACCGTCTAGCTATAAAACCTTGTGACTCAAAGTGTACTGTACCAAGCTGGGAAAGGTAATTTCCACAAGCATGGTCAGGTTATAAAACTGTAACGTGAAATCATAAGTATAGGTTAATATAAAAAATTAGAGAGAAACAAGAGAATAACTGGACCACATTAGCAAGAGATGCAGGAGTTTTGTAGTGGGCCACACCCTTCTCATTTGAACTTGTTTTATTTGAAGATGAGATGATTGTCATAAACTGATGTAAGTCAGATATTATAGTCAGAAGCTCTTTTCCCAACTTGAGTTGCACATAAATAGTGCAGTGCATTACTGTAAGTGTAGTACTGAAGTTTGAAATGCTTTTGATTGTTCATGCTTTTTAAAAACCACAGCGGGATATTCAGAACAGTTAAGTAACTTGGGTTTCTTTTACTTTTTAGGATTTAAGTGCCCTGTATGCTCAAAATTTGTACCCTCAGATGAAATGGATTTGCATCTCGTGATGTGTTTAACAAAGCCAAGAATAACCTATAATGGTAAGTCCAATGCTTTAAAATAATATTTAAAATTAGATTTACCTTACATTTTATGAATTTCATGTTTTTAGTAAAATCTAAAAGGCAGGGAAGGACCTTGTTTTCTTTCTTTACTAAAGCAGTGGTTCTCAAAGTTTTTGGTTTGTGAACCCCTTTTCAGTTTTAAAAAATTACTGAGGACCTCAAAGAATTTTTGTTTATGTGGATTATATCTGTCAATATTTATCATTAGAAATTAAAACTGAGATTTAATTTATTTTTAATTTATTAATTCATTTAAACAATAAATATAATTATGTTGACATAATTTTTAAATCAAAGGAAATAAATTTTCTAAGACAAAATATTTAGTGACAAGAATAACATTGCCTATATTTTTGTAAACTCTTTAATATCTGGCTTGATGACAAAGAATTATCACATTTGCATTCAATTTGTTGTGATATGGCATGTCATATGTCCTCTGGAAAACTCTATTGTTACTCTGGAGAGAATAGCAGTGAAAAAGGCAATGTCCTAGTGTTATTATGAAAATCATTTCTACCTTGTTAAACTAAAAAGATCTCAAAGACTCCCCCACTTTCCCTACTCTACAAGATTCTTTGGACCACACTTTGAGAACTGCTACATTGAAATAAAATCTTTCAGGTCAGGCTTAAGTAAAAAGTAATGTTCATAATGGCCATTTTCAAAAGTAAGCATGCATGGTTGAAACTGCAACTTTTTGTTTAAGAGTATATAGTAAATGAAAGGTACATATTTAGGAATAGAGAAGATAAAAATTTATTTAATACGTATAGTAAATAGATGGCTAATGAGAGAAAAGAAAGGCATGAAGGGAGACCAAAACTCCACCTATGCTACGCATATCTGTCTCTCTCTGTCTTTCCTTCCATAGACAAATAAAAAATTTCAATCTGAGAGCCCTGAAGCTAACTGGTATTTTAGTTTGTTCTGGTGCTTTAGGCTGTGTCATTCTTTCCTGATCAAAATCTTTGTATAATCTGTTCAATAACATAGGAGAGATTTTCAATATAGTCTTGGCACACATTGGAATAGACTTGGGGGAAAAAAATCAAATAGTTCTGTCCTAATAAATAGAATAAAATAAAGGAAAAATGAAAGTTTTTTTCAAAATTTTATAAATAGGAAAGCAAACTTCCAAAGTTTGAGAGAAATTTCAGATTTTTTTAGCTGTATATTTTGTTTGAAGTAAAGTGAATAGAAAGAGTACCAGTTGCCAGTAAACAGTATAGCCATTGAAAAATTGGCTTATTGCAACAAATATCTTTTGAGCACCTGTTGTGTGTTAGGCACTGCGTTAGGGACTAGGGGTATAGCAGTGAACAGAGATACAGCTTATAGCCTACTAATAGTCACTGAGCTAAGATTTATTGATTGAATAAAGGTATTGCATGAAAAACATAGTAAATGTAGTAGCACTTTGTTAATCTGAAATTTCTCCTCTGATAACAATTGTTAAGAGGGGTAGAATGCCACATTGAAATGAGCATATTACTTTGAATAGCTTTTTGTAAATTCATCTAGAAACTAATCTCTCCCTCTCTTTCTCTCTAAGAAGGTAATGTTTCAGCCACACTATTACAGTAATGACAATAGAGCACTTTTTTCCCATTCATTTGCCAATGAATGTGTGAAAGTGGCTTTTAGCAATTACTTTGAATGGTAAATGTACCTGTTGATTATATCCTAACCTTTCTGCATTATGAAATTGAATTGACTATTTTGCATAATCTAGTTGAAGTTCAGTTACTTAAGAAATAAAAAGTGGTCTTATTCAGGTTCAAAATTTAAGGCTAAAAGTGTTCGGGCTTGTTTCTCGTACTTGCTTCATTATCTTATCATTATACTCTGTAATTATTTATGTTTAATACAAGTGTCTTTAAAATAAGTATCCTTAAATGTTAAGCCTCTGGCCCTAAATTTAAAAAGCACAAATATATTTCCTTTGACCGTATAATAATATATTTATACTCAATGTTGGTATTCCGTACATTTATTTTTTGTGTAATATATCTAGAATGCAGTCTTATTATGTATTGCAA
>NW_012140080.1:6523848-6525837 GCF_000956105.1 Propithecus coquereli
TAAATTATTATTAACTGTAGTCACCCTATTATACTGTTGAACACTAGATCTTACTAACTGTATTATTGTACCCATTAGCCAACCTCTCTTTATCCTCCCCTCCCCACTACCCTCTGAGCTTCTGGTCACCGTCATGCTCTCTAGCTCCGTGAGAGCACTTTCTTTTTTTTTTTAGCACCCACATAAAAATAAGAACATGCAATATTTGTCTTTCTGTGCCTGGCTTATTTCACTTAATATAATATCCTCTAGTTCCATCCATGTTTTTGCAAATGATAGGATTTCATTCTTTTTTATGCCTGAATAATGTTCCATAGTGTACATGTACCACATTTTCTTCATTCATTCATTTATGGGCACTTACGTTTATTCCATACTTTGGCTATTGCAAATATTGCTGCAGTAAATGGGAGTGCAAATATCTCCTAGATATACTGATTTCCTTTCATTTTTATATATACCTAGCAGTGGGATTACTGGATCATACGGTAGTTCTATTTTTAGTTTTTTTGAGGAACCGCCATACGTTCTCCATAGTGGCTTTACTAATTTACACTCTTAGGTGTTCTCCTTTCTCCACATACTGGCCAGCATCTGTTGTTGCCTGTCTTTTAACTGGGGTAAGATGATGTCTCATTGTAGTTTTGAGTTAGCAAATTCTTAGTCTTGATTAATATATTTTTTTTTTTAGTCAAAATTTTCAAGTTATTTTAATTAGCTGGCTTTTTTTTTTGTTGTTGTAGTTTACTTTCATCCTTAAGTGTGTGTTGCCCGTCTTGATTGTATTGATCTTTAAACTACACTGGATCACAGTATGTTTGATATCCTCTAAAGTTCAGTTTTTACTTTAGACTTCTGTGATTAAAGGCAGTAAGATTTATTTATATTTAAGAAATCTTTGTTTTATTTGTAGTTGGTACTGTGTGTGTGCTTGTGTACCTAGAGGATGTGCAACTTGAAATAAAGTTGTCTTCTGAGAGTTAAATTATAAGCTCATATGTAGTACAAAGCAGAGCTGCTCAAAATCTGAAAGAAAAGACCAACTCTATGGACAGAGTGAGATGTGACTATTACTCTGTTAAACATATTTAAAGGAAGTTGAGTCAATTGGAAGGCAACTTGTTCTGCAATAAAAGTGAGGAAAAAGGATCCCAATTTCTATGCTGTCCATTGGAGAATTGATCTTGTCAAGGTCACCCAAACATTGCACATGTGATTATATCTGACAGTTAGTGCGCCTTGTTTCCAATGTGCATACGCAGCGTTCTAATGATGTGGATTCCCATGTAGCATATTTGCCGGAGAGAGCATATTTTTTCTCTCTGTAGGTATAATACAGCCTTCCAGGCAGCTGAGGTTACTCATTTTCAATTATAATCTTGCTTTCTGCCTTATATACTGCATTTTTCTAGTTTTAAGATTTCTCCACACATACTTTAGTCTTTGTGAAATTGGCATGTCTCTTATAATTGAAGTATAAAAAGAGAGAGAGAAAGAAAACTTGCCAACCTCCAAGCAGAATTTTGAATAAGAAGATATAAGTAACTGCCTGAGAATGTATGAAATTTGCCTTCGATGGCAGGTTTCTGTGGTTGAGTTTTAACTTAAATGTGAATCCCTAATTGTAGTTTTAAGTGACTTCATAAAGATTACATTATGAGGTAGCATTGAAGGGAAGAGTTATTTTTTATACTACAAATTGACTGTTGTCCATGTAGTGAAATTAAAGGCAATAGAAAGTGTCAAATCCTTGGTACTATATTATAGAAGTCTCACAGCAGGTGATATCCCAGAAGGGCTTAGCAGAAACAAAAGAAAAACTATTCCTAAACCCACATGGGATTCCTATAGAAAAATACAGTCTTTATTAAAGGTGAACTTGTGATGAAAAAGACAAATATGCAAGCAGTGAGAGTACATATGATTAGAATTATTACTCCAGGAACTTTAAAAATGACTATAAATATGTTTATTTTTAAATCATTAAAA
>NW_012140080.1:6525887-6527278 GCF_000956105.1 Propithecus coquereli
ACTCAATGTTGGTATTCCGTACATTTATTTTTTGTGTAATATATCTAGAATGCAGTCTTATTATGTATTGCAATATTTGACAGTTTTTAATTTCCTGATTTAACTGTCCTCAAGTCATTAAACTTTTCTACTAGATCACTTGTTCAATGTCCTAAAGAATTAATATATAACCTTTTGCTTGGGAATACTGTAAACTAAAGATTCAAGTTTTAAATAGTTGCCTGTATTCCAATTCAGAAATCAGTAAGCTTCATGCAAAAAGTAAATAAAGTTGCAACCATTCTTAAAGTAGCTGACCTGAATTTTTAAAAATTTTCAAATATATATTAACTGTGTAAACATTCACAGCAAGAAGCAAAAACAACTTCTTCATAAAAATTACATAAAGTTTTTGAAGTTTTAAAACTAGCCTTCGGACAGTGGCCAGATATGGGTAAACAAAGGAGCTTTGACTAAACTGATTTGGAGGGTTACAGAGAGGTGGCAGATTGGCAACGTGTTTTCATGTTATAGGCTAGGGAAATTCTAACACCATCTTCTTTTAAACACAGAACTCCCCAAAACATCTATCACAGGTAATGAGATTGCATGAAAATTGGCCTCTTTAATGTCTAAGCAAGACATCTAGGATTATTAGAAAATTTAGAACAAGGTGAAGTCAGAGAATCTCTAAATCTTTTTAGTCCCCTAGACTCCTCACAATTTTATATATGAATTCCTGAATGTTGATTCCATAAAGAGAGACACATCAGATAGATTGGGCCTCTAAGTGGTGTTAATGCTCAGGCAAGAAAAATTTTTTTAACATAGAGCTTATTAACTTAACACCTTTTGTAGCCTTTCCCAAAGTAGCTAGATCTGAGATTTTAAAATGTATTTGTTAAGTGAGTATTAATTTAACTGTCTATAAACATTCACAGGTAGCATGGAGAATAATTGGGCTTCTTTTTCAGGCTGGATATATTTATAGATAAACTCCTGAACAGGATAAGTTCCAGGAATAAGTTGGTAATTTGGAGTTTCAAATTCATTCTCACAGAGATGATATTTTAAATATTGATTTGGTTTTCAGACTAGCCCACAACAACTTTCTTATCTTTTTTTAATCCATACTATATCTGAACACCCAAATTCTAATAACTGAAGAAGAAAATTGGCTGGCTAGGTGGAAGATCTTAGGGCTTAGGCAGCTGGCTCAGCAGAGGTTCAGGTAGGAGGCCCAAGGAAATCATGGCAGGGAAGAATTCCTGATGATGTGGGTGGTGTTATCTATTGCAGATCTATTTTGGTAGAATGGAAAAATTTCATAAAGCCACAGTGAGTGTTCATCAACATAGAATTGCCTTTAAGTCAAGGACTGCCTGTTTCATATACTTTTCCCTCTTTCATGT
>NW_012140080.1:6539528-6542672 GCF_000956105.1 Propithecus coquereli
TGTTGCGACATAAAAGAATTTTCTCCCCAAATTTTCTAATGCGCCACATGTGCTCTCTGATTTTAAGTAGCCCCAGGACACACTGAAACATACTGTGTGTGGCACATGTATAATTTAAAACACATAACCTTAGTTTATTATTAACGTTGAAATAGTGGATGAAAAGGATTTGGGGAAATGAGAGTTCCTGTTGTTAGCACCAGAAACAAAAGATTTAATTTTAGAGGGAAAATGTGAGTAAGTTAATTTTATTAGGCTTTATATTATTGAATTCTCATAGCAAGGACTTACAAAATCTTAGTTTGTAATTTCAGATATTTTATGTTTATTAATATACAGAGTACACATGAGTGAATATAAAGTATAGCTTATTATTCATTAACAGGAGGCTCAACTGAACTCTATGCATTTTACCCTTTATTAAATCAGAGAAAGATGTACACTGTATCTTTTGCTCAATACTGTTTTTTCAGTCTTCCTATGAAGGAACATGGTTTGTCTCTACATGTGTTTGAGTAGAGATAGCGAGAACCCATATCTTTAGTGTTAAACTTAAGTTTCTTTCTAGTATTCCATGGTTTTGTTACTTTTAAGAATGGCATTTGTTTTTACCATGAGAACTTCAAACCAGTTTTGCTGATATGAAAGAGAAGCTATTGGTTTTAGGTGAGACCTTGAATTTTCTGGATATATAACTGTCATCTGCAAATGAAGATAGTATTTTTAAGTGTTTATGCACATTTTGTTTCTTTGTCTTTCTGCATTAGTTTGAAGCTTACAAACAGTATAGAGTAACAGTGGTGCCAGTGGGCATGTCTGCTTATTCGTGTGTGTTCAGTGTTTCGCTGTTTAATAGATGGTTGCTTTGAATTTTGGTAAATCATCATTATTGTGTATATGTCATTTTCTCATCTTCCTCTTCTACTTAAAGTAAAACAGCTGAATTTTATTAAATGCTTTTTTCCCCCCAACTTGTTGATTGGTATTTCTAATGTTCTGGTTGAATTGTATCGATTTCTAAGGTTGCTGGATTTAACTCTGATCATGGGGTATTATTCTTTTAAAATATTATAGCCAAGGTTGTGTATAGCTAAAGGTTATGCTAATAAAATGAATTGGAATGCTTCCCATCTTTTCTCTGAAATGATTTGAATAACTCAGAAAGTACTGTTCTTTTCGTAGTAGATACAACTCAACTATAAAACCATCTACCTTTTTAAAGGTAGACCTTTGACAGTCTTTCATTAGTGTATTATTTTGTTTTGCTACTTCCTAAGTCAATTTTGGGAATTTGTATTTTTCTAGAAAATAATCCTTTTCCTCTAAATTTCTTAATTAATTGCCATAGCATTGCATATAACATTTTCTTACAAAATGTTAATCTTCTAAATATCTTTGGTTGTATTTTTTTTTCATTTTAATGGTGTGTATTTTTGTTTTTGTAGTTTTGCACCTTAGGCTAGCTTAAATATTTAATTGATATTTTCAAATAAGCTACTTCAAAATGCTACTAAAATTTATTGGTACCAAGTACTAACTAAAGTTAGTTTATTTCGTTTCAGTCTTTCAATTTTAATAATTTAAGTATTTTAGGCATAGAAATGTTTTTCTTATAATAGCTTTAGTTTATCTAAAGTTTTAATATGAAATGTTCTTTTGTTAATTTCTAAATAATTTCTCATTTACTTTTTAATTTCCTCTTTGAGTCAGAGATTAATTAGAAAACATGTTTCATAATTGCAAAGAGATGTATAATGGGAAGTCATTTTGATCTTGATATTAGAGAAAGCTGCCCATACTCTCAGTTTTTGAAATTTTTTGATGTTTTCTTTGTGGCCAAGTACATCATTGAGTTCTGCTAATTATGAATATAAGAGAAGCATGTATGTTTTCTGTAGAGTGAAAAATCTTACTTTTTAAAAAAAGACATGTATGTATATATTAGAAAAATACAATGTGTGTGTGTGTGTGTGTGTGTGTGTGTGTGTGTGTGTGTACTTCCAACCAATTGAGTTTGGTTGTATTATTGAAATATTCTGTATTATTGCTTGTGTTTGGTCTACATAGTCTGACAAATTTAGGAAGAAATTTGTTAAAGTATCTTCACTGTGACTGTGGTTTTTTTCATTTTTCTCATGTTTAAAGTCTCTTAGGTTGTTTCGGTGATGTTTGCCTTGCAGCAATTTTTTCTGGCTTTATGTATTTCATAGCTATATTATTTGCACAAATATTTGTGATTTATTTTCTTTTTGGATTGAATCTTTTTATGTTATAAAGTATTCGTCTCTATCCCATGTAAGGCTTTTAAGGCTTTTAGCCTTATATTCTGTTTCATTGAATATTGTTTTGACTTATGCTTGTTAGAAACTGTGAATGGTCTGAGATTTTACCCTACTTGCAAGCTAACACCTTAGCCTGCCACAGTTTCATGGATTCCAGCAGAAGGCATAAGACCCTGAATCAGAATCAAAGAACTTTTTTTACTCAGAGCAATAACAAAGCCAGAATATCAGTATTTTTTTTTTGTAATCCCTTAAGCCCCAATTCCCACATGATGCTGTGAAGAGGTCCAGGTGACATCTGCACACTCAGCGAGTTATATGACAGAAAAGCAACCCTGAGCTTAGGGAAGCTGAATCTTTTATCTTGGAAACTAGGCATGTCTCTCCTTTTGCTCTGGGGGTGACTCTGTCTCTGTCTTCCAAGGCCGTTGTTCTCTATACAGACATGCTTGAAAGGGTAGTCCAGAACCTGCAGAAATATGAGAGAGACCCATAGAGAATTGTCTCCCTAGAGACAGTTTTTTTTATTTGCATTCGCCTATCTTTGCTCCTTTCTTTTTTTTTTTTTTTTTTTTTACTAATTTTAATTTTATTTTTGAACAGGTAATATGTTTGCATAGTTCCAAAGCAAAGAGATAAAAAAGATATCCAGTGAAGTCTCCCTCTTACCTCAGTCACCCTTTCCAGAGGTAGCCAGTACTACCAGTTTCTTGTGACACTTGCAGAGACATTTCATGCATACGCAAACAAAGATACATACGTTCTTCCCACACACACGTTGCGCAGTGATACCATGCTGTACACAGTTCTTAACCTTGAGGTTTTTCCATAGTATATGTTGGCAGTTATTCCAAATGAGCTT
>NW_012140080.1:6543527-6545251 GCF_000956105.1 Propithecus coquereli
TTATTAATAATGTACCTAACCTCTCATTTGTTAATAGCTTTTTATTGTCTTTGGTTTTCCAAGTATACAATTATATCATCTACAAATAGCGATCATTTTAGCTCCTATTTTCCCGTTTTTATACTTGATTGTTTCTAGAACAGTGTTAAATTAAAGTGGTAATGGTTGACATTCTTGGCTCATTTTCCACTTCATTGGGAACACTCCTAATGTTTTACCATTAGTATGCTGGAATGTATTAAGATTTTTGAAAAATGAGATTGGATGAGTTTTGGGGATAATCTTTTTTGTCTTAGAATCAATGTTACTGCTTTAGAAAAATTAATTTAGAGACTTCCCTTTTTTAAGTTCTAGAGCTATATAAATAATGTTGAAATCATTTAGTATGGTTCTCTGTGGAAGTGTCTGGGCCTCACGCATTTTTGAAGGATTGCTCTTAGATGGGCCTCATGGTTTCTTGAAGGATCTCTCTTAGACAGCTATCTCTTCTTCTATGGAAATTTATTAATATCTCTTTGAAAGATTTCTGTCTTCAGTCTGTTTTGCTTATCGATATTTCTTAGAAAATTACCTATTTCATTGCTGCATACTGTTGAGCAAAGTAGTGTCTTATGGATGCTTTATTTTCTGCCATAATGTGATTATTTCCTCAGTTTGTTCTTAATTTATGTATTTGCGTTGGCACTCCCCCCATATCCTTTTTATTGTTAGCTAATGATCTATTTTGATCATTGTTTTTCTTTCCTTAGATTCCTTTGGGTGTATCATTTTTCTGTTTTCTAATTCATTGAATTAGGCTTTTGTTTATATTACTTATTTCTTCTGTTTAGGTATGCTTTTTCTGAGTTTATTGTGTTGGGAGTATTCATTTATTTTCTTATTTTTCAGCATGAATACGCAAGGCTATAAGTTTTTCTCTGAAGGTGCTTTAGTTCTGTCCCATAGGTTCTGATAAGTAGTGGTTTTATTATTGTTACTTTTTTTTAAATGCAGTAGTTTGTATTTTGGGGATATCTTTAACTCAAAATTTATTTGAGAGTGTCTTTAAATATCCAGGTGTTAGGGACTTTTCCCCCTGGTTTTGCTAGTTGTTTTCTAGTTTTGCTACATTGTGATCAGAGGATGTTGTCTGTACTATTTCCGTATTCTTAAAATTTATTATGATTTTCTTTGTGGTTTAATATAAGTTTATTTTTGATGAGTGTTTCATATTCACATTCAATTTAAAAAGTCTTTAATAGCCATTATTTTTGGTTTGCTTGATCTCTTGCACTAAGGAGAATTAAAGTCTACTACTACTACTGTTTCTCTTTTTCTCTGTTTTGCATATACTTTTTTGCTTTATGAATGTTGATGCTGTGATTTGTGTATAAATATTCATAACTATTATAATTTAGATGCAAATTGCATTTTTTAGTGTTATAAAAGCTCCTCTATCTCCTTTAATGCCTTTTGCCCCGTGCTCACCCTTATCTGATATTAAGATTGTACTTCATTCCTTCTTTTAATTTGTATTTGCCTGATAAATGTTTTCTCTTCTCTTTATTTTCATTCTCTGAATCTTTTTCTTTCAGCTATGCTTTTTGTAAGTAGCACAGGGTTAGATTTTATTTGGAATCCACTCCCATCTTTCTTTCTTTTCTTTTAACTCTGTTGGTTTAGCCCATTTACATTTCTTAGTATGGTTAGTTTTAATTGTCATTATATTAATACTTTCTGGTTTT
>NW_012140080.1:6545301-6546445 GCF_000956105.1 Propithecus coquereli
ATGAAGAAGATTTGGAGAGAAAGGGAGGGCATGTTTAAAAGTAGCTAGGCAGGTATAGTTGGGAGTAGCAGTGATAAAAGAAGATTGAAGGTGAAAAGCTAAATTAGGGCTGTATAATGAAGTTCCTTTATAAATTATTTGGAACTTGGAAAATTAATCTTACATTAATATGCAAAAATTTTTGTAAGGAAAAGAATTTCTTTAAACACCAGTTTGGAAGGTGGTTCAGTATTTTACATGTGCAGGGTCTGGATGATGTATTGAGAGGAGAAAGAGACAAATGTCAGAGGCATTATAAAGAAAGGGTGGGCTGTGTTTACTGATTGCTGGGAAGTGACTTGAGGGTGGGCAGTGGACTCAATCAGGGATAAAGAGATTATAAGAGAGTACCTGTCTGCTCTAAACAATATGCTAGGGATGTTGATCTTTGCAAAATGTGAACATTATAAAATGTGATTTTTTAGGATTTTTCCAAAAGGGGGGGAGTAAAGATATTACAAAGGATCATTGAATGTTTTATTGAGTTCAAGAAAGATTTTAGAGAGGATTATTAAAGAAATGGCTTGTGAATATTTTTTCAGCAACCATTTATTACTTCTGTAAAACCTTTCAAAGTGCTCTCCCACCCCCTTGAGTCACCTTTGTCCTGATAATCCACAGTACTGGCCCTGGATTTGCCTCAGGTGGCCTGGAGACAGATCTTCCCAGCCACTGAGTGGTTTGGTTTCAGGGAGGGCAGTATTAACACGGTGGCTTTGCTTTTTTGGGGAATTGTTTTTAACGCCGAACATTCTACGTGTATCAAGGTAACATAGTAAAAATAATAAAGGAAAGATATTCTGTCTAGTCCCATTTTTTTGCCATCTAAATATTTATACTACATTTATGATTTGCTTGATTTCCTCCATTTTCCTGTAGACTGATTTTGGGATTTCCAGACTTCTTGACCTCTCAATACCTTCTAGATTATTGTTACTGTGTCTCCTTTTATCTTAATTCCTTTAAACTCTACTCCTCAGCATTCCCCTCAATTCCTAGGCTTTTCCTTGTAATGCTTTTTGGTATGAGGCATCCTTATATAACTGAAAAATCTTTGACATCAAATACTGGTTTCTAAATATCATTCTCTTGTTAAAGGAACCAG
>NW_012140080.1:6556325-6577036 GCF_000956105.1 Propithecus coquereli
TATGTAGATCTAGATCTACTTTTATTTCTGTAATATTTTCTTGAATTTTACTTTTGACTACAGATAGGTATTGTTGGATCTCCTTTTCTTGTATTCTGTGAATAACATTTTTTTCTAATTCTTAACTCTTCTTTCCCAGTTTATTTTTCTTATTTTTCTCATTTCCATCCCCCCATCCCTGTGATTTCAGCAATATTTTTTCTTCCTGTGCTCCTTCTAGTTTCACCTTGATTTTTGTAATAGTTTTTTTTCTTTCATTTCAAGTTTCATCCTTATACCTGAACTCTTACATCTTTGCATGTACTTTTGGACCATTACTTCCCTATTTTTCTTAGTATTCATGGGAAATAGGTTGATTTGTTGAGGCCGCTTAGTGAATATATGTGTGTTACACCTTCTAACATGTACACATTTATATTACAACTGGTAAATTTGGTGGTGTTCCTTCTCTTATTTTTTCACTTTAATACTTTGTCCTTCTCAGCCTTTTCTAAATAGAGCGAGTTGTTTTCCCTTTCCTCCAAGTTAATTCACAGCTTCTCCTGTGCATCTTTTTGTTGTTCTGCTGGTTACCTTACTTTACTATATAATCTTTAAACATATATTTCTCTTTTATTCAATCAAAATGAGGGATTTTCTCTGACCTCTTCCACTTGATATACTTGTTCACTTCTCTCTTTTCCATTCCCCACAGCTTCTCATTCTAAGTCTTAGATAATACGAGATAATTTAGACTTTACATTCTACATTTTCTGTTAACAGAATATTAATTTTGTTTCAGAAACCCCTGTGACAGTTCCAGATACAGTATTATCTGTTCAGATTTAAATTTCACTTACGTATGTTTCCTTGCTCATTGCTGTTTTTTATACTCTTTATTTTTCTCTTTCTGTATATTGAGATCTTCATTCTTATTTTAATTTTCTTTTGTTAGGAATACGTCTATGGATAATTTCCTTAGAAAGCCTTCATGAGCAGTATACTTTCTGGGCTATTAGACCCCCAAAATATTTTTCATTTGCTTTCACATGTGAATAATATCTTGGCTGAATATAGAATTTGTTAATTTCAGGGTTTTTTTTTTTTTTTCCTTTAAATCTAAAATTGTTCTACTTTCTAATTCCCAGTATTATAGATGAGAAATCTGGCTTAGTCTCATTATTTTTTCATTTTAATTACCTGGTCTTTCCATCTGGAAGTTTGTGACATGATTTCTGTTTTTGAACATCAGAAATTTTTCTGTTTTCCTCCAGGGTTCATCTATTTAAGTGTTTTTCCGCCCTCCTCCCATTTCTAATTAATCCTACTTAAGACTCCAGGAGCCCTTTCAGTCTAAAACTCCAGTCTTAGCCTAGGGCTTACTTTCTCAGATTTCTTTGATTATTATTTCTTTCTGTTCCTTTTTCTCTTCCCATGACTGTATAATTTCAATATTAGAGATTTGTACTCTGTTTTAGGTTTTTATTCATGAATTGTCTTTTCTTGGAGTTACTTACTTGATACTCTATACCACTGATTTAGTTTTCTTCAGTGACCTTTCATTTTTCCTTCCTCTGAAATAATAAACTGAAAAATTGTGTTTTTAGTTCTAGTATCTTTTACTGTTGAAGTATTGTTGTCATTTTTGTGTATACTGTGTATACTAAGTATACTGTGTATACTTAGCTAGCTAATGATCTTCCTCAATTACATAGTGTTAGGGGGTGTAGAATCTCTCACGCAGGTCATACTGTTGTCTTTTTTTGCAATAGAAAAAAAGAGAATGCAAGATATTACTCTCTTGTGAGCCTGGTGGTCAGTAGCTTGGCACACTAAGATTTTTTGTTTGAGGCTGTTGGGTGCAGGGAGAGTTCTTATCCTCAGCCCAACTCTGTGGCTTCTTTCCAGTCCTTTCAGTGTCAGGAAGAGCAACCTTCTTCCCTGTTCTAGTGGTTTACTCAGGTACTGCTCACTTAATCAGTTGACCAAGACCAGTGAAGAAAAATAAACCCCTTTCCAAATCAATATGTTTTTCACTCTCTTAGAACAATTACGAAGAAAAAAATAATTTCATACTTGTACATTCTTGATTTTTCACATGGTTACATTACTTCAGGTTTCAGGTGAGTCTAGATTTAGATTCTCCAGGACCCAGCAATTAGTCACAGTTATTTTAGTAGTTTAGTAGCCAGACAAAAGAGGATCAAGAAAGAACTCTCAGTTGTTCATGTTGCATAACTGCTAATGTCAGAGCTACTGGTTCTTGGCTTCTTGTTTTTCCCAGACACATTTGAATTTCACACTTTGCCTTATTATCTTGAGTGGACATTTTTATTATCTTTCCTATGCATACATATTTTTAATACTTTACCCATGCATACTAATAAACATATAAGCATTTATTGGCAAACGTGGCATATATTCAGTGCTTTTTAGTTGATTGGCTGATAGGAACCTCCTGGATAAAGAAATCAATATACTTAAAAAAAAAAAAAAAGATCTGACCTCAGCTGAGTCACCAAGGCTACAAATAGTCAAAGTACCCACCCAAGTCATTGGCAACACCACCACCAAGGCTTTTGGATATTTTCTCTATCCATTGGCTGTTCATTCATTGCTTGGTGTTTTCCCTAGTCTTCTGAGATCTGTTGCTTCATTAGTTGTTCAAGAAATATTTATTAAGCACTTACTGTGTGCAAAACACTATGCTAACATGTTGGGGTAAGCAAAATCTCTACAGGGCCTCCTGCCCACATAGAATTTACCTTGTTTCTTTAATACTGAGGTTGCAAACATTGGCTACATCTGACTCACAGACATGTTTTATTTGGCTTACATAGTATCAAATGTTTTTTGAGTCACTATTTGGAAATTAGAAAATTCACTTAAAAACCTAAATTTGCAGCTGCTTTAAATGTATAATCTGAACCCACTGGGACTTCATTTCCACATAGCATTCTGCTCTAGTAGCAACTGCCCCTTTAGATACCACAGGTACCAGTTTGCCTCCATTCCCTGAAAATCCCTAAAACCAAGGCCAAATTCAATGGGCATTTATTGTCACAATTATGCTCTTCTTTTTTCTTATAAAATAGTTAAGAAGATGAACTACATCTTTAGGCATTTTAGTTTGTATCCCTTGTGAAATATTTATCTGTAATCCTGTTAATTATCTCACAGCCTCTAGAAGAAGAAAAAGAGCCTTATACTTTAGCTTCAACAAAGGCAGTAGACAGGACATGCACATTGTAATACTCCTTTTCAAATTCATTTTAACGAAATGATGTATGGAATTCTAGTTTATAAATCTGATGATAGTTCTGATGTAACATATACTATGTATTGCATGCTCTAATACTGTTTGAATTGACATTTTTCAGTTTTCTTCAATACTCCAGTAGTGAAATTTTGTTTATATTTAACTAATATTTAGTTAATGCCTTTTAAGTATTTTCACATTTATTAGCTTTATTTTTAATCATCAGTGTTAAAACCATGTGAGATGTAAGTATTATGACTTGCAATTTATTTGAAGAAAATGAGGCTCAAAGAGGTTTGTGACTTGTCCAATGTGCAAGCCTGTTCTTTTTCCATGAGACTGCCTTCATTTGCATTATCTTATTAGATCTTCACCACAATCCTAAGAGACAGGTCAAGCAGGTTTTGTCATATTATCACTTCAGATTTTAGAAAACAAACTTAAAGAATACTTTCTTGCCAATAATCACATAGATAGATTCAGAACATACTTGCTCTGTGCCAGGTATAATGCTAGACATTTTAGAGGTATTATTTAATTCTTACCGCTATCCTATGAGGGTAGGCACTATTATCTCTATTATGTTTCTAAATAAATTGTAAGACTTGGAATTTGAACCTAGAACTGTCTGTAAGTTACACTTGTGGGTTTTTTTTTTATTTGCTACATCATATTACTCAGATTTTATGACTCCTTTTTTATTGCTGTTATTAGCCTACATACATTGTGATTCAATACATTCATCTAATTTTAAATATACATAATAATAAAAGTAAGCTTAAAAATCAGATGAGGTTTTTTTGTTGTTTTTTCAGGACTATTGTTTTTTTGTCTGTAGTAATTCGAGATAAATGAGCTTAAAATTTTAGTTCTAAATATAGTTTATTCTATTCTTGTATGTATTTAGCAGTTTCAAAATATATTTTTTTTCCTCAATTCATGTGGACAACTAATTTAGGAAAATATTTGTTTAGGGTTTAGCAAATCAGTGTAATTGTTTTCAGGTTTTAGTTATTGTTTTGTGACAGGGAGGGGTCATAGGAAAATTATCTTAGTTTGATTTGACGATTGGGAAATAATATGGTAATCTAATAATTTCATAAGTGAGTTGTATGACTACTTGCAGCTTTTAGATTCTTAATTTTATAAAATACTTAATCCTGAATTAGCTTTTTAAGGCAAGATAGGAGCAAAAAGGCCCAGGAAGGCAGAGTCTAAGTTGGAGTTAGTATGTCATTCATATATTGTAGCTTTTAGAGTTTATAGGTTGGGTGCCATGTTATTTTAGCTACATTCTCTTGAGAATGTGCCAAATGCCAATTTCCAGAATATTTCCAAGTGTACAAACTTTTTTTGAAAAGTCATCGGAAGAGTCATAAATTCAATCTTCTTTGGAGAATTAGTCTTTATTTTACATTAAGTTTCTAACAATGCAGATAAAGAGTAGCTATGTATTTAATAATCAATTCTTACTTATATTCAAACTAAAGAAGAATTGATAAAATAATTGTCAGTGGCATTTAGACAGAGAAGTCAGTAATCTCTAGTTGAATCAGAAAGATAAGGTTCTAAAAAGGGTAAAAGCTGACACTGACCAGGAACTTTAAGTTTTAGACAGATTAATAAATGTTATTCCCATGTTTTTATTAATATATTTATCTTACATTGAAAATGGCAACTGTCCTTTGTTAAATATCATTTCTAAACCCCCTTATATTTGAGTACAGTAATAATTCATGGGTCTGTCATCTAAAATATTAATGTTAACTTCTTTTAAACCCATTAGAGATAACTTAATATGTGCAAGTATTTATTATTAAACCTGGTGAGCCCCAACTTTTTATTCTTGGAGTAATTGCTTCTTACTAATGTTGTAAATTTTTTTAATTCTTGATTTTTCTAGGGATTATTTCACATTTCAGCTGCTTTTGTTTTCTACTGCTATCATTGAGGGTTCAAGAACAAAAAATAAGTCTTCAGGTAAAATGCCTGATCCATAATAGTGCTTGGCATTGTATTTTGCTGAAAATATCACATTTCTGTTTGGATGCTTGATCTGAAAATAAAGTTGTGATGATTATGAAATTTTCGCATGGAGTTTTTTTGGCTGCCTCTAACAAATTCAGTCTTATTTGTTGGTTTGGTGTTTTGGGTTTTTTTTTTTAGAATTTTGGCTGTTTGCTTTTTTTTTCATGTTGTCTTGATCTGCAATAACTATATGGATATGTGCTTGGACCTGCTAAATATTTTGATTTTGCATATTTGGCTGCTTCAATTTTAAGTAATTTCTTTGGACAACGCAAATTTTAAGAGCTTGAGAGGCTATAAGTGAAATACCAATTAACAGAAGTTTGTAACTAGTTTATAAATGTATATTCATTATCTACTATATATTTTAAGGTTTCATATTTTACCAACATTAAATTAAAAATTCAGTTTCTCAGTTGCATTGGCCACATTTTAAGTGCATTTTCAGGCCATGAATGGCTAGTGGTTACCATTGTGGACAGCACAGCTAAAAGACTTTCTTTCATCACAGAAAGTTCTTTTAGACAGGGCTGTTTTAAACTGTGTAAGCAGTACAGTGTAAGCTCATTTCTGATACCAGTTTTTATAACAGTTTAATAACTCCAAAAGAGAAAATTTGTGACTAATACTAAGAATACTGCCTCTAAATATGTAGCCATCCCTAGCTTGAGTATTTAAAACTTAAAGTTGTCTAAAACAGTTCATTTGCTTTGGTACTTATGCTACTTTAAAGTGGAATTGTTTCTCGTAGCAAAATTCATTCAAAAAAGGCCAAGGACTTAGCCTAAATTTGAATCCTGACCCCAGGACTTACTAGTTTAATAAATTCTGGTAAGTTACTTTACTTCTTTGAGCCTCAGTTTCCTTATGCGTAAAATGGAGGTAACAATTTACCTCATAGGATTAATGTATGACTTACATATGTCTAAAAGCACATAACAAAGGGGACATTTGTAATGCTTTTAAAATATGAAATGAAGCCAAAACGTTTATAAATTAATTAGGCAGTGTCGTTTGCATGGAGTTGTTCCAAGCCTGGCAGTTATAATAGGTGCCAAAAAATGGCTAGATCCAGGAGTATCCCATAGAAGTTCCTGGTTGTCTTGGGGTTATTTGATGGCATTATGTACGTTTGAAACAACTAGAATGCAAGGATGGGGAGGAAAAGAAATTGGAAGATGACCACTTTTGTTTTGGGAGAGGTGCCTAAAATACTTCCTGACAACGAAAACTAATATTTTGTATAGTGTTTTTATAACATATGAAGTTTTTTCCCACATAATTCTTTAAAATTTCATCTCTGTAATATTGTGAGTACCTTTAGCGTACTAATATTAAAGAAGAGTAAAAGGAAACTCGAGGTTGACTAACATTTTTGAGGTTATGTAGCTGACTAATAGAATAGGAAGTCGTAAGAAGTTTCAACTTTAAATCTTAGCTTTCTTCCTCAGCATGTCATTTCTTTGATAGCAGTTGTGTTTCTGAGGCAGGTGTATCTTTCAGAATCTCTGGGAATAGAACTCAGGTACAGGTACCTGTTTTTTCTGTGTTGAGAATGCACCCTCAAAGGTGATTCTGTCTGTTGTCTACCTCTGGTTAAAAAACATTGCTGTTTTCTAGTCTTTTAATTTTTCTTTTCCTGTATCAGTATATCTAAATTAATGCATGGATCATACGAGTAAAACAAAGAGACTGGTAAGCAGTGCACTGATTTAACTTTTACTGCTCCAGATGTTTAGGAAGGAGATCAACAACATGTATTAAAAAGCAACACAACTTTAGTTCCCTATTTGCAATCTCATACATCTCCATTGATCATCACTGGTGGAGGAGGATTCCAGATTAGCCAACTATAGTAGTTAAATCTGTTAGTGTTCCCTTTTCTGCTTCTCTGATACCAGTTTTCGCTAGTTAGTATTCTGCCCCAAGGTATTGCAGACCTTAAGTGTTGACTTCTTAGTGCCTATGGATAGTATCTTCATCAATGTTTTCAATTTATTGGCTAAAGACTTTTAATAATCTTTTCCCAACTGTCTTGAAAATGTTTCAGTGTCCTGGATTTAGTAGTGTTTCCAGGCCCTATTTAACTATGACTGTATCACATTGCTAACAACTCTTTCACAATTGTAAAACTTAGTTTCCCTTGTGAAGGCAAAAGCTCAAAACTTTCCTTTGAATGAAAGTGTCATAATAGGGGTGGGAGGGAGGAATATTCTAGCAGATCCCCAGGTAAGCACAAATTAATCACACTGCACAGTGAATTCAAAATTTTCAAAACTGAAAATTTTTCCCCACATTCAAAGACAGGTTCTATTGGAAACAAGACTTTAAAATTGGAAAATTAAGCATTTGCTAGTTGAAGCAGTAGTCATGAGGTTTTACAGTACGAGTGAACTGTCTTCTGACTCGAGTTGGTTATCAAAATGCAGTTGAGCAGTGGCTACAATATGTTAACATTAGCTTTTAGTTTTCTGAGCAGAGATAATTCTACAGAAACTATTTACAGTGGATACTGGGCTCCTTCCGCATTGAAATCAGTGTATTTGGGATGTTTTTGTATATAGGTGTGCCTTTCTTGGTATAGAAAATACAGTTTTGAAGGGTAGTTCTGATTCTTTTTCAATACTAGGTTTTAAGGGCGTTTATGATTAAAGTGACTGACTTTAATACAGCATTCTGAATTAAACTAAAAAGATTTGTTAAACTTAGTAACTGCAAAGCATATGAGGGATAATTCTTGCCCCCGTCAATTTTAAAATAGCATTATGTTCTTAAAATATATATCATTCTGTTAATTATAGGCAGATTGGATTTGTCTTTGTTATATTATAAATTTTCTTATAAATAAGATAAAATTGAGAACTTTTAAAATATTAAAATTATTTTCATGTCAAAGACTTTATTTTTTTTTAATTTTTTTTTTCTCTGTCTCTCTTTTTAACCTAACTTAGAGATCTCTATATAATAGAACAGTGTCAAGTTTTTGGGTTTTTTTCCCCTCAAAGACTTTAAAAAATCTGTTACAATAAAGAAATGAGACCTGAAAATGAGATGCACTTTAAATCGATGTTATGTCATGGTTTAATGGAAGCATTCTTTTCTTACTGGGTGGTATATAAAGCTAATGGTGCATCTTATAATCATTGATGGTCCTAGGTTTGATAAAAAGTGGTGGTTGATTTTTTTTGAAGTTTGTTGTACTTTCATTCACATAATTCTTTGTTAAAATGTTGCTATATCTGTGGTAAAAAAGAAAAATCTAAGTGGTAAGAATATATGATATTATTTGGAATTATAGTCTTTTACTACGATTTTTTTAAATATTTCCTTCAGATCCTTTTCTTTTTGTTCTCACTGCTAGCATCCTAGCTAGGTGCTTTACATTAAACTGATTCCCTATTCTGAATCTTCTCTTGAAAGATACCAGAACAATAAGAAAAATGGAGATCAAAAGGAGAAAAGGCTTTGGGGTATGGAGTGGGGTGGGGTGGGGGTAATGGGTGGGACCTCCAGATTCAAGATAAAAATAATGAGGAAAGGAAACTTGAGGGAAGTAGTAATAAACAATACTTTCTATTTATCCAGCTTTGCTTGTCCAGAAATCTTTTCCTGCTTGTTACTGATTGTAATATATTAGCTTGTGAGCTACCCAGTAGTTAGCTAAAATCACTTCTGACACATTGCCTAGATTCAGCCAGTATAAACCCTTCTTGCTGAGGCCTTTCCTCATTCTGCAGAAATTGCCCTGTTATCTACTCCAGCCTTCTGAGTAAATTATCTGCTGGTACCTTTTCTTGTATGGACCAAATAACCTCTGCGTTTCCTCTTAATGCACTGTCTCAAGATGAATAATTAAAGTGAGGAACCACTTACCACAGAATGAATTTTTCTATAAGGAACTATAACACATATGTGCACAATTGAATTTGTTGGTTGTTACAGGAGGTTTGGGCATATCAAAATTTTGGGGGGGAGCGGCAGTCTCACTCTGTTACCCAGGCTGGAGTGCAGTGGCATCATCAGAGCTCACTGCATTCTCAAACTCCTGGGTTCAAGTGATCCTTCTGCCTCAGCCTCCCGAGTAGCTGAGACTATAGGTGCATGCCACCATGCCTGGCTAATTGTTTTCGTTTTTAATAGAGACCGGGGTCTCACTTTTGCTCAGGCTGGTCTTAGCTCCTGACCTCAAGCGATCCTCCAGCCTCAGCCTCCCAGAGTGCTGGGATTACAGGCGTGAGCCACCGTGCCCGGCCTTAAATTAACCTTTCAACATAAAACATGAGTTGAGAGAAGCTTTTTTATTTTTTCAAAAGGAACTTTTGCTTTATAAAGGGGTTTATCCCTGGAGTATTTTAACACCACCAATATTTAACACCATAGAGTTTTTAAAATACCCTGCAGGTCCTTCTGGAAGCCACTCTAATTGCTGCCTGGAGTAGGCTTGGCATTGTCATGGAAAAAGATTATGAAGAATTGCTACATCCGTGTCTGAAATTCTCAAGTTTCCAAAAGTCTCTTTCAGAATCTACACAAAAGCTTTGATCTTCCTTTGCATTTTCTTGAGTTAAGCAGCCATTTAAAAGTCCCATATGCAGGGTGATTTCTTAAACTTATCCAATTTTCTTATTTTAGAATTTTAAAAATTATAGTAGTATTTTATTTTCCTATCTTTTCAGCCACATTATACTCTAAACTTTTTTGAGCTATCTTGGGCACCAGACTAATGTAGATTAATAGGAGAAGGAAGATGAATTCCACATTATAAATAACTGACGTACTGATAAAGTCGTAGAGCAAAATCCTTTGCAGTTTGGGGAATTCTGTACTGTTTTTGCGTATTGTAATGCCTCAGTAAAGTAGAAATGGAAACGCGAGACACTGTAAGTAAGGGTAAACATTATTCACTTGTTTATGAATAGTATTTCAAATATAGGTACTGAGTTTTATGTATTTCTGATAAAACAAGATATGCTACTCTTTATATATTAACATTCACATAATTCTTTTTCAATTTGATGGATAATTTTATTGTCCTGAATTGATTTTCTCTTTCTTCAGAGGATGTACTGAGTAAAGATGCTGGGGAATGTGCAATATGCCTTGAAGAATTGCAACAGGGAGATACCATAGCACGACTGCCTTGTCTATGCATATATCATAAAGGGTAAGTTTAGTTTTATGTTAACCAAGTTGATGTTAGAGTAAAAGATTATTCTCAGTTTCAGACATTATAGTTAGGGCTGAAAAGGTTTCTTCTTAGTTGAAACAACCCCACCACCACCACCACCACTACACACACACACACACACACACACACACACACACACACACACTTAAAATAATGGCCTTTTTCCCTGTTAGAACTAAGACTTCAACCCACATCTATCTGTATCCACAAGCCTACCATTTTTTAAACATTTACTGTGACCTAGGTATTGTCCATAGTTTCTTAAAATAGGTTGCTTCATGTAAGCCTTGTAACAACCTCATTTTACAATTGAGGAATAAGCTAAGGGACAGTAGGCAATTTTCCAGGGTTACATGTCAAGTAAATGGCAGAGCTGAGATTACAGTAGATTTGGAATCTGCGTGACTCCAAAGCCTATCGGGTGTCTTGTAAGGTCGTCTTGTTTTCAGAGCAATACTATAAAAATTTTAGGTAAAAAAAAAAACTACTTAAGGTAACCACAAAAAGAATAGAAAACTATGACTTTCAAACCAATGAAAATAGGGTGGAATTGTACTTAAAGTTGGGGGTGGAGGAAAACAGAAAACAAAACAGAATAAATAATATAAAATAAGGTAAAAAATAAATCCAAATAAATCAATAATTATAATAGATTTACATAGAATACACTCACCAGTTGAAAAACAGAAGGAAAGGTTGGGATATGTTATTGATAAGCAACACACTTAAACATAAGAATATAGAACATTATGAAAGTAAGAGGATAGAAAACTACATCCAGGCCAATACTAACTAAAAGAAAACTGACAAAGCTAAACTGTAATAGTATTAGACAAAGTAAACTTTATAGTAAAAAGCATTATTAGGGATAGAGTCACTATATAAGATTAAAAAATGTATAAAATTCTATTTTTTGTGTATCTAATAACAATCTCAAAATAAACTGTAAAACTCTCAGAAGAAATTGACAAATCTATCATAATAATGGGAAATTTCAACACAACCTCTCATTGAGTCAAGCCATACACACAAAAAATGAATCAAAACCTGGAAAATGAGCAATGCAGATAATAAATTTGATCTAATGGATATGTTTGTGTTTGCAATTAGGAAATATATGTTTTTTTCAAGCACACATGGAGTATTATAGAAATTGATCATGTCCTAGGCCATAGAGCAAGTTTCAGCAAACTACAAAGAATTGGTACCATACAAAATGCTGTTCTCTGCCTACTATTAGATGTCAATAATAAAAAGATAAATAATCCTCACATATACTTCTAAATAAGTTCTAGATCAGAAAGAATAATAATGAAACTTAGAAAATACTCAGAACTGAATAATAATGAAAAATTTTTGACATGTACTTAGTGATTTTGGGAAAGTTTGTGTTAGAGTAGAAAGGAAGCCTGGAACTCAATAAGCCAAGTTTCTAACTTAAATTAGAAAAGTAACAGCAGAGGCCAGGTGCAATGGCTCATGCCTGTATCCTAGCACTCTGGGAGGCCAAGGTGGAAGGATCACTTGAGGTCAGGAGTTCGAGACCAGCCTGAGCAAGAGCAAGACCCTGTAAGATTGGGGGAAAAAAAAAAAAATATATATATATATGTATATGTATATATAAAACTCACTACATTAATAGATCAAAGGAGAAAGACCATTAAATTAACTCAATAAATATGAGAAAGCTTCCAGTAAAATTCTATACTAACATATTAATGATTTTAAAAGAAAAGCTAAAATAAACATTAGATAAATTATTAAAATTAATGAGTTCAGCAAGATTGCCAGATATGAGGTAAACATATGGAAATCTGTTGCCTTCATATCCCAAAATCTCAATAAGAAAAAAGAAAATATAACTTTTTAAAAAACAATAACGTAATGACAACAGAAACTACAAGGGCTAGAGGTATATTAGGAATAAATTCTACAAAAGATACACAGGACATTCGGAGAAAATTTTTAAATTTTATTGAAAGATATCATAGGTGATCTAAAATAAATGTGGTGGTATACCATATTGTAGACAGGAAGACTCGATGTCATAAAAATGTAATTTTACCCCAAATTAATCCAGATAGTTAATACTACCTCAATCAAATCTCAACTAGTTTTTTCCCATAACTTGACAAGTTGATTCTAAAAATATATATGGACCAAAGAGCAAAGGGCCAAGGACAGTCAAAACACTCATGAAGAAGAGCATTATATTGGCAGGACTTGTTGTTTACAAATTTATTATAAGACCATATTAATTAAGACAGTGTGGAAATGGGACAGAGTTCATAAACATTCATGCCTATATAGAGAAACGGCATAGCATGGAGGTTAAAAACATGGACGCTGGAATCTGAACTCCTAAGATTTGAATCTCAGCCCCTCTGCTAATTCGCTGTATGGATCTTGGCCAAGTAACTTAGTTTTTCTCTGTCTTTCAATGAGATAATAATACCAACTTTATAGAGTTGTGGGGGTTAAATGAGTCCAGTTTAGGAAAGTGATGACATATAATAGAGACTATATAAATGTTTGTTGGATAGAATGAATGAAAATTTTTGATTTGCTAGAGATGGCCTTACAGTGTAGTAGACAAAGAATAAACTGTTCAATAAATGGTGCTGGGATCAATTGGTTATTGATATGGAAAAACATTTTGAATCCCTATCTTACATTTGAAGTGAACATCAATTCTCCGTCAACTAAATATCTGCAAGTGGTAAGGAAAGAATATAGGGAAATGTTCCCTGACTTCTTGGGAAGGAATTATTTTTTGTCTAAGCTAAACCACCCTCCCCATGAAAAAGTTAAAGATTGATAGATTTGGCTATATACTAAATTTCAAACTTATTTGTATCATGACACTGCAAAAAAACCAAAAACAAAACCTTAGATGGAGATTATTTTTCATGACAATAAAGGTTTGGTATCTGAAATGATAGTCTCCTTCATTCATTGGCTGTAATGCAGTTAACTCATTGCATTTGGTAAATGAGAGAGTGGAGACAATATCAGTAACACGATCTTACTGGTTCATACACAATACTTCCCCAGCGCGTTAATGTTTTGCTCCATTGAGTTAACAGCAAGATGAAAGCATATATGCTAACACAGCAACCTGTGTAAGAATACAGTACTATAAGGAGACCCATCTCCCCATGTTCCTACTCTTAGTTTAATTAGACCGTGGCCTTTTTTTGTAGGTGTTTATTTCGCAGTTGTCATGTTTTGTGCATTGGCTTTTGTCTTCATAACCCAGCAGTCTCAATCCTTCTTTAATCCTTTCTGTGAGGCTAACTTCACCATTTTTTAAAAGCATATTTTCAGTAGTATTTTATTTATTAGGAAGAAACACGTCTTTGTTCTGGTTATAAAATTGTGTTATTTGAGTGGTCTGCCTTTAAACTGATTTTTCCCCATAATCCCTGTTACTTTTAGTTTACTATTTTGTGGAAAGTAAGGTTTATCAAAAACATGTATATTGTATTATAGCTGAAATACCTGGATAATAGTTTCCTACAAATCTATAAGGAAAAAACAAAATAGAAAATTTGGCAAAAATTGTCAACAATCAGTTCAGGAATTAAAAAAAAGAACCCCAGATGGCCAAAATATAGATTGGTATTCTATTGGTATAAATATAGATTGGTATATTTGGTGAATAATTCTGTAATAGCTGTGTGTAGTACATATCCTACAACTCAGTAATTTCACCGTTAGGTGAAACTCACCCCTAGAAAAATTTCACTTCTAGAGAAATTGTTGATCTTTTGATCTAGGACAGTGTTGCAACCCAAAGTGCAGATCCAGAAGGACATAAGGGGCTTGTGACAGAATATAAATTAGCACAATGCTTTATTCATTGAGAAAGACTTGCTATGATTTAAATAACTAACTAAATGAATAAATCAAAAGTCAATTGAAATGGTGTGATTAGTGACAAAACTAATTTATGTTTTGGGTCTGGTGAGGTGGCCTAACGCCTATAATCCAAGCACTTTGGAAGGCTGAGGTGGGAGGATCACTTGAGGCCAGGAGTTCGAGACCTGCCTGGGCAACATAGTGAGACCCCCACCTCTGCAAAAAATAAAAAAATAAAAATTTATATTCTGGTGCAAACCCTTTATCTCAGAGAGTGTTCATAGCATCATTGAAAATTTCCATCAGTAAAAAAATGAATACATTAATTATAGTATACTTATATAATGGAATACTATACTATACACAATGAAAATGTCAGAATGAGAGTTACTAACAATTGCAAATTTCAAACAAATTGACAAAAGCAAGTTAGAAAAAGCATAATGCTATTTTATGGTAGCATTTATATAAAAATTTAAACATGGAAACAGTACTATATATAGTTTTAGAATACAGACATACATAGTTATAGAGTAAGAAAATGCCTAAGAATGAAAAGCACCAAATTCAGGATAGTCATTTCCTGCTGGGGCTGGAAGAAGGGAATATAATATTTTAAATAACCAATGAAAATAGTTTAGAGTGGAAAACAAATGGATTGCTAGCAGATTATATGTAACAGGCCTGGGGTTTTAAATGATTACTTCTCATGATGAGCCAAATTTACATGGTTTTAAAATAAGAAGTACCCATTTTATTAATAGATCACATACAGCTACTATTCAGATACACTGTGAATTAACACATCTGGAATATTTTGTTTAGTTTTTGTACTTCACTTTAAGAGGTATTCTGGTAGACCAGGGAACTCTAGAGCTAAGTGGTAGAGAGTAGGCTGAAAACAATGTCATAGCCAAAATGGGGATGTATTTAGAGAACAAAAGTCTTCAGAAATTTAGATATTTGAAAGAACATGTGGATGAGGTATTTTACCTTTTTTCTTTTTAATTTCATCAGTCATTTTCACCTACCAAACCGACTTATCAGGATACAAGAATGATAAATATTAATTTTGCCCTTCAGCATATCAGCCAAACCTTGTGGCTTTGTGGCATATGCAAATTTGGCATATGTCACCAAAGAAAATGTTGAACAGTTTGAATCCTGAACTTACTAACTGTTAGGCAAGTTACTTAACCTTTCAAGATCTTGATTTTATCATCTGTCACAGCACTGTGAAATAGAACTTTCTACTGTGATGGAAATGTCCTATATCTGTACTATCCAGTAAAGAAGCCTGAGCCATGTCACTATTGAACACTTGAAATATGGCCAGTGTGACCAAGAAACTGTATTGCAGGGTGGGATGGAGTTAAAATAAATATTCAATAATCACACATAAACATGGTCTTTTAAAATGTGATGAAATTTTGGCAAGAATTAAAATTTAAAAGCTGTTTTTTTATTACATTGATAGGTAACACAAACAGGTTGGTATATGCATAAATGAGTAACTGTTTTAAAAAGAGAAATATCTATCTAAATTTGTCATTTAATTTTGAATATTGGTAAAGTAATAGTTCTGTAGATTGTCTTTAGGGGGATAGTTTTGTTTGAACTTTAAAGTACTTCATAGCATAATTTTACAAAAGATTTTTTCCTTAATGACTTAGAATCATCAAAACATAATGAACATATCCTTATCTTTTATTTATATTTGCCACATATGCTCATTAAAAATATCGATTTTTTTTTTTGCTGCAAAGATATATTAAAGTCAAGAAGTAAGCATTTTTATTGTGGCTGTCATAACAAAAATAATTAAATATAAGTATTTTAATTTTTCTTCTTTTGTTCTTTTCTAGCTGCATAGATGAATGGTTTGAAGTAAATAGATCCTGCCCTGAGCACCCTTCAGATTAAGCATCAGATTCCTGTTTTATAGGTAATTCTCCCTTTTTGTTTTAATTACTTTTTAAACTGTTATCCTGAATTACACATTCTTAACCATTATTTTTATTCATTGAGGCATGTGCATGTAGGTATAATATATGTATGTTTCAGACACTTTATTAGGCTGTTGCATAGAAAACTCACATTTAAAAATACATTAACAACAATACGTTAAGTACTACATTCTTGATATTGAAAATACTTTCACTTATTTAATTTTAGTTTAATACTAAACAGAGGCCGTGAAATACATATTATGACTTTATTTTCCCAGTGAGAAACCTGAGGGTCAGAGTAGTTAAGTTCCATGACTTTCAGAAGCAAGTTGTACCAAACTCATCAATTTGTATATTGGTATGTACAGCTTTTTGTATGTCAGTCATATCTCAATAAAGAGGTTTAAGGAGAAAACAAAACCCCAGCAAGTTGCATCAAGAGTCCAAGGCCATGCAGTTAGCCAGTAGAATCAAATTACATATTCTTGTCCATAACTTCCCAGGTGCGTTCTTAGATAATATAATTCTGATCATTTTAGCATTATTATGTGCCAGATATTGTTCTAAACATTTTGCATCTATTATCAACTCACCTAATTGTTACAGCAATCCTTTGAGCACAGTACTGTTACTATTCTTATTATACAGATGAAGAAATTAAATATAGAAAGTTTACAAAACTTGATTTGTCAAGGTCAAATAGCTAGTTTGTTGCTGGAGATAAGATTTGAGCCCAGGTATTCTGGCTCCAAGGACTGTTCTTAGCAATTTCACTATTATTAGGTAGGAGCATTTTCTTTAAAAAGTTACATCATGGATTCATTCATTCAGTTTAATCATTCACCTTTGTATCCTTGGCATGTAATAAAGTGCCTGTCTATTTAATAGGCAAAAAATGAAATCGAATTGAGTTTTAAGATTGAATAAAGAATTAGTTTTGCTCCACTGATTTAGCTTATTCATGGGTTTTATTTTGCATTATCTGAAAATGTTTAGTGAATTAAGTGATACTTGGGTATTGTGTTTTTTCGTATTTTGTGAAGTATTATAAATTAAATGGCATCATTTAACTTTGAAAAAATAAAGGTTAACTTAATTGCTGTCTTCAAATATAGGAAAAGCTTTTATGAAAAGACTAGCAGAAATGATGTAAAGTATTGGATTGTTACATCAAGGGAGAACATTTTAGCTAATCCTGGAATTGTTTCAGAAGAAGTTAAAGCCTCTATGTTCAGAGACTCAAGACAGTAACAGACAATGTGAAAGGCTGAGACTTAACTCAGGGAACTAGAGCAGATGATGTCCTAAGGTCTAGTCCTGGGCCGTCCCCCAGTTTCCTCTTATTTGAATAACTTCTGCTCTTAAACTTGAGAATGTAAGTGTTGAGGCAATAAACATACTCAAAGAATTCTGTTGCTCTGTTGATGAGGATAATTTAAGAGTAGCAGATGAGAATATTGACAAGAGATTTGAGGTAACTTAAAGCAGCCATAGCAACTGAAATGATAACTGCAGTTGAGTGAAACCTCTGTCATATTAATAGTAGGGCTGTTCACGTGAAATGGGAAAGCCTTGGTAAACTGTAGTAAAGTAAAGTAAAAGACCATTAGCTTTTGAACCTTTTACTGTGAACTTATTCATATCATACCTTAACACGTTTAAAATACGAATTGAGGTAAGATTGCTGGGTAGAGAAGTGTAGCGATGAAATGGTATTTTGAGTATATGTGTACATATGTGTTTATTTCACTACGGAAAAGGTTTTTTTGAAAAAGAGAATGCTTTGGAATGTCTTTAGTGTCACCCTATGTCTGAGCCAATAAAGTGAAACCATGGTTAAAATTATAGTAGCATTTTAAGAGAAGTACTAAAAATCAGTGCTAATAAAATGAAATTTTACTCACAGTATTTTACGTGCCAAACTAATACGTCTCCTTCACCTATAGGTAAAATTTGTCTCTTTAGAGTCTTAGTGAATTTGGGCTGCTATAACAAAAGACTTTAGACAGTTAATTTATAAATGACATAAATTTATTGCTCACAGTTCTGGAGGCTGGAAAGTCCAAGATCAAGGTGCCATTATATTCAGTGTCTGGCGAGAACTCATTCCTCATTTATGGTGACTTCCGTGTGTGCTCACATGGCAGAAGGGACAACAAACTCCCTTAAGCCTCTTTTATAGGAACTCTAATCCCATTTATGAGGGCAGAGCCCTCATGACTATATCACTTCCCAGAGGTTCCACCTTTTAATACTCTTGCATTGGAGATTAGGTTTCAACATACGAATTTGTGAAGGGAATACACATTCAGACCACAGTAGAGTCAATGAACTTTTTATATGGTATAATTTTTTTTCTTTTATCGTCTGATCAGCTAAATTTTTCCTTTAGTGTCACAGTGAGCTTATGAGATGTGGAACATGCATCTGATCTCATAGTCAGAATACATATGCCTGTTGGTCTTAAATAGCATTTTCATTTCCTTATATTTACACATATGAATGTTGTCTGTGTGTGTGTGTATGTGTGTGTGTGTGTGTGTGTGTGTGTGTATGCTGAGTTTGAAACTAGTTTATTATATGGGGCAGGTTGAACTGTCCTAGCTACCCACAGAAATTTGAACCAATGGGATCTGTCTCTGTGGGCGTTGAAGAGTCATTTTTAAGAATTTATAGACATGGAATATCTTGACTCTTTCACGGTTTTGCTTCTGTCCTGACTGCTCTTATTTGTCAAATGATAAATTCTTCATATACCTTAAGCAATCTTGGATTAAAAGCATGTGGGTTTGAAGAGGATTAAAACATTGTTGTTAAAACATTTTTTTAAAAAAAAGGCAATATGTAGCAACAAAGCCCAGCATTTCTGATATCCTTCAACATAAGAATTTAATAATCAGCTCCAAATAAGAGATACATGAATGTTGGAGGTCCTGATTAGTTAGGAAATAGTTTATCATTTTTATTTTGGAGTTTTTAGTTATTTGGGGGAGATATTAAAAAATTAAGTATGTATGCATTCTTAACTTTGGTGTAGTCTTTGTTGTGGAAGGGGAATGACTTTACTATGTATTTGATATTTTTTTGTGACTATTTTTGAGCTTTAATTGGTCTTTCTGTGTTTTGATCTGTTCTGCAGCACACTGGTTTTATGAGTTTTTGGAATAGTAAGGGAATGAAAATTTACAGCTACTAAAGCAATATTCATGGCAAAATGGATGTTATATTTTGATTTGTTACTATTATGGGCTACTGCTTAAACTAAATTTATCTGTTATTACACAGGTTTTCTTGTCTTTTCAAGATGCTTGAAAAACTGAGAGGATATGAAGGCATGTCTCTGGAAAAACAAAAACACGGGCATACTCATCCAGAAATCTGAGTTATGTGAGACTTGGTAATACAGAGATGGACAATCATACAGGAAGAAAGCCCTGCTGCAGAGAGGACAGTTAACACAGAACTCAGTGTACCAAACATGCATATCAAGGACACACAGGGATTTTGAAAATGCTGCACATCCCTTATTAGTCATCTACATAGGTAATACTGATAAACATTTTGTATTCAGACACCAAAGTTAACTGATTTAAAAGTTGATTTACTTTTTATTAAGTTCTCTAGAGCTGTGCAACTAGTTCTGTTTTGATTTGTTTTGTCTTTTAGTTTGGGGTTTCTTTATTTTCCCCAACATAATGTTTCTGCATTCATCTATTCTTGAATTGAAAACCACATAATTTACTTCTTATAAACTAAAGTCTTAAATGTGAAACCAAGAAATGTAATCAAGCAGTAAAAACATTCTCTGAATGTAGACCATGATCTCAAGTTCTTCCATTTTTTTTCCCGTAAGAGTGGAAAATAGACTTCTACATAGGAAAGCTAAAATATGTTAATATTTTTAAATTAAAGGTTTAATATTATCAGAATGCAGTCCAAAGAATAAATCAGGTTACATAATTACATTTTAATTAATTAAATGTAGAATTATCTACTGAATTGCAATGTATTAAATATATTGTTTCCTCTTAAATAAAACTGCTCAACATTTAATCAGCAGTGAATCATCTTGCAGCTATGCAACTTTTGAAAAAATACAGATTACCAATTTTAAGTGTTGCCAGCTACAATAACTTTGTTTTAACGGGTATTTTTCGTTTGTTCTTTTCACGTAATTATTTTGTTGTGCTTTGCATCTCCAGGCAGTTTTCCCACATTTGGGTAGAATGTTTAGCAAGTTGTAAACTTAATAACTTTAGAAAAGCATAAAATAAAATTTTTTGGAGTGGAACTTGGAATAATTTGAGGGAGATTTTATATACTTTTAAAAATCAGAATTTAATTGGTATGCCAATTTATAGCAATTTGCATCTTTAATTTTCCAGAAAATCTGGAGGTTAGCATTTGATAAATGATTTTTTCAAAGCAAATATGAAGATTTTGTTAA
>NW_012140080.1:6577086-6592740 GCF_000956105.1 Propithecus coquereli
AATTTGAGGGAGATTTTATATACTTTTAAAAATCAGAATTTAATTGGTATGCCAATTTATAGCAATTTGCATCTTTAATTTTCCAGAAAATCTGGGTTAGCATTTGTGAAAAATGATTTTTTCAAAGCAAATATGAAGATTTTGTTAATTTATAATTTATTAATGTGTTATTACTGTAATTGAAAATGTTATATAGAGAGTTTTAAATTCAGTTTTGTGTAGAAAGAAATGTATTAAGCAAAATTATGTGAATAAATATTCCCACAAAATACATCTGAATGGTTAAAAATACTGGAAGAGAGCTGTCAGGGCTACAAGAGTGAATGTCTTTTTTTTTAAATATCAAAAAATACTGATAAGTAGATTTTGTCTTTTCAACATAGGGAAAATGTTATCAGTGAATATTTCGGTAGTGCACTTTATTTGGTATAATTGAAAGTTGCACAATACTGTTTCCTTTTTTGAAGCTTTCTTTAATGTATTTAAAATTTTGCTTTTTTATTTAATGCTGCTACTGTTACTCTTCTCTAAATTTTTTTCCCTACTCTATTGCTTCTGTTTCATATTTTTTAAAAGGGCAAGTACAGGAGCAACTGCTGCTACCCAGAAAAATTTGTGTATTATAAATAATTAAAAGAGTTTTTAATTGCTTTCTGTGTGATTCTAGATCAGATAACATTTTCTCTAAAGTTATGCTGTGAAATGCCTTTTGTTATGCTGCAATTGCTAAAAGAATCCAAAACCTCCATTGTGACAGCTGACAGCACAGTTTCATAGGTGCTTTTTAACCAGTTATGGAAAATATTCTTCCTTTAAGGGAAATATCAGAAAAAAATTTTCTATTAATGTGAAATCTTAATTTGAATTTATTTTATTTCACATTTTCAATTTTGTGAGCTTTTATTCCCTCCTGCCCAACCCCCTCAAGTAAAACCTCTTAGAATGTGAATAATTGTTTTCTATTATTGGTATATTGTAATAAGAATTATTTTGTCTTCCATTCTTAAAGGAAGAGATTTATTATTACAGCTGTGGTAATTAACTGTATTCCTCTGGAAGTTGATTTTCAGTATAGTTTGCTTGTTAAGTTTACTTTTTAAACTATGTTGGCTTATGTTCACCTTTTCTTCTTTATCCTCGTACCATGCTCTCACAGTCCTGATAGGTTAGCCCCTGTTTGTGTAAGGTTCTGTGCTGCAGCTGCTACAATAGACGCTCCCGTGATTTTAAAGAAAGTTCAGTGTTTGGCAGTGTCAAGTGCTACTCGATTATTCTATTTGTCTAGAACAGTATTTACTTAAATCTGTTTATAGAAATCCCTTTTTCGTTAAAATTTACAAAGTTGGCATTTTTACTTTAAATTCAGCCTCCATCAATGACTTCCTAAAAAGAACAGTTTAGAAATTGGAAAAAAAAAGTGTTTTAAAGCCAAAATGCTCCAGTTTCTAGTCAAAGTCAAGGTTATTATTCTGGAAAATATTATAAGTAATATTTTATATAATGTCACTTATAATATTTGTGAATCTATATGCAAACACTGAATAGAGTAAGTAGGACGTAAAATCACATTAGATATTTAAACATTTAGCTGAAACTACTGATAACGAAATATTATGGGGACATGATGAAGATGAAAAGCCTAGGTTATCAAGTTGGTTATAGCTTTCTAGAATCTTTGTAAATGTTCGTCTTCACATAAGGCCACAGTACGTATATAGAGAGCAGTGTGTTCTGAAATTTCACTTTAGTGCCACTCTTTGTCCATGATGGATTTATTGCCAATTTTGATCCCTCATCTTACTTTGATCTGGCTATTTTTTTTCTTGCCAGAATGTTTTAAGAGAAAGTAAAATTATTCTGTTTTACTTTCTGCCAGAGAAATAGACTAAGCATAGTCTTAATATATGTTTTTCAGATCTGGTTACAAATGAGATTATAGGTTGTATTTTAAGAGCAATGTTGTGATTGAAATATAAATAATGGTTTCTATAACTGATTTTTTGTGATAGCAAAACAACATTAAAAAGGTCATGTTACATATTATATAGGTATCGGTTTCTTAGTGCAAGTCTTATTTTTTTTTATTAAATAGATGTTGTACAATGATTTCAATTTTCACCCACAAGACACTTTACTATTATAGAACGTAGCCCCAAAATGACTGAGGAGATACCTTCAGTATATCTGTAGTATGTATTTCAAAGATTTTAGTTTGAATGAGTTAATAAAAAAGACAGATTCCTTTTCAAAACTTGTTTGACTCAGCTGTATTTCTAAGTTTGGCTACAGTGAAGTTTAAGAGCCATCATTTAAATTAATTTCTTATAGCAAGGTTATAGGGGCATTCCTTTAAATGAAAAAGACTGTAAATTCAATGTAAATAGTACCTTACTTTATGTACTAACTTGGAGAGTAGAAGAGGGGAATTTTCCCAATAATAAGCTACATTTGAAAACAGCATGAAACTCTGGGTTTTTTTTTAAATTGAAGAATAATTGAATTTATCATCTCGTTGACCTCTGCACTATGCATTGATAACAATATCCACATCATCTTATTCTTTCACAGAGAAAGTTTCCATATAAATCAGATTGTTGGGAACTATGTAAAACTAGAGGTAAATGATGCTTATTAAATATGAGTAAGTTTGTTAGATGCTAGAAGTCTTCTAGTTCATCTGGGCCATTTTCTTGCAATTTTGATTTATCCTGAGGTGAACTCAGTATATATTGACAATGAGTAGTTAAATGGGAAGTACCCTTATTCAGTGTCCCTTGTTCTTATACAGATATTTTCTTAGTTTAAAAAAAAAAAATTCTAGCATGCCAATATTTTGTCTCTGGCCCATCCCCTTTTTTTCTGAAGTTTATAACTTCTGATTTTTTTTCTTGGCTATGTTGTGAATAACAGTAGTTAAATTATCTGTTTTACTGTCTAATTCTTTTTCTACCCAGATCTTTTCATTCTGTAACTAAATTGCTGCTTGGTTTTCTTTAGAGGAAATTGCTACTTGGTATACCCCTAGTAGTGACTCATATTCAGGAACAGCTGGTAAAAGTTTTTTGGTAGTAATTTATCCAAACAATACTTTGAGTACCATATTCTGTGACTGCTACGCTTAGGTAAGAAACTGAATAGTCTTTTTCTATCACAGAATTCCTGTGTTAAATGAGAAATACATGGTCTCCTAAGTCAGCTGATTCTCTGTGGAAAGTAAAAGGCATTGAAGAAAACCAGATATGTTATAACAATATTTAGTTTTAGTGGAAAATGCAACATTACTGTATTTAGGAGAGTTGATTTATTTTCAGATATTTAAGCTATCATTAATTTTAGATCAATGGCTAATAATAAGATAGATTTTTGGTTGCTTGTTTATAGAGAGGCAAAGAACAGTATGGTATAAACTAAAGAACAGTATGGTATAAACTAACATCCCAGAAATAAATGAAAAAATTTTAAGTGAAACTGCTGTATCTGTTAACCAACATCGTGTTTCTTAGTTCTGCCCTGGACAGCGAGGCACCTGTCAGGACCCCTAGTCTTGGCACCAAAAACGACTGTTCTCCTATTACTAAATTCTTATGCCTTCCTGCTGATTTGGTAGGTTGAAATTGATAGGTACTGATGATTTATGTTTGATAAACTTGACACTTCTGCCTGTATCCTGTTATCAGTAAACCTGGTGCCAGAATCTCGAAAAAGTTTCATTATTAGTCAACAGCATTTTGAGTACCTGTGTGCATATAATACAGTTAGCAGACCCTATAGAGAGATAAAAAGAGATTTTGGAATTTGATGATGATCTTGATCTTTATTACACCAGTTCATTACGTTTTATTTCTTTGTGATAACACTTATGTGGGTTTCATTGAAAATCATGGTAACAATAGATATTTAGCTCTGTTGCTTTATTCATGGTCTCTATAACTCTTTCTGTAATACCTCTTAATTTCTTCTATTAGAAAGTATTTTCCTGTTAAATAAAAGGTATCAGAAGCATCAATCACAAGAAATAGAGAAAACCTAGTAGAAATAACTTGTATTCGTATATTCTAAACTAAAATGGAACAATTCGTTATTGATATTTTAATAAATAAATCTTCCAAATGATATTGCTATATTATCCCATTATTTAGAAATGGGGAAAAAAAAGTAGAATGTTTTCAAGGAAATTTGTCATATCCTCCCTTATGTTTAGAAATTGACAATATATTAAAATAAAACTGAGAAATAGCTGAATGCAGAAAAATTACATGAATTAATTAATGTGATGGCTTCTTTATTTTTATATATCCATTCTCATAAAATTGAATCCAGAATTATTAGTTAAAATTCTGCAATAACTTAAGAAATGACTGTCTTTGGTAGGAATGGGCAAGGAGGTCTTTCTTCATTACCTTAACCATGAGCAAAGATGTTCTCTGACATTTCTAATATAAAACCTGTGTGTAAATCTTATAACTGAAATATGACTGGGGAGCTGTTAAGTTTTGGAGAGGGATGATCTGCTAGCGTGTAATCAATAACTTTTTAAATTTAGGTTGTATTTAGTAACATTCCATTATGTTTCTAAAAGAAGAGTAATAAATTTTTTGAAGCATAGTTTTCATAATGTAAAAAGTATTGAGTTTTGTAGGGTAGTGGTTAGGAACTTGGGTTCTGGAGACAGTCTTACCATCTCTGGACATTGGGCAAGATAAAGGCCTCAACCTTTGTGAAAAAGAGGTAATACTACTTTCTACAGCAGGGTTGGTGTGAGGATTAAACAGTAAAGTACATGTATGCAAACACCAGGCACTAGTAAGTGCTTAATGTTAGTGGCCAGTATAAATGATAAAGATATTTGTGCCCATTTATGAATAATCTTTGTTATTTCTAGTCATGAGATGTAATAATAATATCTAAGACCTTAACTAATGTTTTTAAAGCAACCTAGGTATAGTAGAGAAGACTATGGGTTCTGATTTCCATTCTCACTAAAATCTAGTGACTTTACTATTTTAGCAACTGTACATTAAGCACCACTTGATTCAGTAGATTGTTAGGGACCAACAATATAGAAATGAAAGATAGCTGACTTCTAGGAACTTAATTTTTAGTGGGTAAAGCAAATAAGTAAACAAGCATATATTAGAGAATAATAAAGGCTGTGAGACACATGCATAAGGTGTTGTGGAGGCACAAAGGAGACTTAGTAAACTCAGACTAGGCTAGAGAATGGTTAAATTAAGTCTTTCAGAACAAACGATCGTAGCTCTAGGGAATATGAATGAAGAAACATGTGAAGTGGGAAGTTTGGGAAGGGTGTTCCCAAGCAGAAAGCTTATAAAGATGTGACAAAAGCATGGCACTCTTAGAGAGTCGCTGTGTCTAGAGAGGTAAACAGATCACAAATCTTGCAGAGATGCATGTGTCAAACTGTAATTGAAGGATTTTAAGCAGGAAAAAGACAATCACATTTATACTTAAGATTGGAGAGGGATGAGATTGGAGGCAGAGAGACCTGTTAGAAAATTTGCACTGATTCAGGCCAGGTGATGAGGGGCAGAACTTAAGCAATGGCCATAGGGAAAGCAAGGATGGAAGAACTTAAAGATTCAGAGAGTAGAACTGACTCATCTTTCATAGTCACTGAGATATAAGGGATGAGAGAGAAGACAAGGACAACTTCTAGTTGTACTTTTTCCACATATTAAAGGGTTGAATCTCTGCCTGGGGAAAGCTGATTATTGATAGAAGTATCTGCTGGAGAACCAGACATAAAGAACACCAGTTCTAAAATGGAAGGAATTGGATCTTAAATGGGAAGCAGAGCCTTGAGAGAGAAGCCACACAGGAATAGTTAGCAAGTTGTGAGAATTCAGGGAGTCGGGGTGTGTGTGTGTGTGTGTGTGTATTTGTCTGTCTTAGTTCATTTTCTGTTGCTATAACTGAATACTTGAGAGTGGGTAATTTATAAAGAAAATTTATTTATTACAGTTCTAGAGGCTGAGAAGTCCAGGGTCTAGGGGCTGCATCTGGTGGGGGCCTTCTTGCTGGTGGGGACTCTCTGCAGAGTTCTGAGGTCATGCAAGGCATCACGTGGTGAGGGGGCTCACAAGAGATGGACAAACTGGCTTTTGTAACAGACCCCCTTTTGTGATATCTAACTTGATCCTGTGATAACCCACTAATCCACTCATGAAGCCATAGCTCGCATGGCCCAGTCACCTCTTAAAGGCCCCGCTTCTTAATACTGTTACATTGGGGATTAAGTTTCAACACAAGTCTTAGGGGGGATAGATATTCAAACCATAGCAGTACCTATTAATTCAGGAGGTACCTGGACCCAAAACATTGTGAGCACTGTTAGGAGAGTCAGTATGTGCATGCTAAGTGGAGTGCACTGAGCTAGTTTAACAACGTGTAGCCTGCTTGAGTTGGACCCCTCCTGGTGTTCCCCTCCTCCTTTAGCTCCAGTTGCCTATTGGAATGTGGGGCTATGCTTTCTTAGGTTTATTTAGTGAAATGCTAAGATGCATTAGAAACATTCTTGAGGTTTTCTCTTTGGTTCATTTGTCCCAAGCTCATTTCATCATACAAGTGTTTTCAGATCTTCACAGCAAAAGTAAAGTTGCTGTTGGAATCAGAGTCTTGTTGAAGCAGACATATGGGAAAGATGGAGCCTGCTGTCCTGATGGATGCTGCTAAGATAGGTTGGGTTGGGCTAGGTGAGGAGGACCAGAAGAGATTTATTACTTCTTAGAAGGCTATAGTTTGCTGCTGGCCCCATCATGATCTTTTTTGTTTAGCAAAGAATAGGAAATGGGGAGGGTAAACTTATATTTCATTTGTGGAGGAGCAGCAGAAACCTTGGGATATCCATGTGGGTCAAGGAGACAGTTCTCCACATGAATTCTCTAAATTAATATAACATATCCATGGGAACACCCATTCAAGTTTTCACAGATTTCTCCAGATTGGTTCAAGGGTTCTTTAGATAACTTAAGACTTCCTAGACCAAGAATTCCTACAAAGCAAGGCTTGCGCAAATAGTAGAAACATAACATCTGAAAGGGATGTATCCTAAGATGTCAAAACCCCTGTACTTACAAATATCAACGACGTGGTTTGAGAGTTGATTTCCAACATACAGTGTGTAAAAATAATAGTTTTTCTGCAGTACCTTAATGATGCTATAATTATAAAACAGGGCTTTTAAATCCTGCCATTTAGTGCCTTATTCCTGTGGTAACATTTTCCATGAACTTTTCAATTCAGTGTTTATTATTTTATGAGATTTAAAGATTATGTAACCAAAAGAGTATCTTTCCAACTAAGTCAATTTGAGATTTTAATGCTTTCTAATTGCCTTGATCATTTCGTGGCCAGCCAACTAGTTAGGTAACTGAACATAGACTGTACAGTGTTAGGAATATAAATTTATATTTCAGAAAAATATCAAAGAACTATATCGGGAAGCATTCAAGGTAGTGTGTTAATACTTGAATTGAAATGTCGTTAAATCTGTAAATGCTAAGGCTGTTCATTATCCAGATATTCACATATCATCCATCAAGAAAGCCAAATGGTACACAGTTCATCCATTGTTGGAATTCAAACATTACAAAGGCCAAAGGTATTTAAATATCCAAACTAATATCTTAGCATATTAATCAATATAAAAAATTTTTAAGTTATATGTTACATTCTTTTTTTCAGTCTTTGAAATCTTCTGTGTTTTTTATATTTACCACATGTCTCTATTCAGAACTAGCCACATTTTCAGTTCTCCGGAGTCATACGTGACCAGTAGCTACTGTGCAGGTCAGGTCCAGATGACTCTGGGAGATTTTTCCACTCCTCTCTATCCTTACCTGAATATTTCTGAAGGCCTTGTAATTCCATTTCCTGAAGACTCTTGGAGCTCTTTCAAAGTTGATTTAACTATTAATACTATGCATGAGCAGAACTCTTCCTATATTGTTACTAAATTGAGGCAAGTTTAAAATTTTTTTTTAATGAAAAGAGCCAGAAATAAAAGGTTGAGAATCTAATGAGTCCTCTTCTAATGCATTTACATTTAGCACTGGCTTTTATTGTGATTATAGTTGTTTGGTGAGGACACACAGGCTTTGAATAACTGCTCAGTTTTATAGTTAGGAGTTGGTGTGTTTGTGAGGTTTTAGCTAAATGATTAATCAGAATTGTGAGCAGTGCTGATGAGTAGCTGTAGTCAGATTTGTCCCCTGTGTTGAGTTCTGTGGAGGCATTTTCATGAGTTTTAGGCCTTCCGGCTGTAGTTGACTTCCTACCCACATCCATGCTTAAACTGCTAAAGTTGTCCACCAGACCCTTATTCAAAAAACTGAGACTTCAAAATCTAGCATGAGAGGCACCAGTAGTCAAGTCTAAGGCATCTTCAGAAAGATGCTCCCTAGTTTGCCTAGGGATTCTGTGCTCAGTGCCATGCTGAATGGAGTCAGCAGGTAGAGGCTGGCAGGGAGTTTGTCTATAAAGTTGGCTACACACTGGGAAGGTAGATGTTACATCCTTCTGCTTTGGGATCCTCATGAGTCAATGGCTCTCAACACTTAGCTAAACATTAGGTCAATTTAGGAAGGAGGAAGAGAATACAGAGGCAGCTCGTTAAATATATTAAGGCCATGACTTCACCCAGAGATTCTGAGTTTATTGTTCTGTGTGATTCTGTTGCATAGGCAGTGTACAACCTATCTAGGGTCTCCTCCCACACCCCAAATTAGAGTGTCAACCCATGAAGGAAGAAAGGGTGCCAAGGATGTCTCAGACGTCTGCAACTAAACTCTATCTGCATTCCCTTCGGTTCTCTTTTCTGCTTGATCAAACTCTTGACTCTTTTTGGATGAGTGAACTGCTGTGACATCTTTATGTGTTCTTCCCAGTTTCGTGGTTTATAGAATAAGCTGCCTAATTTAGCCACGCTCTGGTCCTTGATTTTCACAGTAAAGTTTGTGAATTCCTAAAAACTCTTTCTGCCTCCAGAACTTGGCTCTGACAAATCAAAAGCCTTTTGACTTTCAGACTCTTTTCTTTTCCTTTGGATTAAAAAAAAAATCAACTTGAACACTCATGACCGAGCAATGATGTCTTTGTTTTATCCTCATGGTCTCTCTGTCCTGAAGCACCAGCCACCAGTGAGTCACTAAGTTGCCATAAGCAACGAGGAACACAAGAAATTAAGTACCAGGAATGAAAAATGTAGCCGTTAATAATTCAGAAATAGTATTCTGTTATACTCATATCAATCACTAGAAAGCTACTGAGGCCTAAATATGTAACTGTAGTCTGATTTTCATTTTTACAGTTATGTTGGTAATCTTCAGAAGTCTTCTCACCCTGAAAAAGAATGTTCAGGAGTTGTTTGAACTATAAATACAGAGCGAATGCAAGTGTTGGTCCATTCATTTAGCACATATTTATTGAACAGTTGATAGATGTGAGATACTATTTGAGACACTGCATATACATTGATGAGGAAAAAAGATACTTCCTGCCCTTATGGAGCTTGTGGTTCAGTATTCCTAGCAGAAGGTTAGTAGTCAGTTATATATAGTACAACAAATATATAGGTAACATGATGTTTGAAACCTAGTTCTTGAATAAGCATTTGTGTCAGATCTTACATGGTATAAGGTTATTGAAGTCATGGGAAAACCCTTTATTTGACTGTGCATCTGGTAATGGTTTTATACCTTGTGCCAGACCCTGACATGTGTCAGTGCTGCTAACACAAAGGTGAAAGCAGATGAACACCGCTGCAAGCACTAGCATTGTGGTAGAGCCAGCCAGACACAGATTGAACTTGTTTCCATTTTTAGAGGCCTGTTTCCTCAGTAAGAACGGGATTATATTTCTAATAAAATTTTTTCTTCACTGCTTTTTAAAAGCATCTTTATTGTTATAATTTACATGCAACAAATAAACACCCATTACGAGTACACAATCTGATGAATTTGGACAAACATATATATGTGTGTAACTATCCCCACAACCAAAATAGAAAACATTTTCATCACCTCTCAAAAGTTACCTCAAGTCCCTTTACAGTCAGTTCCCATCTACCTTCAGCCCTAGGCAGCCATCGATCCGCTTTGTGTCACTGTAAATTAGATGAAATCATTCAGTATGTACTTATTTGCCTCAGTCTTGTTTTGCTAAACATAGTACCTGTGAGAAGCATCAGTGTTGTTGCTTCAATCAGTAGCAGTATTTCATTATATGAATATGCTATAGTTTATCATTTTCCTGTCGGTGGCCACCTGGGCTATTTGCAGTTTGGGGCTATTATGAATAAAGTGGCTATGAACATTTGTATATAAATCTTTGTGTGAACATGTGATTTCATTTCTCTTCAATAAACATCTAGGGGTGAAATTGCTGAGTTGTATGGTATTTGTTTATGAGATACCGCCCAACCGTTGTTCAAAGTGGCCGTGCCATTTTACATTCCCACCAGCAACGTATGAGGTTGCCGTTTCACCACGTTATTGCCAACACTTGGTATTGCCAGTGTTTTCAATATTGGCCGTCTAGCGGTTATGTAGCGGTATCTCCTTGTGGTTTTAGTTTGTATTTAATCACTAATGACATTAAACATCTTTTTAGGTATTCGTTTGCCATTCCTATATCTTCTTTGGTAAAAGGTCTGTTCAATTCTTTATCCCATTATTTTTAACAGCTTTATTGAGGTGTGATTTACATACCATAAAACCTACCCATGAAAAGTTTACAATTCAGTCATTTTTAGTATATTTACAGAGTTGTGCAGTCTTCAGCACAATCTAATTTTGGGATAATTTCATCAACCTAAAGAAACCTCACACATTATCGATCACCCCCCATTTCCCTCTCCTCCACCCCCAGGCAACCACTAATCTTTTTGTCTCCATACATTTGCCTTTACTGGATATTTCATATAAATGGAATCACGCAAAATATAGCTTTTTGCATTTGGCTTCTTTCACCTAACATAATGTTTCTGAAGACCACTCATGTTAAGCATGTATTAGTAATTCTTTCCTTATTTTTGCTCAGTGTTACTCTGTTGTATAGATACATCACATTTGTTTATCTATTTACCAGTGGATGGAAGTTTGGATGGTCTCCACTTTTTTGGCTTTTATAAACAATGCTTTTATTATCTTATTAATTATTTTCTGAATAATGAGCACTTGCTTTTAATATGTTTCATTTGTCTTGGGTAAGTACCTACACACGGAATTGCTGGGTCATATGCCTGTAGCTTCGTGCACCCTTTTCACTCCTCCTCACTGCTCTCTCTCCCCCAGATCTCTTTATTAAATTTCTGGCTATTCTGCCCATCTGTTGCTTACTCCAACCAGTATCTCCACCTAGCTACAGTGTTGGCCTCCCTTTTTGTTTGAAATTCATATTGTTTCCAGCAATACCCTTGCTGTGTGAGTTTTTCTCACATTTTGCTCCAAATCAATTCGGTGGCCTCCAGCAAGGAGACCACAGGCCTTCTCCACCTGCCCTGCCCTGGTAGAACTACAGTGCCACAGAACTTGGGGTGCTGGGAGAAGGGGAGATGGAAGCAGCCTCAGACTCTAAATCCACAGACTCCACTGTTCTTACCAAGGTTCAGTAGGTTTTCTTAAGTACGTTTCTCAATTTGTTGCATGCCTTTGGTCAATTTCCAAAGCTCTGAAATGATCATTTGGACAGTTCTGCTGAGTTTATCAGTGCTTTTGGGGGAGAAAATTTGCCAAGCTCCTTACCCAGATATTCACAAAGGCTCATTGGGCTGCTCATTTTTAAATTAGGTTGTGTATCATTGAGTTTTAAGAGTTCTTTATTTGTTTCTCATACAAATCTTTTATTGTATATGTGATTTGCATATACTCTCTCTGAGTCTATGACTTGCCTTTTCATTTTCTTAATAGTGCCTTTGAAAAAGCAAAAGTTTCAAAATGTGATGAAGTCAAATCTTTTAGTTTATTTTTTTCCTATTTTCCTGCCCTTTTTGGTCTTAAGAAATTCTTGCCAAATACAAGGTCACAAAGGCTTTCTACAATTCAAGTTAATTATTGTCCGTTGTGAGATTAAGGGTTGAGGTTCATGTTTATCCATATTGCTCTCCAGTTTGTTCCAGATCATTTGTTAAAATGAATATCTTTTCCCTATTGAATTAACTTGGCATCTTTGTTGAAAATCAAGTAACTTTTTATATGTGGGCCTGCTTCTGGACTCTATTCTGTCCCACTGATCTATGTCTGTACTTATGCTAATGTCACACACTGTGACTCAAGTTTGCCATCATTTTTTTTTTTTTGGTAATTTTTAACTGAGACATAATTCACATACCATAAAACTCACCATTTTGAGGTGTACAATTCAGTTTTTTAGCATATTCACAAGGTTGTACAACCACCACCACTATCTAATTCCAGAACATTTACATCACTTTAAAAAGAAACCCTGTCCCAGTTAGCAGTCACTCCCCATTTCCCCCTTCCTTCTTTGTCCCAGCAACCACGAACCTACTTTCCGTCTCTATGGGTCTATCTATCCTGGACATTTTATTAAATACAATAATACAACACATAGCCTTTATGTCTGATTTCTTTCATTTAGCATGTTTTCAAGGTTCATCCATGTTATAACACATATTAGTACTTCATTTCTTTTTATGGTTGAATAATTAATCCATTGTATGGATAAACCACATTTTATTTATGGACATTTGGATTGTTGCCATTCTTTGGCTTTTATGAATAATGCTACCATGAGGTCTTTTTGTGAATGTGTTTTTAATTCCCTCAGGTATATACCTAGGAGTAGAATTGCTGGATCATATGGTAACTCTGTCTTTAACTTTCTGAAAACTGCCAAACTTTTTGGCTGCACCATTTTACATTCCCAATGGCAATGTATGAGGCTTCCAATTTCTCCATATCTTGTCCATCTTTTTTAACCATGCTTATTGGCTGTGAGGTGTGTATCTCCTTTGATTGGCATTTCCATAATGACTAATTATGTTGAGCATCTTTTCATGTGCTTATTGGCCATTTATATATCTCTTTGTATAAATGTCTATTCAAATACTTTGTCCATTTTAAAATTATTTGTTTTTCTGTTACAGAGTTTTAAGTCTTCTTTATATGTTCTAGATACTAGACCCTTAGTAGATATGTGATTTGCAAATATTTTCTATCATCCAGTGGGCTGTCTTTTCACTTTTTTAATAGTGACCTTTGTAGCACAGAAGCTCTAATTTTAATGAAGTCAAATTAGCTGATTTTTTCTTTGGTTTCTTATGCTTTAGGTCTCATCTAAGAAACCATTGCATAATCCATGGTCATGAAGATTATACGTATATTTCCTTCTAAGAATTTTATTCTTAGAATAGAATTCTTTTTTTTTTGAGATGGGGTCTCCCTCTGTCTCTCAGGCTGGAGTGCAGTGGCGTGATCATAGCTCAGTGTAGCCTCAAACCTCTGGGCTCACGCAATCCTTCTACCTCAGCCTCCCAAGTAGGTGGGATTACAGGTGCAGTCCATCATCCTTGGCTAATTTTTAAATTTTCTGTGGAGACAGAATCTCACTATATTGCCCAGGCTGGCAATCTTGCTGCCTCAGCCTCCCAAAGTGCTGGGGTTACAGGCATGAGCCACCACCACACCTGGCCCTATTCTTAGAATTATTCTATAGACTTTTATTAATAAAAAGAATTTATATCTTCATATTTAGGTCTTTTATACAGCTAGAGTTAATTTTTGTATATGGTATGAAGTGTAGGGGTCTAACTTTATTCTTTTGCATGTAGATACCCAGTTTTTCCATCACCATTTGTTGAAAAAAGACTATTCGTTCCCCATGAACTATCTTGCCTCTTGTTGAAAATCAGTTCACCATAAATGTGTAGATTTATATCTGGACTGTTCTTTTTATTCCATAGATCTATGTCTGTCCTTATACCAGTATGACACAGTCTTAATAACTATATCTTTGTAATGTTTTGAGATTGGAAAGTGTTCTTGGCTTAAAAATATAAAGCATTTTCCATGACGTTTGACCTAATGATTAGGTAATTCCAGTTTGTAAGTATTAACGTATATCTTAGTCGGTTTTGTGTTGCTATAAAGGGATACCTGAGGCTGGGTAATTTATAAAGAAAAGAGGTTTATCTGGCTCAGCGTTCTGCAGACTGTACAAGAGGCACCAGCATCTGCTTCTGGCGAGGGCCTCAGGCTGCTTCCACTCCTGGCAGAAGGTGAAGGGGAGCCCACGTGTGCAGAGATCACGTGGTGAGAGAGGAAGCAAGAGAAAGGAGGGAAGCTGCCACACTCTAACAACTCTCCCAGGAACTAATAGAGTGAGAATTCACTCACCCCAGAGGCAGGGCATTAATCTGTTTAGGAGGTGTCCACCTTTATGGCCCAAACACCTCCCATTAGGTCCCCACCTCCAACATTGAGATCACATTTCAACATGAGGTTTGGGGGAACAAATGAACAAAACCATAGCAATGTAGCTTTACATTTTTGCGTATAGTAAATGATGGTGTAATATAATGACAGGTAAGACCTCAGTTGGGCATTCTTTAGTAGGACTTGATCATGATCTTGGCTTTATAAAATTTTCATAAATACTATACTGTTCTTTCCCTTGTCTGGCAGAGAGAGAACTCAAACCGCGTTGATATTTGCTGGTAAGTATTTAAATTGTTAGCTGACACAGGTCAGTGTAGCTTTAAAAAAAAAAAAAAACTTGCTTTGGGACAATTATAAAGGTAAATATGTAAGTAACTACAAACACACAGAAAAATAATACTATCTCATATCCCACTGTCTGTGAATAACCATTGTTAATATTTGGTGAATGTACTTTCACTGAATCTGTACAAACATGATTTTACATAAATGCTATCATACCATACATGCTGTCTTTCAGCCTACACCCTCAAGAGAACATTGTAAGTATCTTTATCATTAAATATGAATCTACTTCATTATTTGGAGTATAGCATCATACCACTTTTGAACTGAACTATAATTTCATTAATAGTCTTTTATTATTGAAATTTTAAGTTGCTTCCAGTTTACGTTTTTACCAACAGGACGTGTGAGTTCAAGTTCCCCTGTACTTTAGGCAAAATTGAGTTTTGTTACTCTTTTTCTATCTGCTATTCTGATAAGCAAAAATCAATTTTCATGCATTTCTTTTATTATGACTGTAGTTGAACATCTTTTCGTTTGTGTCCTGGACATTTGTATTTCTTTGTGAATTACTTGTTTATGACTATTGCCTAGGGTTTTTTTAGAGGTTTAATTTTAAATATTTTTAAGTGTTAAGACTATTAATCTTTAGTATATGTTGCAAATGTGTTTTTCAGTTTGTCATTTGTCTTTGAATCTTACAGTGTTTTCTCTTGGTGTTTTTGGTTTCTGTTTTGTTTTTGCTTTCCAAAATTTATACCCTCTTACAAAAATAATCACAATCTTTGCCTTTATGTTTTTATCTTTGTGGTCATGCTTAGGATTTTACTTATCTCAAATTTACATAAATTTTCACTTGTATTTTCTCCTGGTGCATATGGTTCATTTTTTAAACATATTGAAATATTTAATCCATCTATTATAACTTTCAAAAACTGCAGAACTTTTTATT